>NC_084501.1:11442560-11761846 GCF_030035675.1 Rhineura floridana
TGATTTCTTTGGATTGGAGGAAACTGCCCCTGGGTGAGGTGAGTGTCGAGGGTCAATCCTGGGGAGTTCTGAGTTCAGATTTACAGGCAGGTAACAGAGAGGGCAGCTGGATGTTCCTGCAGTTCATCCCTCCACTCGCCACGGATGCTTCCAATGGTCAACTTTAAAGAGGAGTTGCAGGAGTGTGACCCAATGGGAACACAAGGAAAGTGTGGGACCCAGAAACTCTTGGCTGTCTTGCATGAGACATCTGGATCGATTGCTACCATGCTACAAGGCTGCTGTCTTTGCTTGCAGTCTCGATTTCGTTGGTGAGTGGAGAGGAACAGATAAGATTGGGGATGGCCAACTAAAGTTCCACGGGCGGTGCACGATTCACAATGCATTTTTTTCTGGTCTCTCTGCTGGTCCTCCCGGACCCCATTTTCCGCCCAATTTCACTCAGAAGAAATTAGAATTGATACCGACATTCTGCCCAAAACTGGAATTTAAGTTGAAGAGGGGGTGTCCTTCATCAGGCAAAAGATAATTCTGGGGAACTTTGAGGGAAGCTGGTGACCTTTTGGAAAGATGAAGGCAATTTTTTTCATTTTTTTTAGGGGAACTGCTAACCCCACATCACTATAGAGAATAAGACCATCCTTTAAAAAAAATATGAAAGAGCTATCAGTGACACTTTTGGCATTATATCTTGTAGTTCGGAGTCGCCTTCTGAAGTTTATTTTTTATTTCCTTCCATGGGACTGGCGTGATCCTATTGTGTATCATTTTACTTCACATTGGAGGGGACAGAAACAATTCACCAATTCCCTGAAACGAAATGAAAGGAGACCATCCGGAGCTTCAATTTGCTGATGTTACATCATGTTTTAATGTATAACGGAAGAATCCTCTTGACAAATGGATGGGACTCCATGAGTCAGAGCGCCTCACTCACCCCACCCTACAAATGCTTTAACTCAACAACAGCAATAAAACTGTAAATTAATCACTTTAGGGTTACTATGTCATCCACCAGCTGTATCTGTAATCCACAACCATAAAGCCTTAATGTGAGGTGGCACCAGTGTTGTTATAGAGACAAACGACCCAAGAGGGACACATTATACAACAAGACACACTTCAGGGCCCTAGAAGTGGGTTCGGTCAGATGATGTCACAAAAAATCCATTTCACAGTCTGGAGAACTTTATTCCAAATATGGAACTGGCCACCTCTGACATTGGAAGTTCTTTCAGGTCTCTTTCAGCTCTGAAATTCCTTGGATTCCTTCTATCCTTGATTATTGCATGATTTAGGGAGTGAATAAATACTTCTTCACACAACCCTTCTTCCTAGCCTGAGATTCGTCTCTGTGTAGAATTTGACGTACATTGGGCATGTCAGAAAGGATGGCAGGGATCCCGCGTTGGGCTGCCCTGCAGGAAAAATGAAATTCACTAGAGGAGAAGGTGTCCCCCCCGCAAACAAAACAAAAATGCACAAAAGGCCAACAATTAATGCTCAAAAGCCATTTATAATTGAAGCAAGTCACTCTAGTGAAAGAGATTAATATTGGATGCAACCCAGAGGGTTTTGTTCAACTATTCAGAGTAGACCAACTGAACCCAGAACTATAACCAAGGCTGCAATCCAATACATGTCTACTCAGAAGTAACCTCCATTGTGTGCAATGGGATTTACTCCCAGGTAAGTGTGTGTTGGACTGCAGCCTAAAATAGTTAACCCTTAAAATAATTTAGGCTATAGTCCTAACCCTGGGAGTAGGAAATTTCTTCAGCATTTTAGTGTTAATTTTTGCTAATAAACAAGTTTTGTATGCAGTTTTGACTAATGTAATTTTGCAAGAATTGTCTCCTAATACAATGCATTTTTGAATGTTATTTTCACTAATAAATTCAGGTTGTATTCCATTAAGTCCTACTCATCACAGACCCTTTGAAATTAATGAATCTAAGTTAGTCCTATCTAAAAACTTCAATGGGTTTACTCTGAGTAGGACTAACATTGAATTCTCCCTCCTTCATTTTTATGAATGTTTTCCCTTAACCTGTGCCTATTTGTAGACATTGTTCGGCTGGAGAACTGCATTGCAAAATTCAGACAAGTGGGAATTTTGAAGGATGGCTGTGTTTCAATTCTCATGTTGTTTCAGAAAGTGCGGATTTAATACGGTCAAACTGAATTGAATTTCTCCCCCATTTCTACCTGGGAATCAGGCCCATTGAATTCAGTAGGACTTACTTTTGAGTAGACATGGTTAGGATTGTCCTGTTAGTCTATGAAAAATTAAATTCGTTTCAGTCCTCCTCTCTCTCTCTCTCTTAATCATGAAATATTATGGACATCTATAGTTTGAAGTTAATATTTCAGAGTTCTTTAGCAGAAACATGGCTCTGGAGACAGTAAGCAAAACTCATTTATATGTGTATATTACACTGGCTGTCCGAATTTTTGTGATTTCCCAGTAACTCCTAACAAATTTGAATAATGCAGAATCACTCATTTTGAGTAAGCTGGTTTTACAGATCAATAAGCAACAGGGATCAAATGGGAAATAGATGAAGGAAAATGTAGATGTTGGAAGAGGAAATGAGGGCAGGGAACCCTGAATATCACAATTCTGTAAATTCGTACAGGGGCTATGTGCCTTAATCCACAGTCACGTAGGCAACCAATGGCACACTAATAGGGAGACACTTGGTTTACTTCTGCCTTTGAATGTGAAACTACAGACCGTGCATTTCCCCAAACAATGTGGGAATTGAACCGCAGCCACCCTTTGAAATTTGCATGTCTCTGAATTTTGCAATACAGTTCTCCAACCCCCCCCCCCAAAATTGTACAAAAATGTGCATATCAGAGGGAAAGTATGCACAAGATGCATATGGGTCCTTTCCCACTCAGAACAGAGCCACTGAAATTAATGGATCTAAGTTAGTTGTGTCCATTAGTTTCAATAGGTCTATTCTGGGCAGAACTGGACACAGCCCATCATTAATTTTTTAAAAAATATAAAAATACATTATATTAGTGAAAATGTCTTGCAAAAATATGTACATTAGGCAAAACTGCACACTAAAATGACATTTTAATGGAAACTGTGTTTTCTTTGTTTTATTGAATGTTTACTTATATGATTAGCAATTGAAAAATGACCAAATAAATAAACTGCTGATATAGTTTCATTAGGACTTAAAAACAACAACACGTGTACACACAAAGCGGAAATGTGGTGTGCTGATTTTAAGATTGGGGGGGGGGAAATGAGATTAGGCGAGAAACCAAAATGGACAGAATCAATCTCCCTCAACAATAATGCAAACGGTTTCTGGTCCTCCATCTGGAGCGGGTGGGGCGGAATCATAATCTTATCACAGAGTTCCTGAAGGAGCGGGGGGGGGGGAAGAAATTAAAATGGTAAAAGATGGAGGAAGAGAAGACTGCAGAGGACTGAAATAGTTTCACAAGAGTGAACCCTCATGCTATTTTTACCCTGCTGTTGACGCCGATCAAACAGGTTTTAGAAGCGACAGTAAAACCTGCCAAGCCTATTGACCAAGGTGAGAAATGGATCGATTCACAGGCCCCAGGCAGCGATCTCTCTCTTTCTCAAACCAACTTTAGCTCTTTGAAACAATTAGCATCTCTCGTCCAGCTCTCTGTTGATCCTTGCATGCCTCAATGGAAAGGAGAAGGGCAGGAGAGAGAGCAAGACTTCATCAATTCATAGCAACAGGAGACATTTGTGGCTACATTTTAAGTGGAAAGACAATTGCATCCTTCAGTTCTTCTGTCCCAGAAGTCAGGACAAGAGGACAGCCATTTATGCCATTGATCTCTCAGTCAGAGTATGAGGAAGAAGATGCCTTAATAAAGAGTGTTCTGCCCACAAGGTGACAGGGTCCTGTGCAGCTCATTCTATGCTAACCCTTCTACTTTATTTATAACTGAGCAAAGTAATCCAAGGAGAAGAGGGCTTAACGCTATCCGAAGAACAAGGCAAAGCGATAATCCAGTCGTGTTTGCTTATATTATGATTACCCCCTAAATCCTACTTAATGGTTTTCACTAAAAAAAAAAAAAAAGGCGTCCCCTCCCACCTCCAGGAACCCCTGCGTTCCACAGTATATTTTTTTTTTAAAAAAAGGTCTGGTGTGGCATCTTGCCCACTTAAACCCCATTGAACTTGACCGAGTGCCTGTGTGCAATTAGTTTGAGATTAAGGCTGTGCATGCACAAGTTGGGCATCAGCTCTGCTGAACCCAGTGGGGATTTACTCCAGAGTAAACACACATTGGATTGGCACACGTGTGGTGCATGCTTCCCTATGATTTACATTTCTTTCGCAGATTTTGGTGAAGATATACTGTTCCTCTCAAAAAGCACAATCTGTTAGTGTAGCATAAAATGTTGGAAATCAGAAATGAATAAAACAGCACCCTGAAAATGTGAAGTTACTTTTCTTCATTTTTTAAAAAAAGAAGAACTTGACCTTTGCAAGTAAAGAACCAGAATTATTGATTTTTTGGAAACGGTTAGTAAAAAATGGTTGTGCAAAAGAGAAACATTTAGAAAACAGATTGCATTTTTTAAAAGCTGGTTACGCACGGGGAAGTCTGTCAAAGTCTCCCAGGACTTGAGCAAAGAGGTTGGCTTGAGACTTCAGACTCATTTAAAAATGTCTTTGTCACTGATCTTGCTTGCTTTTGGAAGGACAGAAAGAAAGAGCCTGGACACTTGGTTTGAAGTTCCTGTTGGCTTGGAAATTATTGTTGTGAAGTGACTTGCAAAGAAATATGCTTTGTTAGACTAAGACGCGCTGTGTTTTCATAACAGCAGCCAGATTAGGGCAATTTAATGACGGGCAGAATTGTAAAACAGCTCCAAAACCCTGAGAATATCACAATGTTAATTTCTTTTGTAATCTTTTTTCCCCAAAACTCACTTTGCCCCCCCCCCCGGTCTTCCTGTGGGACATGAGGGACGGGGAGAGAGAAATTGTGACACTGCCATTTAAAAAATAAATAAAAAGGAAAGGATTAAAAAGTGCAGTGAGACATGATTTAATAACTTTGGTTACCAATTAGTCAAGAGTAAGAAAGCCCAGAATGAGAACTTGTGTGTTTCTCAAAACTTCCAAAAGATAGAAACAGCCTTTCAACTGAGGAGAAAATGAAATTACTTCACAACAAGCTGCAAAATATTTAAAGCTGTTATCCACGTCAGTTCTTTGGAGTAACAGCTGTTTGTGGGCAAACAAGATTTCTTCAACATTCCCAAGAAGTCGAACAGAGTGCCCTGGCTTTCCAAGGCAAAATGAAATTTTGATCAATCAAACATTTTAATTAATCAAACATTTTGATTATTGGAAATAGTGCTTGGGGTGGGGACAGGAAACCATCCAAATTGCTAGAAACATAGAACGCTATCAAAAGAACCAAACAAATTTTAGACACTCCCCCCCAAAATGACTGGAAAACTGATTCTATATTCAGTATTTACTATATTCCTAGTTTAAACTGAGTCAATTAGAGATTTTAACATGCAGACTTTAAAATTTGATTTTAATTGTAAGCGTTCCCTGTTGAAATGCTTCCGGATATCGGAGGAGTTGCAAGTGATCTTTGCTCCTCTCTTGTTTTTGGATACAAGGCTTTAGATTATCTGCTTTGGAGCACCCACACTGCTCAGTTGAAAAAAGCAGGTTGCTTTCTCTCAGACTCACCCAAATGGTCCTCGCAATATCTGTTTGCTTAGGTTAAAAGCAGAACCACTTACCTGATTTTTCTTTTTTAAAACACACACACAAACCCCTTAAAGTTTTAAAAGGTTTATCTACAGAATCTGAACCATGAACTCTTCAGATTTACATGCAAAGCTTGAAAAATAACATTTAAATCCTGGAGCTGAAAGGCTTGAGTCCAAATTGTCAGTGTGGAGATCGACTTTCACCTTTGTCAGGAGCAGGACCTCAGTCTGGAGAAAGTGAGTTGCTCTTAAGTCCCACTGAAATCAACAGGGGGTGCAAGTGAGGTGTCTTAACTTGTCCCATTGACTTCAACTAACTTTTGTGGGGGTGAGTGTGCACATGTACTAATATGTCACTTAAGCAGGCCCTGAGTGTGAGAAATTAGCATTCACCATTAGGCCATGCTATCAGGGGAAGGGCCATTATAAGATCAGTGGCAGAGCATCTGTTTTGCATGCAGAAGTTCCCAAACTAGAAAAGGTCCTCAAATGCAAAGATGTATCACTGAACACCAAAATCAGGATCATTCGGACCATGGTATTCCTGATCCCTATGTATGGATGTGAAAGTTGGACAGCGAAAAAAAGAGATCAGAGAAAAATTCACTCATTTGAAATGTGGTGTTGGAAGAGAGCTTTGTAGATACCACAGGCCGCGAAAAAGACAAATAATTGGGTGTTAGAACAAATTAATCCAGAACTATCACTAGAAGCTAAAATGATGAAACTGAGGTTATCATACTTTGAAAACATCATGAGAAGACAGGATTTACTAGAAAAGGCAATCATGCTGGGAAAAACAGAAGGGAGTAGAAAAAGAGGAAGGCCAAACAAGAGATGGATTGATTCCATAAAGGAAGCCACAGACCTGAACTTACAAGATCTGAACAGGACGGTTTATGACAGATGCTCTTGGATGTCGCTGATTCAAAGGGTCACCATAAGTCATAATCGACATGAAGGCACATCACAACAACAAAGCATCTACCAGGTAGGCTGGGATCGTCCCCTGCCTGAAACCCTGAAAAACTGCTGCCAGTACTGAGCTAGATGGACCAACAGTTTGACTGGGAATGAGGTTGCGTGCAGTGTTTGTATTTAAATCAGTGCTTTATTCAGAGCCATGAGGACAGGAGTCTATATTTGCTTTTAGAGGAAATGCCATAGCTCAAGGTAGCCATAGCTATGGAGGAAAAATTTGATTCAGTTCACATTTTAAGGCACTCCTACCTAACCCGCACTTTCCGAAACCAGACGTGAACCGAAACACAGCCGTCCTTCCAAATTAGCCCTTTTCCCGTTTTTGCAATGCAGCTAGTTCTCAAGCCAAGCAGTATGTGCAAAAAAGGCACATACTGGAGAAAGGTGTGCATTAGAAATGCATACATTACTGAAAATAACATACGCAATTTTTTTTTTACATCAGGGGAAATTGTGCAGCAAACATCAGGCAAAATTACATACAAATGTGTGTATTGGAAGAAATTTGCACTAAGGTGCTGGTGAATTTTCACAAGATCCTTAAAACAAAATTCACCAACTGATTTGGAAACGTACAGAACTCTGCTTCAGACTGGAAAAATGAGAAACTGCAATGGACAGATTTGCGCCATCCCTAGTTCAGGGGCAGAACACCTGCTTTGCATGCAGAAGGCCCCAGGTTCAATCCCTAGTAGGGCATCTCTGGGTAGGACCAGGAATGTCCCCTGCCGGAATCCCTGGAGCGTAGCTGCCAGTCAGTGTAGACAATACTGAGCTAGAGGGACTGAGGGCCTGTCCTGGTACAACGCAGGGTCCTATCTTCCCAGTAGGTACATTCACACTCTGCCTACATGACAGCTGAGCTGTACAAACCGCCAAGCCTGCATGTCTTCACATAAACATTTTGTACATGGGCAGAGGCAGCTTGGACCTGTGTTCAATGGAACGTGTGACTGTGCCTCGGGAGAGAGAGGAAGGAAGGGGTGGAAGCCGATGGAAAGGATGGTAAGGTTTGAAGCACCACAAAGAGACAGGTGCAAATATTGAAAATCTGAGGTAAACTCTAAATTTGTGGAAAGAGAGTTTCTGGTGTGCTGACCTGGGCTGCTGTTGTTTTAACCTCAGGATTGTCCGTCCTGCTTCCAACTGCCTGCTACGTTTCCTTCGTGTAGCTGTCAAGTTAGGACTGATTTGGCTATCTGGTTCTCACGCTGCGGTGTTACCCGTTCCACTTCACATGAGGAAGCCATTAGTGCGAAAGAGTTTCTTTGTGAGGGGGAGTATGAACATTCCCCAGATCAGAGGAAGCGGGGCCGTTCATTTCAAGCAAACAGATCAGCGGTATATCCAGCTGAGGAAACAAAATGTTATTGGGTGAGAGGAACCTCAGGTACAAGTGTCGAAGCCCCTCAGGGCTTGTTTTTTGTAAGTTGCCTTGAGGGCCTTTTGGCCAAAAGGAAACACATCATCATCATCATCATCATCATCATCATAATATAAGACCCTCCGTGGTGCAGAGTGGTAAGCGGCGGTAACGCAGCCAAAGCTCTGCTCACGGCTGGAGTTCGATTCCAACAGAAGGAGGAAGTCGAATCTCCGGTAAAAGGGGTCAAGGTCCACTCAGCCTTCCATCCATCCGTGGTCGGTAAAATGAGTACCCGGCATATGCTGGGGGGTAAAGAAAGGCCGGGGAAGGAACTGGCAATCCCACCCCATATATACGGTCTGCCTAGTAAACATCGCAAGACGTCACCCTAAGAGTCGGAAACGACTCACATTATAAGTGCGGGGACACCTTTAACTTTTTAATAATAATAATAATAATAATAATAATAATAATATCTTTCCTCTGGGGAGTACAGGGTTTGTTCCCTCCCCAACTGCCCCTTTTATCCTCACACCAACCCTGTGAGGTAGGTCAGGCCGAGAAACTGTGCGTGGCATTCAACTAAGTTTTACTTGAAATTAATGGACCTGAGTTTGTTGCGTTGATTAATTTCTGTGGGTCTACTCTGAATCTGTGACTGGCCCAAGGTCACCTAGAAAGCTTCATGGCTGGGTCAGGATTTGGACCACTATGCCACATAGCCTCTTCTCTGTTTGCCCATTGCTGGCACTGGTACACAGAGGCGTGTGCTCTGGACCCAGATGACCTCAAGGCTGAATGTCCTCCATGTTTCTTTTTGAGTGCACATGAATCCACATGCGAAACCACGGGGTGGGGGTGGGGATACCACTCCTACCCATCCCTTCCCCCATACCCCCCAGGATTTATTTATTTATGAAAAGCATTTCTGTGCTGCGCTTTGGGGCCTAGCCCACCCAAGGCCGCCCACGAAATCCTGCACCACGGCAATGGCAACGCTAAAGCTCAAGCCAAGGGCCTGCATCCCGTCGTGCTCCTACTCAGAGGAGACCCATGAGAAGCGATGGCCGCGGGTAACTTCGGTGCGCCCTTTCCGGTTGGCCTATTCTGACTTTGCGGGATGCAACCGAAGGATTTATAGCCAACCGTTTCAAGGGTGGTCCCGCGAACGCATCGTTGAAATCTGGTTTTAGTTGAGATTCGGCCTGTACGCTGCATAGATATAGATTTTATATGAGTCTGCCCTACAGAAATGAGGCGATAGTAATATAAGTGAGGAGGAGGTAACACCGGAATCGGGGCTCTGGCAGCCGGCACGGTGGTGGCGTCCATGTTTGTGTGTGAGTTCCCCCATTAACGATCGTTCTAGAAGAATTTCTGTGGTAATTTGTTAATTTCTACATCTCCCCTCACACATCTTCAATTGCTCTTAGGCCATCAATTCACTAGTGGGAGGGGAAATCTGGTGTGTTTCTCCCTCCCCGCCCCAAAAAAAGAAAAGAGAAACAAAAGAGAGAGAGGGAGAGAGAGAGAAAATAATGAAACCCCACCAGCCCTCCTCCTCTCTTTTTCTGCTTCGCTGTGTGAATTAACTAACTTTGTTTTCCACCAAAGCTTTATCCTTAATTGCCTCGCCCCTCCCCCATGCTTTTGCCGGCATTTGAGGAGAAGTGAGGCATGAGGAGCCTTTGGAATAATGAGGTGTAATTAGCCTTGCCAGCTTTTGTCTTCAGAACTCCCCGTTCAATTAGATTGAAATAAAACGAAAGAGGGGGACTTTATTTAAAGGAGCGTGCGTGCTTGCGTGCGCGTGCGTAGGGGAGGTGGTGATGGGTTGGGTGTCAGGATGGACGCCCCTTCCAATTTTTCATTTTGTTCCCCAATCATTTCGCCCCGTTATCACATAGGTTTGCAAACATTTTAAAGGGGGGGGGGAAATCCACATGAACAGTCACACAAATTCCCGTGCACGTTTTCTCTAAATGTGCACTTTTCTTGCACAGTTTTGCCTGGTATTAGGGATAAGGGAGAAATTTGATTCAGCTTCCATTTATAGCTGAATTTATCAAATTCGCACTTTCCGAAACAACGCAAAAACCGAACCACAGCCATCCTTCAAAACTCGCACTTATCCGAATTCTGCAATGCAGTTCGCCAACCAAGCAATGTTTCCAACAGTGCTTATATTCAGGGGAAAGTGAGCGCAAACATGAATATATGAGTGAAAAAAGCACGCAAAAATGGTGTTACATTATCAGAAATGGCTTGCAAAAATGCATACGTTAGTCAAAACTGCCTACAAAAAATTTGTTTATGAGGAGAAATTCACACTAAAATGCTAGAGAATTTTCATGAGGATTTTTTTTTAAAAAAAATGCAAATTGCTGCAGACATGTGGAGAACCAAATTTAAGACTGAAAAAGGGAGAAACTCAGAGAACGAAAACAGACAGATAATTCCATCCCTACCTAGGACAGATATATTTATAGAGTTTAACCTTTTATATCTGCAGTTGTGTTAACTGTCCTTATATACACAGTTGTGTTGTATATGGCTTTCACAGTACTGAGAAATCTCTTCGAGACGCTTTGCGGGAAGCGATTTGTTTATGAAAGAAAGAAATAAGTAAATAATTGCAAGCGATTTCCCCTATCAGAATTTTTTTAATATAGATTTTATTTGGTAGGTTCACATTCAAATGCAACCCAAACAGCTTTCTCCCCTGTTCCTAGGTGGGAGACAGTTGTGGAAGCGGAACCTCTGCTTCTCCAAGCACACATCTCTTTGGGTAGTTGACCTCAGGCACTGAATGTTTGGTGTCTGGAGAATTTTAAAAGCTGGGCTGTGGTGGGTGCAGGGAGGCTGAAGGAAATGGACTGCCTTCAAGTTGATCCCGAATTATGGTGACCCTATGAATAGGGATTTCTTGGCAAGCGGTATTCAGAGGGGGGTTACCATTGCCTCCCTCTGAGGCTAGTCCTCCCCAGCTGGCTAGGGCCTGCTCAGCTTGCCACAGCTGCACAAGCCAGCCCCTTCCTTGTCCGCAACTGCCAGCTGGGGGGCGACTGGGCTCCTTGGGACTATGCTGCTTGCCCACGGCTGCACAGGTGGCAGGGCATGTAACCCCTGAGCCACTCACTGTGGGCTGATCTTTAGCTGGCCCTTGACACCCAAGAGACACGAGCGGGGATTTGAACTCACAGACTCTGGACTCCCAGCCAGGCTCTCCTCCCCACTGGGCTATGCCAGCTGTTCAGGTTTGGCCTTAGCATGATGCAAAGTCCTGCAGGCTCTTTGGGTGGCAGATGGTGGTGGCAGTTTGATGAACCTACTTTACACATCCATGTCGTCTCCCTCCAGCCCAAATGAGCTGCCCAGAGCAGATTACAGCTACTGTTATAAAAACCAACCAAATCTTTAAAAAGCAAACAGTTTTTAAAACTGTTTTTTAATATAATTTTAACTCATTTTTTAATATAGTGGACAGAATGGTGGACTGAGTTCCAATTCCCATGAAACTCAGCCATGAAATTCATTGGTTGTCCTTGAGCAGTATCTATCAGGCTAACCCTACCTTGCAGGGTTGTTGTGAAGACTGAAAAGGGTAGCCCCCTCCTCAGCCCACCTCTACCCTGATGCTGTTTTGTACTTCATGCTTAAAGGGTGAAATTTCTGTTCTTGTTATTTAAAAGCATTTATAAGTCGCTTAATATTTCAAAAATCTCTAAGTGATGTACAGATACAAAATACGATAAATTGAAGAAGAAAAGAAAAAAGAAAAAAACTTGAACAGGACTGAATAGATTGATTGATTTCATTTATATATTGTTTGCCATGAGGCCTTCCCAAATAGATTTGTATTACAGACATACGCAGAACAATTTCGTATAAAAACAGCTGATATATTTGCATATATAAAAGCAATTAAATTAGGCAGAGGTGTGTACGCCAACCAGTAAATCCATTTGTTTGCTGGTGGTGGTATTATAGGGTTGTGTTATAGGGTTAGTGCTACTCATGACTAACTTCAGTTTATTAATCATTCATTTCAATGTGTTTACTCTGAGCACAGTTTATTAGTATTATTAGTAGTAGTAATTCAGTGTTAGTCAGATTAGACCCAAATCCCTTAATTTCAATTGATGACTTGGTTGGATCCATTGCTATTATTTAGTTTGATTTATCAGGCAGATTTTATATATTATATTTTATTGTTAGCTATATGGTAAATGTCTTCCTGCTTTAAGTGGAATGTAAAGATGCAAATAACTAACTAAAATAAACCCCTTAAAGGCCACAATTCAAGACATGCTGGTGCCACAGACATACACACACACACACTAATTAAAACAAGACGCAAACCACTCTGAAATTTTCTGTGCAATCCCCATTGGCACAAATTATTACCAGGTGAGTTTGAAGGGTGGGAAACAGTGTTTAAAAAACGTGGCAAACTTTTTAACAACTGTTTGCCATTTTAAAAAAAATCCTATGTACTTGCAATCAGCCCCTTGAAGCCTGTAGTAGCTATGCAGATGTAAGGGTTTAACTCCCCTGCCCCCAACACCTCATCCTTAATTTCCAGCTTCTGCCTCCAAAGAAGAATATTATCCGCCCCACTGCCCTCCCCCCCCCCAGGGCAGGCAGCTCTGTCCAACCTCTCTGTGTATTCCCAGTCGACCTGTGATCTCTTTTTATCCATGACCCTGATCTTGAGGGCTGGCAACTTGATGGATGGACCAAGGACCGTGATGTACGACATCCTTCAATATTAGGGCAGGAGAAAAGGGCAGGACCCCATGGCGGAGAGGTCAGGGGCGGAGGAGAAGTGGTTGTGGGAGACCTGGTGAATTTTCAAAGCGGGACAGAGGGAGAGGGTGAGGGAGGGATTTGCCAGTCTTTTGTTCAGAAGGGCAGGATGGCGGGCGCTGAGCACCTCCAGAATGATTTATACTGGCCTGCTACAATTACATTGACCTTTGCTTACGCTAACTAACAAGACATATGTGTAGCTGTATGGGGCTGACTTTTCTGTAATGACAAGCAAAGAGATGCACACTCACATCTGAAGCATCCAGGCCAAGAGGTTGCAATCCTGCGCACTGTTCCTTGTAGACCCTGAAATCGAACTCACTGCATAGGAAAGGGAGCACTCAGGTCCTGCTTGCGGGCTTCTCACTGGGGCACATGGGGAGCCCCCTTTGGCCTGATCCAGCAGCTTCTTCTTCCATTCTCAAAAATGTAGATGTTTACTAGCAATGATGGTTATGTTCTCCCTCTGCATGCTCCTGAATGCCAGTTGCCGGAAGCTGAAGGAGGGGAGAGTTGCATGTGGGCTTTCCATAATGGGCATCTAGTTGGCCACTGTGAGAAAAGGAGGCCCCTTTGACCTGATCCAGCCTGAAAGTCCAGTGTCAAATTTCTCCCCTATGGTGACGTGCAATGCAAGTTACTCGTGTTTCTGAGGTCAGCGTTTGTGCATTTCCCCGCACACAAGACACACATATCTCTGGCTGGCCGTGAACAACAAGCCTTTTAAGTAGGGACCTTATCCCAGTCTGTCTCTCTGCTGGAATTGCTTTTTAAGGCATTTTTTAATAGTTGTGTTTTTTAAGATGTTTGGTTTCAATATGTTTTTTTTAAAAAATGTTTAGCTTTAATATGTTTTAAAGTCTTCTGTTTTTAAGATGTTTTAGAGTGCTTTTAGCATTTTTGTTTGCCACCCTGGGCTCCTTCTAGGAGGAAGAGCGGGATATAAATTTACTAAATAAATAAATAAATAAGTAAACAAACAAGACAGGATGCAGGGAACATGTTGGTGTGACATCAGGACACCATGTCACTTTGACTTTTAAGTAAGGGATGGAGAGGCTTCAGCTCAGAGTTGAGATAGGCAAATCTGTCCATTTTGGTTTCTCTCTGTTTCACCGTTTGCTTTTTTGGTTCTCCCAATTCTACACTGATTTGCCGTCAGTTTTCATCTTCATCAGATATCCCCAAGTTCTAGAACTATGGGAGAAGGAGAAAAACTGCCCTGTCGCAGGGACGGGCAAATCTGTTTTCATTTTTCCAGTCAAGTTCACTTTTTCACCTTCCCACATCACTTGGAGAATCAATCAATCAATCAATCACACCACTATCTTTGAAGGCACTGCAAAATTCAGAGAAGCATGAATTCCAAAGGACGTCTGTATTTTTGTTTGCGTACAGTTTCAGAAAGTGTGAATTAGGTGGGTTTGCCTTTAAATGTGAACTGAATCAAATTTCTCCGCCATCCCTGGTGTGGAGTCAACATTTTGAGTGACAGCGCTTTGTTATTTTGTTATTAGTTTTAGTAACAGCTCATAGGCATGTGTTAAACATGTGCAGGGTTGTGTGCCTGGTCTGGTGTCTGCAGAAAACATGTTTCCTGCGAACTGCATCATCTTCTGCTCCTAAATATGCTGGTGATAGTGAGGAGAGTTTGGTGGGAAACTCTCTTGATGAGTCGGTATGCCTAATCAACACATTCGATCCATCAGCTACGATTGGCAAAGAGTGGACTTGACTGTTGCATGTGCATTGGAGAATGTGCTGGGTTTTTAACACCAACCAGATTGCTGTCAGATGCCAGTGAGGATCTGCTGTTTCAGAGGGAACATCAGAGACAACCTCCCTGACTGTAAATTATTTTGATTGGTGGAATATTAGAGTTGATTTGAACTTGGACATCTCTGTGGATGTCTAGTGACCCACTTGCGATATAAAGCCCCTGAAGTGCCCTGAGTTTCCCCAGTTGAGAAGGCCTTGCTTGTATTCCCATTGGAGGAGGAGGCTATCAGAGGCTACTAGCCACAATGGCTATGGTCTGCCTCCACCATTGGAGGCAGTCTGCTTCTGAATACCAGTTGCTGGGAATCACAAGGGAGAAAGTCGCTACTGCACTCAGGTCCTGCTTGCATGTTTCCCATAATGGGCATCTGGTTGGCCATTGTGAGAACAGGATGCTGGACTAGGTGGAACGCTGGCCTGATCCTGCAGGCTCTTCTTATGTTCTTAAGGGACAAAACAGACAATGTCACAACTTCCTAAAGTAGCCTGCCAGCTAACAGGTGCTCAGATTCCTCCTCAATTTGATTGATTGATTGCTTTTAGAAACTTACATCCCACTATGCAAAGATGTGTCACTGAACACCAAAGTCAAGATCATTCATGGTATTCCCAGTCTCTATGTGTGCATGAGAAAGTTGGACAGTGAAAAAAATGGACAAGAGAAAAATCAGCTCATTTGACATGTGGTGTTGGAGGAGAGCTTTGGGGATACAATGGATGGTGAAAAAAGACAAATAATTGGGTGTTGGAACAAATTAAACCAGAACTGTCACTAGAAGCTAAAATGATGAAACTGAGGTTATCATACTTTGGACACATCATGAGAAGACCGGATTCACTAGAAAAGACAATCATGCTGGGAAAAACAGAAGGGAGTAGAAAAAGAGGAAGGCCAAACAAGAGATGGATTGATTCCACAAAGGAATCCACAGACCTGAACTTACAAGATCTGAACAGGGTGGTTCATGACAGATGCTCTTGGAGGTTGCCAATTCATGGGGTTGCCATAGGTCATAATCAACTTGAATGCACATAACACACACACACACACCACTATCTTTTATAAATGTGATCTCAACTCAGTTTGCATCATCAATAGAAGGCATCATATAACATACTGAAACATCCAATGAGCTATAATAAATAACAATCACACAGTCACCGAGATAGGGGAGGGAATTCCAAAGGGCCGGTGCCACTACACTAAAGGTCCAAATCCTATGCTGTGCAGAACAGACCTCCCGAGGAGATGGTATCTGCAGAAGTCCCTCGCCGGCAGCACAGTGATCCATTAGCTATATAAGGTTTGGGATATCCTGGTCACAAGCTATATAGGGCTTTGCACACCAACACCAGCTCCTTGAACTCAGCCTGGTAGCTAACTGGCAACCAGTGCAATTCTTCCAGCACCGGCAGAATACAGTGGCGATATCCTGCTTGTGAGCAGTTGAGCCACAGCATTTTGCACCAGCTGCACCTTCCGGGTCAGTCTCGAGCGCATTGCAGATATCGGATAAATATTTGCATCCACGTCAGGCCACGTCAGGCTGGGCGGAGAGGTATAACCTCTCTTTTCACCCCATCACCGGGTCTGTTTCATCTTTTTGCTTTTTGCTGCCACTGCCAAAATCAGTGGAGCCCTGGAGAGACAAAAAAATTTGCTTGCATGGGGGGAGGGGCATCAGGACCAACCCTTAAAGGAAATCTTTGCATTAGCTTTTATGTCACTGGTCCATCTAGCTCAGTATTGCCTACACTGACTAGTGGCAGCAGCTCTCCAGGGTATCAGACAGAGGGTCTTTCCCAGCCCTACCTGGAGATGCCACTGGGGGATGAACTTGGGACCTTCTGCATGCAAAGCAGGGGCTCTGCCACTGAGCTCCTTAAAACAAAGCAAGATTCTAGTCCTCATGGCTTTGAATAACCACTGATCCATCCACTCGGTTAGTAGTGCCTACATTGACTGGCAGAAGCTCTCCAGGGTTTCAGACAGAGGGCCTTTCCCAGCCCTGCCTATAGGCACTAGGACTTAAGCATGGAATCTTCTGTATTTGATGTTTATGGTTTGCAAACTGAATACACTTGCAAACTGAATACGAGATGGAATGCTTTCCCTAGATATTTTTTCTTAATTAATGTTCTTTGCTATTTAATTTCATTTTTTCTACAATGTATTGCTTTATTGATGTATTGCCTTGTTGATGTACTTTTATATTTGTGTTCACTTTTTCTGTAAGGTGCCTTGAGGACATGAAGCGCTGGCCTTGAGGGCCATTTGGCTGAAAGGCGGGGTATAAATAAACATTAACGTAACATAACATTAACATACGCTGAACTTTAAAAGCTAACAATGGCTATAGGTATTCAGCCTTCATTTCAGCTAGGTCAAGCAGGTGAAAGGCATTGGGGCCTACACTTCAGGGACAGTGTTGCATCCAGGGACACAGGGTAAGCTTCTGAAAGAGGAGAGGGTTTATTTTCAGATGGGGTTGGTAAAAGCGAAGGTGCTCGTACAGTCTCTGCTTCCTTCTTTCATTCTGTTCAAAACGGGAGAAGAGGGCCCTGCCAGCTGGGGGGAAGGGGGGGATACCTCTCTGCCAGGCTAGTCACGAACCAATGCAATGCAAAGGGTTAAGGGTCTAACTGGGGGGGAGAAAGAGAAAGTGAGAGGCTTGGAGATGCAGGGTGGAGGCAACCGGAGGGGTGGGAGGGAGAGAGAGAGAAATCTAAACGGTGTAGTTTTAATTACATTCCATCACATCTCGCTTTCGAGGTCTGAGTTTTGCAACACATTCTAATGGTAATGATGGGAGATCTGTATAGAGGGCCTTTTCTCATCAAAGATGGCTCTATCAAAGACACTCCTGGGAAACCCTTCACCTTTAACCCCCAGGGTCACGGCCAACACAGGAGCCCTATAGTCTGTGTTACTGTAAAGCCCTCGTGTACATTTTCCTTAGTCGAACTTGACCTGCTTTTAACAGTAGCTGCTAATTTTTTTTTCCGTGTGAATTGCGTCCTCCTTCAGGGTAGGGAAATTGATGTGTGTATCAGATTCCTGAGAGAAAAAGGTTTCTTTTAACAATCATTCATCCCTTCTGTGCACGCTCAGGCACACACACATGTTCCCTCTGCTTCTTAGAGCATATTATTTATTCCGTTATTCATACCAGTATCCCATTTTTCCTTGGAAAGCTTCAAGCCGATCTTGCAATATGCCCTGGGTCAGGCTACCCATTTCAAGGCGTTCCATCCCCCACCTTGGAAGACTCACAGCGGAGCAAGTTAGGAACACTCCTGGGTGTTGCCACTGAAATTCCACGTGCCAGCCACCTCTCTGAGGGTCCTCCATCCCTGGAATGGATGGTTTATCAACAGCTAATAGCAAATAATTGCTGAGTAGACCACCCATGTGCAGAAGCAGTATATCTTAAAAAAAACAGCAGAAAGGACTTGGGATGAAAAGTCCAGTTTGTGGGCTTCCTGGGGTCACATCTGGTTGGCCGCTGTTTTTTAAATAGGATGCTGGGCCAGGCGGCCCTGTGGTCTGATGCCGCAAGTAGGTCCTGCATTCTTAAGCAAAGCTGGGTCACCCTTGGGAGGGAGGGAGAGAGAGAGCTGGTGCACAGAGGGTGTGGCCCAAGCCAGTTGTTTCAGGTTTGTCTACTCAACCCCCATTGTGATGTGTGTGATGGTGAAGTCATCAGTGTGGGTCTGAAGCTGAGGTTAGCCTCCCTGAGACCCTTAGAAAAGTCCCAACTGCCCAGCTATAGGCAAGGGAGAAGATGTTATGACCCCGATAAAAAATCTAAGTCCTGGTCAGCCAACTTTTTGGTATTGAAGGAGGAGAAAGACAGAAAGAGAGAGAGAAAACCCAGACACACACAGAGAGAGGCCAACAAATCTCTCATGGGAACATCTGTCCCCTCCCAGTTCTTGGTCAACCTCAACCAAAAAGGAGATCGGCACAACCAACCATGCCTAAGCAAAATGCCCTGGCCATAGGGATAGACCTTGGTACGACTTACTCCTGCGTGGCTGTCTGCCAACACGACAAAGTGGAGATAATTGCTAACGACCAAGGCAACCGCACGACACCCAGCTACGTGGCCTTCACCAACACCGAACACCTGGTTGGGGACCCCGCTAAGAGCCAGGCCTCTCTCAACCCCCAGAACACAGTGTTCGATGCCAAGCGGTTGATTGGCAGGAAATACGAGGATGCCACCGTCCAGGAGGATATGAAGCACTGGCCTTTCACCGTGGTCAACCATGAGGAGAAGCTCAAGGTCCAAGTGTCCCACAAAGGGAAACAGCGGACCTTTTATCCTGAGGAGATCTCCGCCATGGTGTTGTCCAAGATGAAGCAGACGGCCGAGGCCTACCTAGGCTGCTCCATCTCCCAAGCCATTGTCACAGTGCCAGCCTACTTCAATGATGCCCAGCGCCAAGCCACCATAGATGCCGGAGCCATTGCCAGCCTCCAGATCCTGAAGATCATCAATGAGCCGACAGCTGCTGCCATCGCCTATGGCCTGGATATGAGGAACCAGGAGGCAGGTAGTCGGAACATCCTTATTTTCGACCTGGGTGGGGGCACTTTCGACGTTTCCATCCTCGCCACAGAGGACGGCATCTTTGAGGTGAAAGCCACAGCAGGGGACACTCACTTGGGTGGGGAGGATTTCGAAAAAAGGCTGGTGGGCCACCTTGCTGATGAGTTCAGGAAGAAGCACAAGAAGGATCTCCACCTGGACAAGAAAGCAATGCAGAGGCTGAAAATTGCTGCCGAGCGTGCCAAATGCACCTTGAGTTCCTGCACCAGCGCCAGCATCTCGGTCGACTCCCTCTACCACGGGATAGACTTCCACACAGCCATCACAAGGGCGCGTTTCGAGGACCTGTGCTCCGACCTCTTCCGGGCCACCCTGAAGCCATTGGAGAGGGCACTGAAAGATGCCAAGATGAGCAAGGGTGAGATCAAGGATATCGTGTTGGTTGGGGGCTCTACCCGCATCCCCAGGATCCAGAAGCTGCTGAAGGATTTCTTCAATGGGAAGGAGTTGTGTAAGGGCATCAACCCCGATGAAGCAGTGGCCTACGGAGCGGCCATTCAGGCCGCCGTCTTAACGGGCAACCGGACCCCGAAGATGCAGAATATGTTCCTTCTGGACGTCACCCCTTTGTCTTTGGGGATTAACACCCAAGGCGGAGTCATGGCGACGATCATCAAGCGCAACTCACCTGTCCCTACCAAAGAGACGATGGAGTTCACCACCACTGAAGACGACCAAGACACCATCTTGTTCATGGTGTATGAAGGCGAGAGAGCCCTGACCAAGCACAACCACCTCCTGGGGACGTTCACCTTAAAAGGCATTCCTCCGGCACCCTGTGGGATTCCTGTCATTGTCGTCACTTTCTCCATTGATGAGAACAATATCCTGATCGTCTCTGCCAAGGACGTGGAGACGGGAAACACCAGCCACCTCACCATTTCTGACACCCGAGGCCGCCTTGGGAAAGAGGAGATCGAAAGGATTGTCCAGACGGCGGAAGAGTTCAGAGTGAATGACATGTCCCAGCAGGAGAAGATCGAAGCCATGAATTCCCTGGAGTCTTGCACCCTTGAGCTGAAGAGGGTGGCAGAGGAACAGGTCCTGGATGTGAAAGCCAAGCGGAGGATGCTGGAGATGTGCAAGAGCGCCACCTCCTGGCTGGAGGGCAACCCGTTAGCCGAGAAGGAAGAATGTGAGAAGCATCAGAAGGACCTGGAGGAAGTATGGGACTCGATATGCACCTCCCTCACCCAAAGCGAGAGGGCAGGAGGGACATCTGGAGAAGAAGACCAACATGTGGCGGTGGAGGAGAAAGACGAGGAACCCAAAGAGGGAATGGAATGAAATCACCAAGCGGCCAGAGGGCATTGTTCCACCTACGGGGCACATTAAAAATAAAGGGGGAAAGAAAACAGTTGCTCTGCCTCTTCCATTTGTCCACATTTGCTTTTGTTTTGTCATTTTCATCCCAGCTTACAAATAAAAGACAGGAGAAGGTCCGCAGCGCAGTTGGTGGAGCCCCTGCTTTGCAAGCAGAAGGTCCTGGGTTCAGCCCCCTGCAAACATCTGCTGCCCAGAGGTGCTGCCAGCCAGTGTTGGCAATACTGAGCTAGAGGGACAAAAGGTCTGACTTAATATAAGGCAGCTTCCTCTGTTCCTATTTAAATCAGCCCTTTATTCAGAACCACGAATCTTACCTCATTTTTAAGGGGAAGGACTGTAATTCAGAGTCAGAGAGCCTGCTTTGCATGCAGAAGGCACCAGATTGAGTCCCCACTGGTATCTCCGGGTAGGGCTGGGAATATCCCCTTGCCTGGAACTCTGGAGAACGGCTGCTGCCAGTCAGTGTAGGCAATATTGAGCTGGATGGGCTGTTCCTGTGACTCGATATAAGGCAGCTCCCTCGGTTCCTGTGTTTCAATAATTAAAAGCGTTACAACAGTCAGTGGCAGTCAATTAAAGAAGCCAATGAAGCAAAAACCCAGGTGACCCAGGAACATCTCTCTCTGACAATATAACAAATTTGGGGTTCTGCTATTACAGTGGAGGCAATGGAAGGGAGAACACAATGGATTTGTTCATATACCCAGAAGACCTAGTAGCTTTAACCTCCCCCACCCATCGCCTAGCCAGAGACAAACCATTACCTCTCATCCTCAGTTTTTCCCCTCTGTAAAATGGGAATAACAGCAATCCGCACCAAGTGCTTTCCCCTGATCTTCAGGTTTCTACCTTCTCAGAGAGGACCACAGAGGACAATCTGCATCCTTTTTCCTCTCCTCATTGCAGCCACAAGTAGCTTATCTCAAGAGGAAGAATTCTCCCCTCCAGACTGCCATTGGTCCTCCCTGGTGTGAGCACCACCCAAAAGTCTCCTGCCCCCTGGGAAAACTCTGCCCTTTCTTTAAATCCCTTCCCAAAACCTTTGTTTTCCATGGATCCTTTTGGCCTAAACGCCCCCAAGATCCCAGGCCCAACAGCAGCGAAGCCTGTAGCCAAGCCTGCACACATGCTGTTGAAACAACCACAGATTGCTTCCACTTTCCCTCTGTCGTTTCCACCTGCATCAGATTTTTAGATTGTAAACTACTCGGGGCAGGGACCTTCCCTCCTGCATAATTTATTTCTTTTAATTCCGTTTATAAATTGCTTCCCATAAAAGATCTTGCAGCAGTTTCACAGTTTTTTTTAAAAAAACCAACAATTCCATATGTAAAACAATTTTAAACAATTCGAGATACGAAAACCATTAAAAAAAAAACCATATGTACAAGCAATCCCATATACACAAACAATTAAGAACAGTTCCATTTAAGAAAAAAAAAACAATTCCATATGTAAAAACAATTTTTTAAAATTCCAGATATGAAAACCATTAAGAACAATACCATATACGAAAACAGATTTAGAACAATTTCATATGCAAAAAAAACAATTTCAGATCAAATATAGGTACCCACTAGGATACAGATCTCTCCATAAAAAAGGATTGTTAAAAAATAGGCGCCGAAAAGACAATTGAGACAGTGCCTGTCTGGTGTGCAATGGGAGGGAGTTCCAAAGGGCCGGTGCCACCACAGGAAAGGCTCGATTCCCATGGGGCATGGAACGGATCTTTGGATGGGATGGGATCCACAAGAATCCCTCTCCTGCAGGGGCAGAGAGGTCAGTTGGGTTCATAAATGGTGAGGTGATCTTTTAGATGATGATGGTTTGGATTTATATCTCACATTTCCTCCCAGGATCTCAAGATGGTGTACATGGTTCTCCACCTCTCTATAGTATCCTCACAACAACCCTGCGAGGCAGTTTACAGGTTGACAGACTGTGACAGGCCCAAGGCCACCCAGTGAGCTTCATGTGGCTGTGAGGGATTTCAACTCTGGTCTCCCAGTTCTATGGTGATTAGATGAGATAAGATGAGATGAGATGAGATGAGATAAGATGAGATGAGATGAGATTAGACAGACAGACAGACAGACAGACATAAAGATAGATAGATAGATAGATAGATAGATAGATAGATAGATAGATAGATAGATAGATAGATAGATAGATAGATAGATAGATAGATAGATAGATAGATAGATAGATAGATAGATAGATAGATAGATAGGTATTGTCAGAGTGCATACACAACTTCGCTGGCTTCATCCGCAACAGAAGTCACACTAGAATAGAGAAACCAACCCCTCACCACCTCTGTGTGCCAGTGACGAGGTCCGAATGCACACAAGCCAAGGGTGGGCCGCTGCCTTCGTTACAGCAAAGAGGGCTGAGCCCCGATCGTATGAAGTGACAATACCAGGGGGAAGGACTTGCAGAAGAACAAAAGGCCTCTGAGGAAGTCCCAGACATGTCCCGCCCCCCACATCTGTGGAGCTGCCTCAAGACGCATCCAGTGGACGGCCCCCCGAAGTGGATAGAGATCCATTGCCCCAAGACTGTTTGCAACAATCTGAGCATCGAGAGGCATCCAGGAACCTTCTGGAAACAGCCACCCAAACTATGAGTGGCCGAGTGGTACAGCGCCCTCCAAAGTTCAATGACTTTATTATGGGGAAGTGGTAAAGACTTGCCCACAACAGGGAGTTTCCCCTCCAGGTAAGGCATGTCAGACTCTATATCCCCCAATCTTTGGCTAAAAGGCATGAACGATCAAACTTTTGTGTTGAATATTGCAATTGGTCATGGAGCCAAAACAGCCAGGATGGAAAAAGTCAACTGCAACCGAGGTGGGGAGCAAGTCAACCAGCACTGAAGACCTGCAGGCTCATAATCTTTGTCAGTTTCCAAACCCACCAACTCAAGAGTGGGAGTTCTATAGCCTCTGGGCCCCACAACCAACTGTGTGCTCACCGGCCTTGCATCAGAAGGTGGAGGGATGGGTCTCCAGTTCTCCCCCAAAAGATCGCAGTTGGGCAGGCAGCATGAAACCCAGGCTAAGTAGAGAGAGCAAACCTCCTGAGGCCTTGAGGCACAGCCAGAGGGCCTATTGTGACATATGACATGATGGGCCGCCACCACGCCTGTCCTGTTAGGAGAAATAGCAAGGGGACAGGCAGAGGAAAACCTCCCTCAGGAGCCAAGGAGATCTGCCCCACCGGCCCCAGGGTTGCCAATTTTCCATCTTTGGCAGAAGGGCTGGGGGCCTGGGGAAAAAAGCCCGCCTATGGGAGCAGACCTCAGCCATGAGAAAGTTCAGGACACCCCCGCCGGCGATGGCTCCCCACCACAGTCTACCCCCAGGTTTAAAACGGCAGCGGCCAGAATTCGCCCCAAGGGCCCAGCGGTGGGGATTGACCTGGGCACCACCTACTCCTGCGTGGCAGTCTGCCAGAGGGGGAAAGTTGACATCATCGCCAACAACTATGGCAGTCGGACCACCCCCAGCTGCGTGGCTTTTACTGACAGGGAGCGGCTGGTGGGAGAACCGGCAGAGATGCAGGTAGGCCTCAGCCCAGAGAACACGGTCTTTGGCGTGAAGCGGCTGATCGGCCGCAGGTACGAAGACTCTTTGGTGCAGTCCGACTTGAGTCACTGGCCTTTCCAAGTGGTTGACGGTGGCAGCGGGGTGATCAAAGTGCAAGTGTTGTACAAAGGGATGGAGAAGTCTTTCTATCCAGAGGAAATATCCGCGATGGTGCTCTCCAAGCTGAAGCAGGTGGCTGAGGCCCACCTAGGCCGTCCAGTCACACAGGCCGTCATCACAGTCCCAGCTTACTTCAGTGACGCCCAGCGTCAGGCCACCATAGATGCTGGTGCGATTGCGGGGCTCCAGGTGCTGAGGGTCATCAACGAGCCTTCTGCAGCCGCCATCGCCTACGGCCTAAATGACAGCAGCCAACGGAAGAGGAAGAGAAACATCCTCATCTTCGACCTTGGCGGGGGGACCTTTGACATCTCTGTCCTCACTGTCCAGGATGGCATCTTTGAAGTGGTGGCTACGACTGGAGACACACACTTGGGAGGAGAGGATTTTGACCGACGGCTGGTGGACCACCTCACCCAGGAGTTCAAAAGGAAACATAAGGAAGACCTCAGCCAGAGCAAGAAGGCGAAGCAGAGGCTGAAGGTGGCCTGCGAAAAGGCCAAGCGGACACTGAGCTCCAACGTCACAGCCATCATCTCCATTGACTCCCTCTATAAGGGGGTTGATTTCCACACGACCGTCACCAGAGCCAACTTTGAAGACCTGTGCTCTGACCTCTTCCAAGCCACCTTGCATCATGTGGAGAGGGCCTTGGAGGAGGCTGGGATCAAAAAGTCCCAGGTTGATGACATTGTGCTCGTTGGGGGGTCCACCCGCATCCCCGCGATCCAGAGGCTTCTGTCACAGTTCTTCGATGGGCAGGACTTGTGCAAGGCCATCAACCCAGATGAGGCAGTGGCTCACGGAGCAGCCATTCAGGCGGCCATCTTGACAGGCCACAGGTACCAAAACTTGCAGAACCTGCTCCTCTTGGACATGACTCCTGTTTCCTTAGGGCTGGAGACGGTAGGAGGCGTGATGGACGTCGTGGTCAAGCGCAACTCTCCAATCCCGACCAAGGAAACCAGGAATTTCTCCACCACCGAGGACAACCAAAACAGCCTGTTCTTGCAAGTCTACGAAGGAGAGCGGACACTGACCAAACACAACCGGCTCCTCGGAACCATCACGCTGAATGGCCTCCAACCTGCTCAGCGCTGCATGCCAGTTATCGTGGTCACCTTCCACATCGACTACAATAATATTCTCACCGTGTCTGCTATGGAAAGGTGCACGGGCAACCACAACCAGCTTACCATCACAGACACACGGGGCCGGCTGGACAGGGAAGAGATGGAGCGCATTGTTCACGAGGAGGAAGAGTACCGTGCTCAAGAAAAGGCTGAGCAAGAAAAGGTAGAAGCCTTGAACTCTTTGGAGTCCAGCACCCTCCAGCTGAAGAGGGTGGCTGTAGAGGAGAAGACTCTGGATGACCGAGCGAAGCGGAGGGTCCTTGAAATGTGCGAGGAGACTGCCGCTTGGATGGAGGGCAACCAGCGAGCCCCAAAGAAGGAGTACGAAGAGCGAAAAAGGGAGCTGGAGGATGTCTGCTATTCCATCATCACATACTTCAGCATGGATGGAGAGAAACCTTCAGAGGAGGAGGGAAGAAAAAGCAAAGCCTAGCTCCAAATCTCTGGGTAGATTGTGAGGCACATTAAAAGGAAAAGGAAGTGGGTCGATGGGAATATTTCTGCTTTGTACTTCCAGGTCAGGAGGGGAGGCATTTGGGACTGTCAACAGTAAAGAATACAAGCAAAATGTTGCAGCTTATCCTCACCCCCTAACTTTCCCTGGAGCAACGTCCTCTAAAAAATACTTGGGCTTTTTTTTAAGGGTGCTGTGAAATTATTTGCCAGGAACCTTAAAGTCTCCCCAACTTTCTAGCATAGCTACAATATCCTGGGATTCTAATTCAGTGTAGAAGTTTCTAGAAACTGAAGAGAGTAACTTTCATTCTCTGACTTTCTTTCCCACGCACCCACCCACCCACTCACTCTTCCCCTCACCCTCTTTTTCAGGCTGTCTGGGACTTACCATGGAATGTGTCAGTAGGCAGGGCAGTTCAACTATTTGAGGGCTAGAAACTTTGATGGGCTTGTTCACAAGACTGGCATGGGTTGATTGGAAAGGCCTTGATCGAGAGGGTTTGAGAGGATGGTCTTTTTGTCCCTCAGAACTGATAAGCCAGCTGTTTTATGGAAAGAAAAATCAGCCCCACAATTACCACTTCGGTCTAACGATATTGCATAAATTGATAATAATGGAAAACTAGGGGAGATGATCCTGCTGGCATGGATTTGGTATCAAATATTACATTTTAATACTTTCCTTTGGCTCTAGAATACATCATGCAATTATTATTAGTAGTAGTAGTAGTAATATCAACAACAGCAACAACAACAACAATACCTCAAGAATGAGGTGCTATGCAATGATTAAATTAAAAGTGACAGATCCCTGTACAGTCTAATCTAGCTTTCCCCAGATATTTCAGGCCCCCTGACCCCCACCAGCTTGGTCAATAATGATGGTGGGAATTGTCATCCAACAGCATCCAGAAGGCACCAGGCTGGGGTAAAGGCTGATCTAATCTAGTTGGGGATGGGCCAGCGCAGTGGCAGAGCACCTGCTTTGCATGCAGAAGGTTCCAGGTGCAGTCCCTGGCATCTGCAGGCAGGACTGGGAATGTCCCCTCTCTGAAACCTGGAGAGCACCTGCCAGTCAGTGTCGACAACACTGAGCTAGATGGACCCAATGGTCTGACTCACCATATGAGCCCTGAGTTGCAAGAGAGCTTTTGGGGGTCTTCGAGGGCCAACCCTCCGTTGATGGGGCGTGCGAAGGGGTGTCCCAATAGGACCAGCCTCCACATGAAATGACCCTCTGGTTTTTTCCTGTTTCGCTTGCAGCTCAGAGATGCTCCATGGCAGCTTCTCAGGGTCCCCACACTGGGGGAATGGATCTCAAGAAGTCTCCCCTGAAGGCAGAGAGTTTTGGGGTACAAGTGGCCAGGGAGTAAGGGGGAAGGTGAGAGGACAGGCCTTTCCGTCACGTCAGGAGGTCATCATTGCAAGCCTGCCACCTCTTGCAATGTCAACTTGCCAGGCAGTTGTGGGGCTGGCCCCGATCCTTGGCGCAGGATGCCTACAGGAGGAGGGGCCTAGGAGGAGCCAAGACAAACGAGCTGGCATCTCCGCCACAGTTTCTGAGCCACAAATTACCATGCGTGCCGCTTCCCCCGGCGGTAATAGGCTTTAATCACTGTGAAGTCATTTGATTTCCCTGTACTGCGATTTGGCTTTAATTAATGGCCACTTACAGGAACGGAAAGGGGAGGGGGCGTGCTTAGGGTGGGATGTTCTCCCCCCCCCTCTCTCTCTGACTTCAAGAAGATGAATAACGTTTGAAGAGTCCAGACGGACCGGGCCAGAAATATGGCTGGTTAGAATTCCTCCGGGGGGGGGCTGAATGCAGCCCTAATACCAGGATTGGCACATTTGGAAGGGGGGAAGGAGTGCCGGATTCATAGGATATCAGCAGGCTGCCAAGACAGCTCTTGTACATCTGCACAAGTGCAGGGAACACAGACAGCAAATGTGGCATTTGCTTCAGAATTTAGCATCCTACAGATTTCCTTGGGGGGGGTTAGCATCGTTTTACAGCCCTCACCACTGCGTTCTTTTTCTTTTAAGCAAGATTCTCACCCTCATGGTTGTGTCCTTTTTTGGGGGGAAAGGCAAGTTTCTAGTCCTCATAGCTGAGTTCCTTTTTTAAAAATATAAAAAATACAATTTTAGCCCATATTATTTCTTTTTTTAAAAAAAGCATGTTGTGAGCCCTATTTAGTTTATTCAAAAATTCAGTTTACATTTAAAGCTGAATCTATCAAATTCACACTTTCCAAAACAATATGAGAACTGAAACAAAGCCAGCCTTTGAAATTCACACTTATCTGAATTTTGCAATACAAAATTGCAAACCAACCAACCAATGTTTACATCTATCAGGGGAAAGTGTGCATGAAAATATATTTGTGAGAATCCTTCAAAATTCTCATGCCCCCAAATTTTGCAATGTATTTCTCCAGCCAAGTAATGGGTACAAAAAAGCATACGCTAGGGTAAAGTGTGCATAAAAAATTAGTGAAAATAACATACAAAAATCCATTTTATCAGGTTAAAATGCTTGCAAAAAATGTGCACATTAGTCAAAACTGCCTGCAAAAAATGTGTATTAGGAGAAATCCATGCCAAAACGCTGAAGAATTTTCATGAGATTCTTTTTTAAAAAAAATTGCAGATTGCTGAAGAAATGTGGAGAACTGAAATTTCAGATTAGTAAAATGAGAAACTGAGAGGATCGACAGATCTTTCCATTCCTATGTAGCCCTCATGGCTGTGTGTGTTTTAAAGTGCCATGTCCTTTTTTCTGGCCTTGTATTCTTTTTGTTGTTTTAAACATATTTTTAGCTCTCATTTCTTTTTTTAAAAGCATGATGCTAGCCCTCATGGCTGCGTTTCTAGTTGTCATGGTTATGTTCCTTAAAAAAAAAAAAAGCATGGTTCTAGCCCTTGTGGCGACGTACTTTTTTCTTTTCAGCACATTTCTAGTCCTTATGGCTACATTCGTTTTTTGAAAACACGATTCTTCTAACCCTTGTGGTTATGCACTTTTTTTCCTTTTAAGCAAATTTCCAGCCCTATTGCTTTACTCATTTTTTTAATAAAGCAAGTTTCTAGTCCTCGTGGCTGTGAAGATGTCCTTGAAAGTGTGTGGGCAACCTCTACTGCAATCTCAGTTGCTGAATAAGCATTCCAGGGTCAGGAAATGTCAGGCTTTCAGGGCCCTTCCCTTTTGATTAGGAAAAACCAACAAAATTATCCAAAAATTCTATAATAAATGTTGCAAAGAGGAAATACGCAAATTATGAATATATACAGAATGCGGTTGCAGCCGCTAGCTTTAGATGACAACATGTATCCCTTTTGTCCTTTCAAAATGTGGTAAACTGACCCCGCTGTGTTTGAGGGCCTGCTCCTTGTCATTCTGCTGAGCCCTGCCTTGACAGCACCATCGCATGGGGGCTATCGCTAAAGGTGATCATCCACCAGGGCACTAACATGGAACCTCCTCATCCAGAAGCAGTGTACCAGCTACTTGGGACAAACAAGAGGACCGGAAACCCTCACCTGTATGACCTGCTTGCAGGCATCTGAATGAATGTTCCAGGGTTGGAAAACGTTGGAAGACTGGAGCAGAGAGACCTTCTGAAAAAAGGGATTTCTCTCCCGGCTTTGCGCCCACCTATAATGACGCCTTCCCCCGGCTGCCCCCACTGCCATGTCTGTGCTAAGACTATGAGCCGCTCTCTGCCTGCAGCCTGCGAGCTGCTTGCTCTTGAGAAGTATCCCCATGTGAGTCAAACAAGGGGTGAGAAGTAGACACCCTCCCCAAGCGGGGCCCCTTCTGTCAACAGGCCGTGAGCTCACCAAGTTGCTCGAGGTGTCCTCCTCTAGATGGGTGGGCCTCCCAGTACAGGAAGTTTGCCGAGGCCAAAGGGTTAGAGGAGAGGGCTTGCTTGGGGGCGACTGGGGCATGCTGTTGAGTCAACAAGAGGTCAGGTTTATTAAATTCCTCCAGAGGACTGTAACTGAGAGAGAAGAGGCATGAGGGGAGAGGAGGAACTGCAGAGTCTCTCCTTTGAGTGCCATAGATTTTTCTACTTCTTCACGTGTTAATTCATTGACTCAGAAACTCAGAGGAGCCTGGCTGCTGGATCCAGGTCAAAAGACCTCCCCAAGCAGCAGCATAGCGGCAAATCGAGAAGTGAAGGGTCGCTTCATGATAGTCACAGCCACACACACCTATTTTTTGCTGCTGAGGGGAGAAGACTCTTCTCAGTAGCTGATTCACCTCCTTTCACTCTGCTCAGCTCCAATCAGCAGGAAAGGGCAAGGAAGCATGTTAGAAGAGTCTTCTCAGTGGCTCACACACTCCCCTTTCATCCCAATTGGCTTGTAGGATGCTGGAGACAGAGGAACCCTGGTGGGACCCTGCTCCCAAAAAAGGGTCTAAGACCCCCAATGACTACACCCCTGCCCTCTAGTCCAGCATGCTTTTCTCACAGAGGCAAATCAGAGCTGGCAAGCAGGACCTGAGTGAGAGACACCAAAACTCACTTGGTGACCCTGGACCACCGAAGGAGTTACTGAGCGCAGTATTGCTGTTTGCTGTTAGGCTAATCGCGACTTCCTCTACGTTTGCTGCCGCTGGCTAAGTTAAGATCAGATGGGTGTGTGTGTAGGGGGCGGGGATTTTCAGTGAAGATATGGAACTGGTATACGCCTCCCTCACTCTGCCACAACCCCACACTGCCCAACCCAGGCTGACAACAGAGCCAGGAGGGAAGGTGTTAATGGCCAGCTTGAGGTTGTCAGGCTAGCTTCGCCTGTTTGCCTCCATGATTCAAAGAGATGGGACAGACTGTTGATCTCGCTTTCACTTTCCCTTTGCACCAGATCTGGCAGAGAGAGAAAGCGAGGGGGGGGGGTCTGTGCAGCAGAGGAAGCAGTAAGGGGTGTAGAAGAGAGACCCCCCCAAAAAATGTCAATGGTATTCTTTCTTTCCTCTTACTACAAATTGGGGGAAGATCCAGCCCCAGGATCAGGTACCTCTGGATCTATGGAATTCTGCAGCACAAAAGTGTATATATAAAAAAAGGAACACAGCCATGAGGGCTGGAAACTTGCTTAAAAGAAAAGGTATGGCCATGAGAGCTAGAAACTTGCTCTTTTTTTAAAAAAAAAAAGCGGAATGCAGTAATGTGGGCTAGAACCTTTCTTTTTTTTAAAAAAAGGAATGAAGCTATGAGGGCTAGAAACTTATCTAAATGAAAAAGAATGGCAGTAGGGTCTAGAAACTTGCTTAAAAGAAAAAGTATGTGGCCACAAGGGTTAGAACTGTGCTTTTAAAAAAGAGTATACACATGTGCTAGAAGAAACTTGCTTTCATGGAATCATGGAGTAGTAGAGTTGGAAGGGGCATCTAAGGCCATCAAGTCCAAACCCCTGCTCGATTCAGGAATCAAACTTAAAGCATCCCCGACAGGTGCCTGTCCAGCTGCCTCTTGAATGCCTCCAGTGTTGGAGAGCCCACCACCTCCTGAGGTCATTGGTTCCATTGTCATACCGCTTAACAGTTAGGAAGGTTTTCCTGATATTCTGCTGAAATCTGGCTCCCTGCAACATGAGCCCATTATTCCGTGTCCTGCACTCTGGGATGATCGAGAAGAGATCCTGGCCCTCCTCTCTGTGGCAACCTTTCAAGTAGCTCAAGAGTTTAAAACACTTTAAAACACACACAGTCAACATGCTTTTTTTTTAAAAAAAAGGAACATGGACATGAGGGCTAGAAGCATTTTCTGGTAGGGCTTCTCTGCCCTTCAAAAAGCAGAAATTCAACAGGTTCCGCTTTGTTCTTCAGGAGGATGCAAGAAAGCAAGATGTGCAGAGGTTGCTTTCATCCCCTTCTGCTTCTGAACTTCCCAGCTGGAGCGGAATGAAAGCCTGACATGGACATGACGGGTCCTCAGCCTGTCCCAACAACAACTCATCTCTTCTTCCTTAATGCTGATCTATTTATTTATTTATACCCTGCTTTTCTGTTGCAAACAGCAATGCTTTGGGCAGACTGCAACATATTAAAACAGAATAACACGATTAAAAAAAAAAACCTCTAGAAAGCAAACACATGTTCTCCAAACCAGACTTGTTTCAGTGGCTTGTGGCGCAGAAATCTCACCATTCCCGTATGTGACGGACAGGCTGCTGCGTGCTTATAAATTATCACCCGCGCTAGAAGGCGCAGTGAGAGAGAGAGAGAGAGCGCGCTGAAGAACTCGCATCACATTGACTACAAATTAGCAATTTTTGCGAGAAGGAAATGCTAGTCGTGGTGGGGAATCTTTAAAAGATGCCGATCTGTCTGACTTAATTGTATAGTAGGTATTTCCATTCAGGCAAGGAGAAGAATGCCTCCGTGAAAATATGAAGTCTCTGTTTTTTAAAGAAACAGAAAAAAGAAACTTAATTGACAAGGCGAATAATAAAAAGGGCCCGCCGCCAAGCTGTTGCAGAACTGACAGAGAACGAAGCACTCAGAATCTTACCTTTTCACGTGTGTGAATGCTACACCTCTCGAGAGCAGGAAAGAAAAAAAAGGTAATTAATAATAACAACAAGAACAATAGGCGGTATTCAACTAATGCATCCCATCAGTGCAAGGATTTCCGCTTGCACAATAGAGCCGCCCCCTCTCCTGCCCTCCCAACGTGCACCCCCTAAATCTGTTCTAAGGTTTCCCCCAATCCTCTGGAGCAGATCTAGGGAAAGTGCAGAGTGCACACAGAGGAAAGAGAGGGGAGTTTTGTTGTGCAAGTATAAATCCTTGCATTGAAGCGATGCGTTGGATGGATGCCACATTATCATTATTATCATTATTATCATTATTATCATTATTATTATTAATCTACAGAACTGCACTCAGGTCCTGCTTGTGGGCATCCAAAGAGTCATTTTGGTTGGCCTAGATAGGCCTTTGAGCTAATCTAGCAGGAGTTCCTCATGTGTTCTTATTAACCAAGATAGTAAACAATGGAACCTCCATTATCAGAGGCAGTCTATCTCTGCATACAAGCCACTGAGTAACAACATAAGGAGAGTGTTGTTGCCCTTGTATCTTGCTTCTGGTGGGATGCTGGACTAGACAGACCAGCTGAAGGGCTCTTCATGTTTTTCTTCGGTGTTCATAAACAAAGAAAAAAGGCCAGCCCCTCATTTTTTTCCCCATGAATGGGGAGTCTGTTGTGCTGAGCTTCATTCTGAACAACGAAACACTGCTTTCCCCCTTGTTAACCACTCTGGGAAGGTGCCATGCCCGAACACATCCACTGAAGAAATAAACCATAGCTTGCTAAGATGACAATGCATTGCCAAAACTAAACAAAAAAGGCACAGATTTCCATACAATTTACATGTGCTAATAATTTAGATGCACAGATGCACATTGAGAAAGAATTACTATAATTTAAACAGAAATACAGTGCAGCTCAGCAGAGTGGAGAAGAAGGCTGTGACCAGGGCTGCAGGCATGCCCTACATCGATAGTGCATGGCTTCCCTCACAGAAACCTGCAGAGCTACAATTCCCAGCAGCCTTAACAAACTGCAGTTCCCAGGATTCTTTGGAGGAAGCCATGTGCTTTCAATGTAGGGTGTGCACACAGTCTAGGTGGCCAAGGTGCCTGCTCCGTCTGCTGTCCAGGTGCTAGCTCCTGATCGGCAACGTCAACCCCTCCCCCAGCATTCTCTCCTCTTAGGGTTCGCAATCTTTCAGGCCGGTGGTCCATCTCATTCCGCATCCTGTCCTCACGGTGGCCAACCAGATGTCCCAAAGAGAAGCGTGCATGGAGGACTTGAGTGCAACGGCAGCACCCTCCCCACTAGCAACTGGCTTCCAAGGGCATACTACCTCCAATGGTGGAGGTAGAACATCTGGACCAGGCAGCCTTCTGATCTAGGTCTGAAAGACCTTCAGAGAGAAAGCACCTTCAGATAGGGGACTCTCCGCTGACAGCCCTGCCTTCTGCAAAACAGAATAGGCTTGCCCCATCACAATGTGGATTTACTGGGTAGGGCTCCCAGAGAGAGAGAGAGAGAGAGAGAGAATTGAGCACCAGCATCTTTCCGGAATTAGCCAGAGCCACTGCCATTACTCTGTGTTCTCTTTTAAATCGCAGGTTCGGCCATCCATTCTACTGGAGCAATTTTGGCACACGGCCTCTAACGTGGCTCTTGAGTAAAGCTGGTCGCCGTCAAAGGCTCAGCTTGTAGACCATCCATCACCGCTAATACCCTTTTCATCTTCTCATTCATGCACGTCAGAGAGAAGGGGGGGGTAGACACATATTGCCAGCCATTATTCAAGAGAAAAGAGAAGGTAGCAATTAAAGCTATTCAATAAATAAATTAGAAGAAAGCAGCCTGTTTAGACTACTTTGGAAGCCAGATCTAAGTCTCAGGGGAATCTGCTTGTTCCCCACAATGATGCCTCCGACACTTTCCCCAAGGCGTGTTACTTATTCCGCCTAGAAAACAATACCCTCCTACTTGACAGTGCCCTGGGGCTTTCCCCTATTGTTAATATGGTGGGCAGGGGCAGCAGGTGGCTTCATGCCAGTGGGACAGTGGAATCCACTCCGGATTTTAGTCCGACCTGTCAAGGAGCTGTCTATGGTGCTTCTGGAACACAGTTTTTATAACATAAAAACTGGATTGTATGGAGTCTTTCGACTGCTAATGGAGGATCAAACCCACCCAGCTGTCCCATGCGCTAATGCTACAGGCCTATTCTGCAGGGTGTAGGGGCCTCCTGCCTCCCCAGTCCTCAAGCGACCACTGTCCTCTCACCACCACCATGCACACCCTCCTGCCCGGGCTCTCACAGCTAGCCACGTTCCGAGGCTTCAAAGCCCTGCTACCCTGGGATAGTTGACGATAATGGACGCCCAACTCTGGCCCATGACGCAAAAGATTCTCTGACTAGTTCTTCATCCATTTTAGGATGCAGCATTAGCATTTTTAAATAGGTTCTGGGGCTTTCTTCACAATCGACTCCAATAAAACCCATATTTATCCCTCCTCCCCAAAAAATACCCCATCCCACAGCCTGCAGGAAACTGAGCCTGTCAATCTCTGCCCGCCTCTGATGGGTGCTTGTTAAATGGGGGTCAGCCAGTCCCCAATCCCTGTACCCTGACGTTCACGTCGCTAGGCAACCCACATGACAACGCTCTCGGCTGCCCACCCACCACAACTCCCCCCCCCGTCCACCCACTCGTTCTGCGGGACCCAGCAGACGTTTCTTAGCCGGCTTGTCTCTGTTGACGCAGCTGTTGTTCAACATGAACCCAATTAAAAACGGGTTGTGACCTCCTCTCCCCCAGACCCGTTTTATTAAGGGTGTCTTCCAAATCCTCCTCTTCCTCGCTGTTTCTCTCTTTCCCTCATTCTTTCCCCAACTCCGCTGGAGGCGGTGTTCACCTTGCTCCTGGGCGATGAATTCGAGCCCTGTTTCGGGGGCTTTTCTCTTTTTTAAAGGCCAGGATTGCAAATTAGCTCTTTGAGAAGCGGGTCACCCCAGATGACCCCATGCCAGGGGAAGTTCCATCTTTTAGGACAAGCCCTTGGGCTGGCCAAAGAATTCCTGCTCTCTCCTCTGCCTGTCCAACACCATTCTTATCAAGTCAGTTCACTATCATCATCATCATCATCAGTAGTAGTAGTAGTCCAAATGTGGATGCAAGTGTTTTATTTGTGTCTGTTGGTTTTTGCATTGTTGTTAGATGCCTTGGACATGATCCATGAAAAGGGAAGATGTGAAATCATGTCCTGTATTCAATTCACTTCTTACCCAGAGTTAGGGATGGGAAGCATTGGTTGGTGCTGGTTCAAAAACATTCCGTCAAACTGACAGGCTGGTATCGATTTGAGTTTGTTTGTTGTCCACTAGCTGCTGTTTTTACCAATTTTTTTTCCCCTTTGCAAAAAATATTGACAGTAATATTGATGATTTAAAGGACACACCAATATTTTGAAAGGCAATATCAATAAATGAAAGGAAATATTGATAAAATTATCAATATTTTAGAGGCAGTTTTTTTAAAAAAAAAAAAACATTTTCGAAAATAGCCGCGGAAGATCACTACATAAAACTCTGATCCACGATGATAGAGAATAAGTGAATTAATTGAAAATTTGGTACCAAATCCAAATTGGGCAGAATTATAGCACATCCTTACTCAGAGTGGACCCCTTGAAGTTAATGACTGTTACTAACTTAGGTCCCTTTTAATTTCAGTGGGTGTACTTTGAGTAAAAGTTAATTGAATACAACCCATTAATGAGAATAATAGTAAGAAGAATGATCACATTTCACACACAGTTTATTTCACCTCATCTCACTCAGCCAACTTTCCTTTTGCTTACTTCACAGGTGCAACAACAACAACAAGGAGTTGCAACAGGGCAGCAGCAAGGGTTGCAAGCCTGGGAACTAATCTATGAGGTGCGGAACTAGGCTGAGGGAGAAATTCAGTTAAGTTTGCATTTAAAGGCGAACCTATTAAATTTGCACTTTCTGAAACAATATGTGAACAGAAACATAGCCATCTTGCAAAATTCTCATGCCCCCAAATTTTGCATATGGTAGGGTAAAGTCTGCATAAAAACATGTGAGTGAAAATAACATACAAGAATGCATTACGTTAGAGGGAAATCCTTTGCAAACATGTGTATATTAGGCAAAATTGCATACAAAAATGTGTTTATTAGGAGAAATCCGCACTAAAGCTGAAGAATTTTTTTTATTTTAAAAAATTGCGCTGTGCAGCAGAAATGTGGAGAATTTAAGACTGGAAAAATGAGAAACTGAGAGAATAAAAACTGACAGCTCTATCCATCCCTAACTGTCTGTTGTAGCTATTCAGTGGGTTGTTGGGTAGATCACTTGGGGCAGGCACACAAACACACACACACACACACACACATTTGCATCTCTACATCCGCTGTTTGCCTATTAGACTCCCCTTCAGCAACGCTTCCTCGGTGAACCCACTCAACCCAATAATCCGCGAGTTGACTTTTGGAGCAACAAGGTATCATTCAACACTGGCCCCCAAAGAGTTAGACCCCTTTGCTTGGCTTCTCTTCGCCATAGAATAACCTTTTCACATAGCATGTGGCTGCTGACCGCAAACTTACCCCCAAATGATTGATCCCTCTCCAGCACCCCATGTTGTGTTCTGCGGCCAGCTCATTAGGAAACAGAATCCCCTCTTCCACCGGCCCCCCAATCCGCCCCCCAGAGTGTGTTTGCTCTCAAACAGAAACCTTCCACGCCGATCACGTTAGAGCCGGATTGCCTTGATATCTGCGGAGAGCTCCAGGTGGAGAAGCCGGATGAGAAGGGCATTCAGCTTTATCTGCTGTGCATGTGGCACTGTGCAATTTGGCATCCGCTGCCAAAGTCAGACCTGTGAGGGTCATCCTCTCTTTTGTCCATCCAGGTCTTCCTCCTTCCTTTCTTGGCAATGAAGGCAATATGTTTGACGGCACATACCAGGGGCAGCCCTCCAGATCTCGTTGGACTCCAACTCCCAGCAGCCCCAGCACCCGGCATGGCCCAAAGGTCAGGGGCAATGATGGGAGCTGTAGTCCAGCACCTGGAGGGCACAGCCTTGGCCACCTCAGGGCCCGCCAGACACCTTCGTTGCGTCCTTGTCTCCATTTTGCAGGCTGCTGAGAAATTTAAGTGGCAGATGCTCGGTCCATCCGGCTTGGTGTTGTCTACACTGACCGTCAGCGTCTCTCCAGAGTTACAAGACAGTGGGTCTCGTCCCAGCCCTGCCTAGAGATGCCGCCTCTGTGGGATTGAACCCGGGACCTTCTGCATGCAAAGCAAGGGCACTGCCACTGAGCTACTGCCCTTCCCCTGATTTTGAGCTACCGGATTTTGAGCTGGGTGAAAACCAGTTTGAACCGATGCAAGCCGCTTTGAACCCCTTAAAAACCAGGAGTCAGCAGCAGCCACTCTCTCTCTCTCTCTATCTATGACTGGCCTGGAAATGGCATCGCATAAACCACTTTGAAGTGGTTTTGTGGCTTCCGCCTGGACTCTGGTCTCTGTTAAGACAGAGTTGGGGAAACGTCTAGGCCTGGGGGCCAAATGAGGCCTTCTATTTGGCCCTTGGGACTCTCTCCACGCCACACCCCTCCCTAGCCACACCCACTCTGTCCAGGCCACACCCCTTGCTGGCTGTCCTTGGCAGACTCCTCCCACAGCTCAACCCAGACCTCATTTCTCTATGCGTTGCATTAAGAAGCCCGCAGAGCAAATGACTCCAGATCATTCCTCTAGTGAGCAAAGTTCAAGGAGCAGTTTTGGAAGAGAAGAATGGCGGGGGGGGGGCAGGGAGAAGTGCAAGATTTATTGACAAACAGGTTGACACAAGCAGGCAGCCAGCTACGCCTAAAGACTCCTGTTCCCTCTAGGTTTAGCTATCAATATGATATGATCAAAGTGTGTCAGGAAATTCACAACAACAAAACCCCAAGTTTGTCAATAAATCTCCTTGTTGTGGTGGTCTTTGCAGTATCTCGCTTGTTTCACAATGCACCCTCCCCCTCCCGGCATTAAAATATGCCAGCCAGTTTGCCTGGATCCAGCCTAAAATAGGATTAGAGAAGACTAGAATGTCGATTCAGTTTGTATTTCAAGCCGAATCTATCAAATCCGCACTTTCCAGAACAATATGAGAAGCGAAACGCAGCCATCCTTCGAAATTCACACTTATTTGAATTTTGCAATGCAGTTCTCCAGAGTTTACAAAAATGCACATGTAAGGGGAAAGTGTGCGTAAAAACAAATATATGAGTGAAAATAACATACAAAAATGTATCACATGGTGAGAAATTGCTTGCAAAAATGTGCCCATTAGTCAAAACTGCCTGCAAAAATGTGTTTATTAGCAGAACATCGCAATAAGTTCTGGAGAATTTTCATTAGGGTTTTTTTTAATATAAAAAAGCACACATTGGTGGAGAACTGAATTTAAGATAGGAAAAACGAGAAACTGAGTGAAAAACTGACAGATCTTTCCATCCCTAGTACGGATAAGGGACAAATTAGGCTTGGTTCACAGTTTAATTTCATGCAAACCTACCTGCCTAATTCACACTCCCTGAAACAATGCATGAATTCAAAAACAGTTCTCCTTCAAAATTCACACTCCTCAGTGCCAACTCTCTACTCCCCTCCAAAAAAGTGTACAGAAATGTGTACATTAAGAGAAAGTGGACATAAAAATGTATATATTAATTTTAAAAAATGTACAGGAAAACCTGATTAAACTAGGGGAATTGGCTTGCAAAAAATGTGTGTGTTGGGTAGAGTGCCTCCTGTCATGTCTGGGTACACTGCCTCTAAATATGGAGGCTTGATTAGCGCTTGTGGCTTAGAGCCTGCAACGGAGAAGGCAAAGTAGGAAGTGACCCACCACTAAAAGGATCAGAGATAGACGGGCTTCTGGCAAGTTGCATTCTGTTTCCGGTTTGTTTGCTTTTTGACTCCATAAAAATAATATTGACCAAGAGTTTTAGCGTTTTAAACATTTTCACTCCCCCACTCCCCCCCAATTCCTGGTCTCTCTCCCTTGAACAATTCTTGCCTGTCTGTCTGTCTCTCTCTCTCTCTACAAGCTAGGCTGGGCGGTCCCCCCCCCAGTTCTTCTCTTTTGGATATTCTCACAGATGGCGCCACTAATTATCTGCCCGCAACACACTCCTGTTCTCCCAGAATAAAACCGAATGGGCTAATGTTTGAAAAGAGCTGAGGAGAAAGGTGGAGAGAGAGAGAGAGAGACTGCCTCAACAATCCCCAATTTTTTTATGCGGAGGTGCCATAGATTGGAAATCCACGGCGATGGAGGTCCAAAATAGGTCCAAAACATGCATAATGTCTACCCCAAAAAAACCCCATTGCACTCCGAGGTGCCCCCCTGGGTCCATTTCACACGCAAAGCACCTCCCACATGTGGCGTCGACACTCTTGGTGTCATTGCCAAAGGCCGCCTTTCATTTTCCCCCCTTAAAAAATCCGAAGGTGGCTCTTAAGACTAACAAAGGAATGGTAAGAACAGAGTCAATTCCTTTGTATCCATCTTCTCCATTCTTTTCTTGCTTTTTAATAATAATAATAATAATAATAATAATAATAATAATAATAATAATAATAATAAATGAAACAGGTAACTTTTCATTTTTCTTTTTTAATTGCTCAAACACTCACAGACACTCTGTAGACTTGCCAGCAGGTTCTGAGTGAAGGGAGAAGTGAAGCGTTAGGACCAGCCTAGAAAGATGAAAATTCGTACACAAATTTCATCCACATTTTTCCTAATACATGCATTTTGGCAAGCAATTTTGCCTAACATAACATAAGGCTTACATGTTCTCACTCATAGATGCATTTCTGTGCACCCTTTTTTCCTTTTGGAGAACTGCATCCCAAAATTCAGAGAAGCATCTTGCATGAATCGGACTAATCCCCTTCTAAAGCCACCCACCTTAAGAGCCACCATGATCTCTTGTGAAAGCGAATTCCAAAATTCATCAGTGCCCTGCATCAAGAAAGTCTTCCTTTTCTCTGTCCTGAATCTTCCATCATTCAGCTTCACCGGATGGTCTCACGGAGTTCCAGAGATTCAGGACAGACAAAAGGAAGGACGTCTTCACAGAGGGCGTAGTTAGAACTGTGGAATTCGCTGCCCACAAGACATAGTAAACTTGGTCAGCATTAAAATGCATTTCTTTTAATGTGTGTCCAGCGTTTAGAAACATTTGAAGCTCTTTAGGGGCTGTAGCACAGTGGATGAGGAACTGCTCTCCATGCGGAAGACCCCAGGCTCAATGCCCGATATCTCCAAGGAGGAGTGGGAGAGATTCCCTGCTGGACCCTTGAACTATGTTCTACTGCCAGCCAGTGTAGACACTTTTGAGCTAAATGGACCAACGGTCTGGCTCAGGAAAACGCAGCTTCCTAGGTGCCTATATCCCTACAAAATATTATTATTTCTATTCTGCAGAACTAAAACACCCTAGAAACAGATCTGCGTTCAAATCCCTGCAGCAGTGAACCCGCCATGCTGTCTCTTCCTTGCGAGGGCAGGGACATAAATGCCTCCATTTCCCTAAAAGCCCCTGCCCTCTAACCCTCACCCACGCATTTCCCTGAAGATTGAGAATTCCACGCCTTCAGCAGCCCCACTGGGAATTGGGTGGGATTTTAAAGTGACACTTTTATCCCATAAACGTGGCTTTCGCAACATTCCCGGTGATGCTGCGTTCAATCCATTGCTTTTTTATTTTAAAAAACACACATTTTATTTTTTTATATACATCTTTTCCTGTACCCTAACTGGGCTCTTTGCCTGCCTCTCCTAAGTCTGTATTGTGAGCACTTGGCTTAAATCGCCTCTGACAAGGACGGGAAGGGGCACATCCCACTCCATTGGAGAGGCTTCTTCTTGGACCATAAAGCTACGGACATGGCAATGTTGCAATTTGCTGCCGAGGGCTTTGACAAAGGCATCGCTTTGCAAAATCTTTCTGAGCTGTGGCTCAGCCAGAAAACATCTGCTTGGCACGCAGATGGTCCTCAAGTTCAGTCCCTAACAGCATCTCCAAGCAGGGCTGGGAATGCACCTTCTGCAACCTTGGAGATCTGCTGCCGGTCAGTGTTGACTATACTGAGACAGATGGCCAAGGGACTGAATGGATATAAGGCATCTTTCTATGTTCCTGTTTGGGAAGGGCAGCAGCTCAATGGTAGAGAGCATGTGTCTTGCGTGCAAAAGGTCCCAGGTTCAATCCTTGGCATTTCCAAATAGGGCTGGATGACAGGGTCTCCATCCCAATAACGCGTACAAAAATGCATGCATTCCTGAAAGTATCATTGCATTTGGAGAAATGGCTTTGCAAAACTGTGTGTCTTAAGCAAAACTGCTTTGCAAAAATGTGTTCATTCGGAGAAATTCCCACAAAAATGCTGCTGAATTTTCATGAGGGCTTTTTCGTCTTTAAAAAAAATTGCAGACTGTTGTGGAAAGGTGTAGAACTGACCTTAAGCCTGAAAAACAACGAGAGAAACCAAAACTGACAGGTTTGCCCATCTGTTACTCTGCTGCCTCATTCTGCTGCATGGACATGCAGTCTAAGCCCTGGTTGCAGAGATGTAGAATCTCTAACGCATGGCCCTGATCTGTGGCACAACAAATCAGATTTAAATTAAGACAGGGAACTGGGGAGCACACCCATGCCCATGATGACGTGCATCTTTCCCCATATCCTATCCCTGTTCTGGGCAATTGAAGTGATATTGTGCACCCAAGTTCAACAAATTTGGGGCATGGACACTTCCAAAATGCCCCGCCCAAAAAATAGACCCTTAGCTTCTTCATTGGCCATAAAGTGCTGTGTGCCTCTTCTCCCATCCCATTGTTCTTCATCGCCTTAAAATATGTACAAATTTTAATGCAAGACACCGAGGCTTCTCCAAAATTACACCTGCTTTTTTAGTGGTATTTCTTACTTGCCAACGTGTTAATTAGCCTCTCAAACAAGTCTGTTCTCATTTGACATTGTAGGCAAGTGCACTTCAGGAATATTATGGGAAACACGAAGGGTTGTGAAACAGAACGTGTGTGTGTCTGTAATATTGTTAGCTGGCTCCCGGCTGATCGGTGCCTCTTCCGCTAGACTCAGGGGAGGCAAACAGCAGAAGAGCCTGGTGACTGGATCAGGCCAACCAAGCACCCCAAAGGGAAGCTCCGAGCAGGACCTGAGCGCAGCATCAACCCTCCCCACCTGCAACTGCCAGCAAGTGGTATTATTCAGAGGCGTCCTGCCTTCAACAGAGGAGGGAGGACATAGCCAATGGGGGCTAGTAGCCTTTGATTGCCTTCTCCGCTGCCATGAATTTGTCTAAGCCTCTTTTGAAACAATCCTGGTTCATGACCATCACTGGGGATGGGCAAATCCAACAATACTGGTGTCTCATTCTTGCCACTCAGCTTTGCCATTTAAAAAAAGATTTAAGTCCTCGTGAACATTCATCAGAATTTTGGTACAAATTTCTCCTAATATATACACATTTTTGCAACGCAATTTCCCCCAATATAATGCATGCTTGTATACTATTTTCCCCCATATATGCATTTCAGTGCACACTTTACCCAAATTGGTGCCTTTTTGTACGCATTCATTGGCTGGAGAACTGCATTGCAAAATGTGGAGACGTACAAATTTCAAAGGATGACTGTGTTTCGGTTCAGATACTGTTTTGGCAAGCATGAATAAAGGACGTTTGTCTCTCAATGCAAACTGAATCAAATTTGTCTCACATCTCTAACCACACCTTGTGTGGGAGCAAATTCTATAGTTTAACTACTTGCCGCGTGAGGGGAGTCCTTTTTTTCAGAAGGGTTGGTTCTTGATGAGAGACAATGGACATTCCTATGGGGAAGAGCTCCAGCAAAGTGGCAGAGCCCCCTGTCTGGCATGCGGAAGGTCCCACGTTCAATCCCAGATAGGGCTTCTCTGACCAAAACCCTGGAGAGCCGCTGCCAACCAGTATAGACAATAATGACCTTGATGGACCCTAGGGTCTGGCTCAGTATAACGTAGTTTCCTATGTTCACATTCAAATTAGTCCTTTATTCACAAACCATGAGGACTAGAAGCTTACTTTATTTTTAGGGGAAGAGTTTTATACCCCATTGGAAGACCACCACTGTTGCCAGTCACTTTTGCAAGGAAATCTAACTAAATATTATGATTGTTAATAATAATAATATCACAAAATCTAATGGTGGCCACCAACTGGGATGGCTTTAAAAGAGGGTTCGACAAATTCATGGAGGAGATGGCAATCAAGGGCTACTATTGATGTTGTGCAGGATGTTTTTAACTGGTTTTAATTGTGTGTTTGAAAATTGTTGTAACTTGCCCTGGGACCTCTGGGTGATGGGCAGGTGGTAGTAGTAGTAGTAAGTCGATTCCGACTAATGGCAACTGAGAGGCAGTGACTGGCCCAAGGTCACCTAGTGAGCTGCATGGCTATGTGGGGATTCGAACCCTGGTCTCCCAGGTTGTAGTCCAACACCTTAACCACTATACCACACTGGCTAATAATCATAGCAGCAGCAGCAGCTGCTGGAAATCATAAAATGGGAGACTGCTGTTGCAGTAGGGTCTTCCTTGGGGGCTTCCCTTGGGGGCATCTTGGTTGGCTACCATGAGAACAAAATGCTGGACTAGATGGCCCTCCAGCTTGCTCAAGCAGTCAGGCTCATCTGATGATCTTCTGAGATGGTTTCCAATTTCCCCCCCATAGATACCCATCAACGAGCAAAGGAATATTCTTGGGAAGTGTTTTTCCCCCCCGACTTGCACGGGAGAGAGTTAGGATTTGAAGATGTCATTATCATAAGTGCACATCAGTGGGATGTACGCAGCATGCCTAGGCAGCATTGTGGTGAAGGGGCCCCCTCATTTTTAAGCTTTTAGCTACTAATATATAAGGCACAGGGGAGATGGGAACTGAAGTAGCCCCTGGTGGGTAGCAGAAGGCAGCAATTTTATACCTTTCTGGACACATTATCGATTGTTCTTTGAAAAGAAAAACACCCTGTTCTTTCCATGCATGCCCAAAAGGGGAATATGTTTCTTATAAACGTGTGAACGTTTTTAATAATGTTAACAGAGAAGCCCTTTTCTTTGTATAATTTTTTGATTCCTTGCTTCGGTTCCTAACTTGCCACAAAGACAACTGGTGTCGACGGCTTTCTCCAGCCAACCGGCTTTCACTTTTAAGCAGACATTGTGGAAAGGCTGTTCTATTTAAGAGCAGACCGTTGGGGATAACAGGAGTCCTCAAGGAAGACTTGACGGGGAAAACCGAGAGCTGTTCTGCTCCATTGTACAGGAATTCAGAGAAATAGTTCAGGCACAAATTTAAAGTGGTTTTCTTTTCAATACCAGTTTGGCCATAGCGACTTGCCTGCAAAGGCTCTTTCACCGGCAATTCCAACACTTCTCCTGTAGAAACTCCTATGTTCCTCCTGAGCGTAAGTGGTTTCTGGCTGCTGTACCAAGCCAAACGAGGCCAACTAGTCCAGTCTCCTGTTCTCACAAAGGTCAGCACCTGAGCACAACAGCAACTCTCCCTCACTTGCAATTCCCAGCAACTGGTGTTATTCAGAGGCAGGACCCAGCAAGTACCCTTGGCTTGAAAGCAGTTCAAATTTGTCCTACAGACATGCTCTAAGTCAGGGTGGTGAACAGCTATGGCCCTCCCAGAAGCTCAAGCAGCCAGCAGGGCCAATGGTCAGGGATGATGTTGGGGGCTGGAGTTCAGAAACATCTGGAGATGTTCCCTATCCCTGTTTTTAGGGCATTTTTACAGATGATCCCACAAAGGTATCTAAGGCTGGGGGAGTGCCATTTTTTTCTCCATCAGAAAAATGCTAATTGATGTTTTGTCATTCTGGGGATATCTGGGGGAATTCAGCATAGCGCCTGTCAGCCTTAGGAGTTGGAGCGGGGAATGCTGGTGAGTTTTATAAAAGAAAATAAAGGAACTCAAACCCTTCCCTGAAATAGACAAAATCAGGGGTAGCCAATGTGGTGCCCTCCCTTTGTTCCTGGACTCCAGCTGCCATAGTCATCTCTGACCATTGGACATGCTGGCTGGGGTTGATGGAAGTTGGAGTCCAGTATCTGGAAGGCAGCAAGGTGGTCACTCCTGGCCAAAATGCTCTGCCTTCCAACTCTCCCCCATACACACACACACATACAAGTGGGGAAGTAGATGGAGGAGTTAAGTCTCCCACGCTGCCTCACAAAAACTGCACCTTTTGAATTTCTGCCTGCCACATCAGTGTTAAAGACGCAGGAGTCCCATTAGAGAAAATGACACCAACCCTGCTTTGAACAGAACAGGATCTGCTTAAAGTGCCCCTATCGCCTTAGACCAAGTCAGACCATTGGATCCACCTACCTCAAGACTGCCTACACTGACTGGCAGGGTTTCAGGCAGGGACCTTCTGCATTCAAAGCAGGTGCTCTACCCCATGACGAGGTGCAGCCTTTCCCCTATAAACGAAGCCAGAATCCACTCCACGAAATGTGTAATTTCAGAGAAAAGTACACTCAGAAACGAGTATGTATTTAAGTGCGAATTTTTGAACATGTTTCCCCCCTCCAAAAAAAATCATAGATTAATGAAGAAATTAAGTGATTATTAATTATTATTATTAAAGTTGATATCCCATCCTTCCTCCCGAAGGAGACGAGGGCAGAACAGAATGCAGATCTGCAGACATTTACACAGAACAGAAAACAGGCAGCTGCATCCCCCCCTCATCTAATCCTTTTCCAAAAAGCCACTTAAGCACTAGCCGTCGCCACATCCCTGCCGCCATGCTCCTGACGCGAGCATCGTTCCATATGGCTCTCTGACTGAACACGTTCCCTGCCCATTTGCATGTTGAGAAGGGAATTAACACCAAAACTGCACTAGCAACCCCCCTCTTTTTCCTTGTGCCCGCCTGCCGTTTCCACCACCCCCCAGATGGAAAACATTTAACAGCTACGTCGAGCCTCCATTTCCTGAGACTCCAACACACACACACACCAAACCATCTTCCACCCACTTGACCAAACCATCTGTCCACACCGTACCGGGCAAATGCTACCTTGGAAAGACAGCTCATCTTCCCTAAACCCCAGATTCTAGGGCATCATAGACAGGGAAAAGGGGAGGGGGAAGAGAGGGTTTTCTTAAAAAAAAAAAAATCTGGAAGGTGTTCAGCAATCATCAGTTTTAATTATAATGCCAGATCCATCATTTTTTTAAAAAAAAAAAATCGACTTGATGGATGCTGCATTTTTTCTCTCTCTCCTCCGCCCACCACCACCACCACCACCCACCCAAGAGAGGAACCCGCAATCCATACAACGATACCTATCATCCCTCCTGTTATGAATAAAACCCCAAAATAAATTTTAAAAGCTGTTGAAATACCTTTGAAATACATTTGGATGGGGCACACAGAATAGGATATAATCTGGGTTTCTTTTATTTTATAAATAGTAAGTTTCTCCCCAAGACATTTCAGCCCTCTTTTAAAAAACAATGTGCCCCCCTCCACCACCACCCCACTGACATGAACTCCAGCTACCTCGGTTGATTTCTTCCATATCCGGTATCGCATCCTCCCCCCACTCCCAATCATCACGGAACCTAGACAATTCCCTAGGCTGTAATTTTATCCAGCAGAGGAGGGATCCTGTAATACTTTGGGGCTCCTTGCAGTATTGTAAAGGTCATTCTCACACATACATGGAGGTGGGCCTGAAGAGGCAAGTTATTTTTCTCCACCGAATCAGGCTGGAGAGGCAAGTCTTTTTTTTCCCAATGGCCCCAGAACTTCTTTTTCCTTTACACATTTATGCCCCAACACAAAAGGGAAGGTGAAAGAGCACGAGGTCTCACTGCACAACGGAGGCTAAGCAAGTCCCAAGCATTGTAGTTTGCCACCAACAGTGTGTCGCAACCTACTGCAAACGGTCGCCTAGTAGGCAGTTCTGTCATCTACAAAACATTCACCACTGGAAAGGGTGGGCTCAGAAAAACCACCAATGAACGTATAGGTCCTAGAAACGGGACAATAAACAATCTCGTGTTCAGGATCCATAATGCCCTTGTTTCAGTATAGTTCTCTTGGGGGCAAAGACTAAGATTGTTGTAGACAAAACATTTTTTTAAAAAAAAAGCCACACATGGCTCAGGCTCACTGTTCTGTTTATGGTATAAATATGAAAGGGTGCAGTCTGATCTTCCAACCACATGCCCCACCACGACTAAAAGGAACTAGGAAAGTGCCCTCAGGCTCCACCTACTTGATGTCATTTCCTGGCTGTCTCAGAGGGCGCCCTTTTGAGAGGCCCTCCAGCCACCTAAGCGACAGCCCATTGTCTGTGAATCAGTGAGGCTCCCCCTCCCCCGTCACCCAGTTTGGGGCAAAAGCATCCCAGCTGCCTTCACTGAATGGGGATGTATGGCCAGTTGAAGCTGGACCCTGAAAGCAGCATGTCCCGAATCAGCGTCTCAATGGGAGTCTTGCCCACCAAGCGGACAAAGAAGAGCTGCTCGATCACAGGGGCGGAGACGATGCGCAGGGAGGGGAGGCGCAGGAGGAGGCGCCCAAAACGGCTTGGCTGGTTGGGGTACTGGTTCCGGACGTATTCTTCCAAGGCGCACTGTGACTTCTCCTGGACATTCTCCACGTGGCACAGATCCGTCAGTCCCACTGCATCTGCAAGAGAAAAACAGGGAGTCAGCAGAGGAGATTAACTCTTCCAAGGGCACTAGAGGAGCCCCGGAGCGGCTGGATCAGGCCAAAGGAGGCCCATCCTCTAGTCCAGCCTCCTGTGTTCACAGTAGCCTCGTGAAAAAGCCCACAAGCTGGACTTGGGCGTGACCGCAAAATTCTCCCCACTTGGATTCCCAGCAACTGCTTCCGACAGCGGAGGGACAACAGAGCCATCGTGGCCATCACTGCAGTGAATTCCACGCGTTTAAGTATTTAAGGCTGAACTAAGACCTTCCTTTTGTCTGTCCTGAATCTTCCAACATTCACCTCCATTGGATGACCCTATCTGGTTGACCCTGGAAGAAAAGCATGCCGGGCTATGAAGGAGCCCCTTTGGCCGGGCCCTGCTGAAGCGCTTCTCTTATGTCCTCAGCTGCAATAACTATATTTCAGAAAAGTCATGAATAGAATGGTGAGAGGGGGATGCACTTTGCGCTTCCTCAGAGGCAGTCTTGTCCCCATTAACAAATTGTCTCAACTGTGCAAAGTTATTGGAGCGTTGCTGATACTTGCGAATGGCACCTCGCCATTTAAACCTCCACACTTTTCACCCAGATGCTCCGCAACGGTCCAGAAAGAGAATCAGAAAGGACCTGTAATGATTGCCCCTAGCCATGTACAGAGGATCACATCACAGAACCAACAAAACCAGCCCTTGCAATTTCTGGGGTTATGGAAATGGACCCCCAGTTCAGCAGGTGCAACCAATTCCCAGGAGGACTTGCGCTCTGGTCTTGCTCATTTATTTTGGAAGGCAAGTGTTGATGGGAATCCCAGTCTGGGTCTTGAGCTGGCCTTTGCATTTCAGTGCCCTAGAGTGTTGTGAGTTTGCTTTAAAAATTATTATTATTATTATTATTATAAGCAACAAAACAAAAAAAGAAGAAGCGGTTGCATGGAATCCAGAGACAAAACAGGGCACAGTGTTTTTGAGTGGGTGTCATTGCTGAATAGTAACATTTTAGACTTATCAAAAGTTGACAATGCGGAATACCTTTTTAAAAAAAAATAAACACACACATCTTAAATCTTAGGTGATGATTGAGGCAATAATCCGTTTGCCAAATTCAATTATTTTACATCATTCACCGTCGCCACCAAAAAAGCCCGATGTAAGTCCAAGGCATAATTTGGAATGCGGGGGGGGGGGGATTCAATTCAGGCAACATCCATGGGGGGAGGGTCCACGCAAGTTTCAACTGAGAATAATTATCCCCTTCCCCCCCCTCAAAATCTGTTTCTCCCCTCCTCCTCCTCAAACTCCCTAGTGAAATATGAGGCCAAGGTTGACACTTCACAGCTTGAATGGACCCTCCAGCTGGGCTGATCCCCTCATCCCTGTTGTGGAAGCCACAAAGGGCTTGCATTCAGAGCCCCTCAAATGAGCGCCGGGCCTATTATCCAGGCCACGAATGTAGCCGCCATTGAGGGAGTCCAAAAGGGACCTCACCGCAAATCCATTCACGGCCGCAGCGGTTTCAAACGTGGGACGGCTAATACGCAGACATTTAGCTGGGTCGGGGAGAATGGGCTGCCCGTCGCCTGCGTCAATAGCCGGGACTTGAAAACACTTATCCTGATGGACCTCCATCGCAGGCCACCAAAGGGATGAAAGGGGAACCCTGCAGGGATGGGGGTGCAAAAGAAAAGGGGGGTCTGGATTTGGGCCATCAAGAAAGAAAAAATTAAAGAAGGAAGGCGGGGTGTTTATCTGCCAGTCACGCTGCATCCCCTCAGGGGGATCTCTGAAGGTGCCAAGACAAAAGGCGCAGCAATGCCTGCTCCTTTGTGAATATCCCACCTAGCAAATGCTCGATTGCAGGAGATGCAGCCTCTGAAGTTTCCGCTGTGGCTGCCTGCTATCTACATTATCTTATACTCGGAAGGCTGGAAATTATTTATTTTATTGCTAAATTTAAAACCCACCTTCCCTCCAAGGAGCTTCGAGTGGCATACAAACATGGTCCTTCCCCCATTCCTGATTTTATCCTCACAACAGCCCTGTGAGGTAGGTTAGGCTGAGTGATCGTGAATGGCTCCCCCAAAGTCACCCAGTGCGCTTCATGGCCGAGCAGGGATTTGAACCTTGGTCTCCCAGGTCCCTGCGCGACACCCTAACCACTACACCACCCCTGGCTGTCTGCAACTGGAATGTTGGTTTGTTTCAAGGGGAAGGACCATAGCTACTTTGCGTGCAGAAGTCCCCGATTCATTCACTAGCATCTCCAGATGGAACTGTCCGCCTGGAACCCTGGAGAGCCACCCCTAGTCAGGGTAGACAATTCTGAACATTAGAGAGCTGCGCCCTATGTTCTTATATGTTCCAAACTGGCATATCCTTTTAACACCTCTTTGTCTTGCCTCTCTAAACTTACCTTCCATTTGTTTGAGAGCTGCATGTGTTAAGGTTGCAGGCTAGCTTTAAAGCCACCAGGTGGGGGTCCAAACTCTCTCTCTCTCTCTCTCTCTCTGTGTGTGTGTGTGTGTGTGTGTGTGTCATTCTGCTTTTTAGTGTGTGTCTGTTTAGCTCAGAGCTGAACAGGTTCCTATAGAACTGCAAAGTAGGCTGAGGGCACCTCCAAACAACCTGTTTGTTGAGCGTTCCCTCTCATTTGTTTGTGAGGAGGTTAGATGACTGTTTTGTCAAAGCAAGCACTATCCTACACTAGGAACGAGGGACAAATTTGATTCGGTCTGCATTCAAAGCCAAACCTATCAAATCCGCACTTTCTCAAACAATACGAGAACCGAAAACAAAGCCGTCCTTGGACATTTGCACCTTTCCTAATTTTGCAACGCAGCTCTCCAACCAAGCCGTGTTCACAAGAATGCCTCTATTACAGGCAATTAATATGTTACTGAAAATAACATACAAGAATGCATTATGCAAGGAGCAATTGCTTGCCAAAAAAAAAAATGGGTACATTTGATGCGTAGATCCAAACTGCATACAGAAATGTTTTAGCAGGAGAAAATCACACTAAAATGCTGGAAGAGTTTTCATGAGGATTTAAAAAAATAATAACGATCATTGCAGAATTGCTGCAGAACTGAATTTCGGACTGCAAAAATGAGAAATGGGAAGAATTAAAATGCAGATCTTTCCATCCTGACGCAGCGGCAGAGAGGCTGTTCCACTGCTTCCGAGGCCTGCCCTGTTGAGAGTGCAAGTCCTTTAACTACTTACACCCAGGGCTGTGGAGTCAGTACACCAAACCTTCAACTCCGAGTCCGACTCCGACTCCTCTATTTTTCTACTGTCCAACTCCGACTCCACCCAAAATTGCTTCTTGTCAATCAAAATTCATTTGGAAGTCAGAGTCGGTACATTTCTACTGACTCCGACTCCTCCCAAAATTGCTTCTGACTCCACAGCCCTGCTTACACCTGTCTTTTTTTTAAAACGGTGGTTGGAATTGAAACTGTCCAGAGTCCCATTACTGAGGGCTCCTCCCAGCACCTTTGAATTTCCTCCTTGGGTGAGTTTCCAACTCTGGTTCCTGATGTCTGGCCGTTGCTGGGTTTGGGGTCCTTTTGGCATGCTGCAGAACACTCACCGGCCCCTCATTTTGGCAGGACCCATCAGTCAGGCCTGTGCAGCGTGTGTAAGGTAGGCCTGGGGGCCCATAACTCCAGGAGAAGCCAACCGCCTTTGAAAACTGGCAGCGTCCCAGAAATAACAGCTGCCAAGTTCTGGGCTTCAATTGTCCCACAGCTAAGAAGACCCAACTCCGCCAGCCCCAGTCTCTGAGATCACCCAGCAGGGATCTGAACCCCAAAGGACCCATTGGCTGGCTGCCCCACTGAGCTCAACTAGCTGCTGGAAACAGCCCCAGGAATGATGGCCTTGAAGCTTTCATTGCAAGCAGGAGGGAAGAATTGTCAAGGGTTTGAACTCATGACTGGTGGTGCAGAAGCCAACCCCCTTCCCTGCTGAGGTACAGAACATGTTGAGCCGCAACCCTTGAAAGACTCTTTTGAGGGGTGTCGGTTCCAAGGCAAATAGCTGCAGAATAAACTCAAGGAGCCCCCCCCCCGGGAATCGAACTCCCAACTGCTGGCTCCATGGAGCCAGCGCATCTTCCTCACTAGGCTGCCCCACTGAGCTTGTCCAGCTATTGGGGGAAGATCCAGGAGAGGTGAAGTTGAAGCTCACTAGGCTGCCCATTTGCTACTGGGCCAAGTTCAAAGTTCTAGTTTTGGTGTACAAAGCCCTATACAGCTCGGGACCAGGATACCTGAAAGACCATCTTACCCCTTATATGCCCAGTCGATCACTGCGCTCTGCAGGTGAGGGCCTCCTGCAGATACCATCTTATCAGGAGGTCCATTCTGCACAACATAGGAAACGGACCTTTAGTGTGTCGGCACCTACCCTATGGAATTCCCTCCCCTTGCATATCAGGCAGGCGACATTTCTGCTATCTTTTCGGCGCCTTTTGAAGACTTTCCTCTTTCAACAAGCCTTTTAAGTTGAGACCTATCCCAGTCTGCGTCTGTGTTAGAATTGCTTGTTAATATGTTTTTTTAATAATGTTTTTAACCATTTTTTAAAATATGTTTTTAAAGCTTTTTTCTTCAAATGTTTTTAACGTTGTTTTGTTTTAATGTATTTTAAGGTCTGTTTTTATGATGTTTTAAAGTGTTTTTAGCACTTCTGTTTGCCACCCTGGGCTCCTGCTGGGAGGAAGGGTGGGATATAAACCAAATAATAAATAAATAAATAAATAAATAAATAAGAACCCACAGCAAGGACAACAGATGCTTTACCACTTAGACCATTTTAGTTGCTGAGAGTCAGCCCCGGAAGGTGTGGATGCAAAGCAGACTTTGGGAGTTAAAAAGAGCGAAATCCAAGCAGGCGGGATTTGAACTCGTGGCCAGGAGTTCTCTGCTTCTCTCTGACCCAGCACCTTTCTCCCCCATCGCGTGCTCCCCAAAACCTTGTCACAATGAAAACAGTCTCTTGTCCCATTGAGCAGGCCATCTGGTGACAGCTCACCAGCCTCCCCCCCCCTTTTGGCTGCAGTTGGGGGTGGGGAGAGAGACAGGGGATTCTCATCGGAAGAGCAACCCCATTGCCGTGAGGGGATTAGCAAAAGGTTGGCCACAAAAGGCTCACCGTGGAACTGCCACCCTCAGAAGAGGAAGAGTCCTGGGTTGGTCCTCAGTCCTGCCAGCCATCTTCCACCCTCACCCCAGCCACCTCTCCCTCCTCCTCCTTCCCCCTCCAAAAAGCAAACCTCATTCCTTGTTTGCCTGCAGATTGAAAGAGAGAGAGGTGGAAAGAAGATTTTTAAAAATTCATTGCCGCAACCACTTGCCAGAGGCAAACGTCTCCCCCTCGGCAGCGGGGACGTCCCAACGACCCAGGACACTCCGTGGGAGAGAATGGATGGCATCCCAGGAAGAGCCATGAAAGAGTCCAAAGAGGGGTGCTGCCTTCTCCAACCCCCTCCCAATTACATGATTAATGAGGGAATTGGGGCCCCAGGAAGGTATGGAGAGACTGACGGCACAAGGAGAAAGGAGAGGGGAAAACTTCTCGAGGGGCTCAAGAGAGAAGCAGCAGTGCCTGGAAGCGGATGTGGCTGATGAAAGTCGTAAGCCTTATAGAAACCAGCCAAGAGAGGATGCCTTGGTGTTTGGGGCCAATTCCTGAACTTTTGGATGGAAGGAGTATAGACAGGCCCCTTGGCTATCTGGCAGCATTTGTGTTGGTAACCAGCTGACGCCAGCATAACAAATTAAAAAATGTAGGCCTGAGGCATATCCTCGAGCAATTCTGTCTTGTGCCAGCAGAGGGAGTTAGAGTGACCCCCCTCTCCCCCTGCTGGGGGAAAATGGAACTGACTTGTCCCTTCTGCAAGAATAGGAGGCTGTTATTCATTTCTAAACAGGGGCGCAGAGATGCCTGAAATAAGATCGCAAAGAAGGTCCTGCCCTCCCGTTCTAAGGGGAGGATTTACAGTTGGGAAGAACAGCCCTGGCCATTCCAAGGGCTAAGCAGAGAGCAGAGGGAGACCTTTCTTTACAGTTTGCTGCGACACCAGCAGGCATCTCTACAGGCAGACAAGCAGCCATTGTGAAGGCCCCATGCCTAACTACATAGAGCACAGCTCAGGAACCTCCAGGCCTCAGACTCAAGGGAACAGGTTCCCTGATTGTTTGCAGGAAGAAAATGGGGGTTGGGTGGAAGAAGAGAGATAAGGCTCCCTAGCACAACTAAGGGGAAAGCCTGACATATTCCTGGTGCAAGTTACACATCCATACACACACACACACACACGCCTGCATGTCTCTGTGGAGGCACATCCCTCCCACATCTGACTCTAGCTTGGCTCTAAAAAGGCAGAGTTTGCTACACAGTTTTGATTACCCAGACTGCTGTTGGAAGTGAGGTCAAGAGGCCAAACAACACACTCAAAAACTGCCACCATTTACCAGGGAGAGTTAATTGTTGTTAATAATAATAATAATGCGTGTTATGTGCCTTCAAGTTGATTGTGACTTATGGTAACCCTATGAATCAGAGACCTCCAATAGCATCTGTCATGAACCACCCTGTTCAGATCTTGAAAGTTCAGGTCTGTACCTTTGTTTGTGGAATCTATCCATCTCTTGTTTGGCCTTCCTCTTTTTCTACTCCCTTCTGTTTTTCCCAGCATTAATGTCTTTTCTAGAGAATCATGTCTTCTCATTAGGTGTCCAAAGTATGATAACCACAGTTTCATCATTCTAGCTTCTAGTGACAGTTCTGGTTTAATTTGTTCTAACACCCAATTATTTGTCTGTTTTGCGGTCCATGGTATGCACAAAGCTCTCCTTCAACACCACATTTCAAATGAGTGGATTTTTCTCTGATCTGCTTTTTTCACTGTCCAACTTTCACATCCATACATAGAAATTGGGAATACCATGGTCTGAATGATCCTGACTTTAGTGTTCAGCGATACATCTTTTGCATTTGAGGATCTTTTCTAGTTCTCTCATAGTTGCCCTCCCCAGTCGTAACCTTCTTCTGATTTCTTGACTATTGTCTCCATTTTGGTTAATGACTACGCCAGGGTATTAATAATCCTTGACAAGTTCAATGTCCTCATTGTCGACTTTAAAGTTATATAATTCTTCTGTTGTCATTACTTTAGTCTTCTTGAAGTTCAGCTGTAGTCCTGCTTTTGTGCTTTCCTCTTTAACTTTCAACAGCATTAGAACATAAGAACATAAGAAGAGCCTGCTGGATCAGGCCAGTGGCCCATCTAGTCCACCATCCTGTTCTCACAGTGGCCAACCAGGTGCCTGGGGGAAGCCTGCAAGCAGGACCCGAGTGCAAGAACACTCTCCCCTCCTGAGGCTTCCGGCAACTGGTTTTCAGAAGCATGCTGCCTCTGACTAGGGTGGCAGAGCACAGCCATCACGGCTAGTAGCCGTTGATAGCCCTGTCCTCCATGAATTTATCTTCCTTTAAAGCCATCCAAGCTGGTGGCCATTACTGCGTCTTGTGGGAGCAAATTCCATAGTTTGACTATGCGCTGAGTAAAGAAGTACTTCCTTTTGTCTGTCCTGAATCTTCCAACATTCAGCTTCTTTGAATGCCCACGAGTTCTAGTATTATGAGAGGGAGAAAAACTTTTCTCTATCCACTTTCTCAATGTCATGCATAATTTTATACACTTCTATCATGTCTCCTCTGACCCACCTTTTCTCTAAACTAAAAAGCCCCAAATGCTGCAGCCTTTCCTCATAAGGGAGTCGCTCCATCCCCTTGATAATTCTGGTTGCCCTCTACTGAACCTTTTCCAACTCTATAATATCCTTTTTGAGATGAGGCGACCAGAACTGTACACAGTATTCCAAATGCGGCAGCACCATAGATTTATACAACAGCATTATATCGGCTGTTTTATTTTCAATACCTTTCCTAATTATCGCTAGCATGGAATTTGCCTTTTTCACAGCTGCCGCACACTGGGTCGACATTTTCATCGTGCTGTCCACTACAACCCCGAGGTCTCTCTCCTGGTCGGTCACCGCCAGTTCAGACCCCATGAGCGTATATGTGAAATTAAGATTTTTTGCTCCAATATGCATAATTTTACACTTGTTTATATTGAATTGCATTTGCCATTTTTCCACCCATTCACTCAGTTTGGAGAGATCTTTTTGGAGCTCTTCACAATTCCTTTTTGTTTTAACAACCCTGAACAATTTAGTATCATCAGCAAACTTGGCCACTTCACTGCTCACTCCTAACTCTTGGTCATTAATGAACAAGTTGACAAGTACAGGTCCCAACACCGATCCTTGAGGGACTCCACTTTCTACAGCCCTCCATTGGGAGAACTATCCATTTATTCCTACTCTCTGCTTTCTGCTTCTTAACCAATTCCTTATCCACAAGAGGACCTCTCCTCTTATTCCATGACTGCTAAGCTTCCTCAGAAGTCTTTGGTGAGGTACCTTGTCAAACGCTTTTTGAAAGTCTAAGTACACTATGTCCACTGGATCACCTCTATCTATATGCTTGGTGACACTCTCAAAGAATTCTAATAGGTTACTGAGACAGGACTTTCCCTTGCAGAAGCCATGCTGGCTCTGCTTCAGCAAGGCTTGTTCTTCTATGTGCTTAGTTAATCTAGCTTTAATAATACTTTCTACCAGTTTTCCAGGGACAGAAGTTAAGCTAACTGGCCTGTAATTTCCGGGATCCCCTCTGGATCCCTTTTTGAAGATTGGTGTTACATTTGCCACTTTCCAGTCCTCAGGCACGGAGGAGGACCCAAGGGACAAGTTACATATTTTAGTTAGCAGATCAGCAATTTCACCTTTGAGAACTCTCGGGTGGATGCCATCCGGGCCCGGTGATTTGTCAGTTTTTATATTGTCCATTAAGCCTAGAACTTCCTCTCTCGTTACTGCTATTTGTCTCAGTTCCTCAGAATCCCTTCCTGCAAATGTTAGTTCAGGTTCAGGGATCTGCCCTATATCTTCCACTGTGAAGACAGATGCAAAAAATTCATTTAGCTTCTCTGCAATCTCTTTATCGTTCTTTAGTACACCTTTGACTCCCTTATCATCCAAGGGTCCAATCGTCTCCCTAGATGGTCTCCTGCTTTTAATGTATTTATAGAATTTTTTGTTGTTGGTTTTTATGTTCTTAGCAATGTGCTCCTCAAATTCTTTTTTAGCATCCCTTATTGTCTTCTTGCATTTATTTTGCCAGAGTTTGTGTTCCTTTTTATTTTCCTCATTTGGACATAATAATAATAATAATAATAATAATAATAAAATTTGACTTCTTACCCACCCTTCACCATAAGGTCCTAGGGCAGGTTATGTCTATTTCAAATTCAGTATTAAAAAAGATTTACAGCTACCATCGCAGAAATAGGGTAGGTCCAGAAAATGTATTATCTCATGTGTCAAAGGCCAGAGCAAAGAGGTTCGTCTTTAACATATGGCGGAAACTATACAATTGAAGGTGCCAGACGCCCCTCTGTAGGGAGGGAGTTCCACAACTCAGGGGCTACCACAGGGAAGGCCGTCTCCCAGGGCACCACCCTCCTGAACTTTTGAGAGTGGTGGAACTACCAAGAGTCCCCCCTCTGCTGATCTCAACATCTGAGAGGGTCTGTAGGGAAGGAGGTGGTCTTTCACATATTTGGGACCTAAGTTGTTTAGGGTTTTAAACACTAGACTTTTAGGGAATTCCTGGAGGGTCCTTTTTTAAAAAAAGAAACAAAGCATGTTTGTTTATAAAACATGGGCCCCTCAAAGCTTTCACCCTCTCATCTAATCTCCGATGCGCATAGGCAACTAAATGCTCATGGGTACAAAATATACAGGCTCCTCTTCCCCCCATTTCTCCTAATAACCACGGATCCAGATCGCAAGTACTGCTGACACCATTTGGAATTGCATCCGCCTGCTAATTAATTGTGCAGTCAGATCCAGTGTGAGATGGAACATGGCGGTAGTAAAACCTTAGGACACATGTGGGGACCAATTTCGTTACACATCCCAGCCCAGAAGGGAGCTCGAGGATAATGCAATACACCCTACAATCACTAAGGTGAGACAATCTTTCTGCAATGAGATGGGTATTTTATGGGAGTTCAGGGCTTCCTATTCAGGTGGAGATTTGCGGCTGTGCAATCAGCAAAGCAAAGCTTTTGTGCCAAAACTCAAAAAGTCCCGCTAAATGCTCCCACCCTGTTTTATTAAGGAGATAATTAGATTTGCATACATGCCTTTCCAAAGAATTCTGCGAACAGTGGCTTTCCCTTCACAGAACTATGGATTCCCAGCACCCTTAACAAACTACAGTTCCCATGATTCTTTAGGGGAAGTTATGTGCTTTAAATGTATGGTGTGGCCTATCCTGAATCTCTCTTTTTTAACACAAGGGCTTACCTTACCCTGCTACGATTACAGAGACATGTCTGAAAGCAGATATGCTGCAGTTGTGTTCATTCCTTTCCCTTTGGAGAGTTTTCAGGGCCCAAGCCAATGGGCTTATAGGCAGGCGCGTGGTCTGCCCACTGGGACATCCAGACCTGGAGCAAACAGGTCCATTTTGCTTTTTCTCCGATTCTCATTTTTCCAACCTTAAATTCATTTCCACACCAGATTTCTATTTTTTTTAAAAAAAGTCCTCATGAAAATTCATCCGTTTTAGTGCAAATTTCTCCCAATATGCACATCTGTAATTTTCCCAAATATAACACATTTGCATTTTTGTATCATTTTCATGATACAAATACATGTATTTTCATGCACACGTTGTATACATTTTTGTACACATTACTTGGCCAGAGGGTTGCATTGCAAAATTCAGAGATGTGAATTTTGAAGGATGGCTGGGTTTCATCTTGTACTCTTTTGGAAAGTGTGGATTTGCTCCGTTTGCCTTTAAATGCTAAGTAAATAAAATCTCTTGCCCTTTCCTGTCACCGCATCAACATCTTCTCTCTCCAGAGTTGTCACATTGTGATTTTAAAGATTTGTCAGTGAGTAGATCTGGGCAGAAACTGGCATATTTTGCAAAATCAGGGGCCACTTAACACACTACCTCCCACTGCAGTACAAATACCTGGTTTACTCAAGAAGATAACTGACACCAAACTGAATGCTCAACAGAGAGGTAAAATCAAGGCTGCACTGGATTTTTGCATGAAAACTTTCCCCCAAGGGAAATCAATGCTTTTGTGGGAGTCAAACTGCGGATGCTAACCACAGCATGAGGACAGTTTTTTAAAAAAAACAAACGACTTTGCTGTCTCGGCCAGTCAGTGAACACATATTCAGCACAGCGACGTTATGGCACCAGAAAGCCAGTCAGCTGTAGCTGCATGGTAATGTCACAATGCCAATTCCGAGCAAGGGCAAAGTGCCCTGCATCACACTGCCCTCACTCGGAAGAGAGAACAGCAGCATGGTGTAGCAGATTGTGTGTTGGGACTGAGAAAATCTGGGTTCAAATCCTACTAGATGACCTTTGGCCAGTCACCCTCTCTCTCAGCCTAACCTGCCTCACAGGAACGTGTCCCTGAATTCTGGTAACGTGTCTGGCTTCCCTGGGCAGACGACAGAGAGAAATATGGGAGTGTGTGTAGAAATGTACAAAAAGTAACATCTACATCCCTTGCTCACTCGCTTTTGCCTCTGGCCCTGCCTATCACTGGCATGCGGCCCCTGGGAGGATGCCCAGAAGAAAACGCGGCCCTTGGACTGAAAAAGGTTCCCCACCCAACACAGATGAACCGCTCCCCTTCCTGGAAGGGAGACACACACCACACACATGCCCCTCCGCCTCCAGTGACAACGGGCCGCTCACCTGGCGTAAAGAGCGCAATGGCTTTCAGGCAGGAGTATTCGGCCGAGTCGACGTGCAGAGCCTTCAGTTTCTCCACCTGCTCCTGGAAGACCCGGATGTGGTCCATGAAGGCCACCACGCGGTCAGCAGACATGGGGGAGGCGTGGAGGCCAGCAGCAGCCAGGAGGGGGGCCACGTGGAGCGGCATGGAGCACTGGGCCGCGTTGAGGACGAAGAGCTCACTCCAGGTCATGCGCAGCAGGCAGACCTGGTCAGCCAGCTGGAAGTCGGGGAAGAAAGGAATGTTCTTGGCCCACTCAATGGCGCTGAAGAGGAGGCGGGCCGCCAGCTCACAGATGTTCTCGATGCCCATGATGTTGTTGGGCTGCAGGCACTGGGTACCATAGCGAGAGGTTGGGTAAGGCTCCGCCCGGAGCAGGAGGGAGATAAAGCCCGTCAGGTAGGAGTGGCAATTGTAGGGGTCCCCGTTCGTCAGTGGATACTGGCCCGGGCTGGGCTGAGTGTGTGCCATGCGCCCCCGCTGGACGGCTAGGGAGAGAGACAGAGAGAGTGCAGGATGGGACAAAATCATTGCAAAAGCATTGTTGATGACATGGGTGTCCGCAGGGATCGTGATGGCAGCAGACAGGGTCAACTGGCACCCCTTGGGACTAGTCACGCGGAAGGCAGAGAGGCCAACGTTAAGTGAAGCCAGCACCAGTGACAGGCAACGGAACGATCTGCTTCCCATTTTTCCAAACTTAAATTCAGTTCTCCGCATTTCTGCAGGAATTTGCAATTTAAAAAAGACACTCATGAAAATTCAGCATTTTAGTATGAATTTCTCCTAACAAACACATTGGTAAGCAGTTCTGATTCATGTACGCATTTTTGCAAGCAGCTTCTCCTAATAGAATGCAGTTTTGTATGTTATTTTTCACCAAAATATTCATGTTTATGCACACTCTTCCCTAAGATATGCACTTTTGCAAACCGTAGTTGATTGGCAAACTGCATTGCAAAATTCGGATAAGTGCAAATTTTGACAGACGGCTGTGTTTTGGTTCTCATATTGTTTCGGAAAGTGCAAATTTGGTAGATTCGGCTTTCTTACCTTACCGTAGAGCCAATTAATTCTAGTTCTCCCCCTCATCCACCTCCTCTCTCCTGCATTCTACACGGGCAACAGCGACACTACGGCAAAGGGAACTGCCAGCCGGGGCCACCCCCCTGGTCTAGTTGTAATTAAGAAGGCAGGCAAGTTAGGACTGGTTGAGAGCTTGCCCAAATGGACCAGCCTCCACTGAGGCTTATTTTTAATGCATTGTATATTTTGACTATATACCGCTTAGTTACAATTGCCTCTAAGCAGCATACAAGAATCTCAATGCAATTAAAGCTAAAAACGAGTTAAATCAGGATTCCGTTAAAATGCCTAGCGGAATTTTTCCAAAAAAGGCAATGGTTGTTCAACAGCACCTTGGACAGCTCCTTGAAAGTTCAGACTAAAACCTGGAGCAGATCCACCGCCCCACTGAAATCGGAGGCACCAGCCGCCACCGCTTAGACATCCATTAAAAATAAAGAGGAAACGAAACATGGAAGGAAGGAAGGAAGGAAGGAAGGAAAATAACTTGATGGCAAAGAATGAAAAGATAGGAAGGGGAGAGATATTGTGGCCCAATACTTGAGTGTCCAAGTTAGTGATAGGTGCGTGGTTGGTGCTGCTGCAAGGTGATTAAAATCAGCATTTGTAAAAAGGTAGCAACAGGAGGGAGAGGGACGAGAAGGAGGTCAGAGTCGAAAGGGAAGAGAAGGGAATGCGGAGAGGAGGAAGAAGAAAATAGAAAAGAAAGTGAAGAAGAGAGCAGAAGTAGAAAGGGAAGGAAAAATGAGGCATCAGGGCCCCTCCAGCTGCCCTTTCCATTGGGCTGTCTGGACAATTTGTGCTCATAATGGCATCGGAACAATTATACACCGTCCTGCTTTCAAGGCCGTTTGCACCTTCAAAGGTTTTGGGGCAGACACCTCCAGCTCCGTTTCCAAGCGGCGCCTGTCCTGTAACTTTCTTGCTGAAATCCTGTGACTTTTCATACCACAGAGAGTCCAGGCTTCATTTTCTGGTCTGGCTTTTGTTGTCCTGCGGCACAAGAGGGCCCCTCCAGATGGCAAGAATGCGGCAATGGTGGGGAAGCACCCCAGCAGGACGAATCAAGAGGCAGGGTGCGGGGACAGCCCAGGATAAATCCACCCCAATGCATTCTTGACAAGTTGCAGAATGCAACAGTGAGAAAACCGCAAAAACACTAGTCTAGAAGGGCCCAGAGAGAGGTGGCTAACTCTGGCGGCCATGTTCTCCCTCCACTGTCAGAGGCAGTATGCTTCTAAGTACCAGCTGCTACAAACCACAGGAAGGGAGCGTTGCTTTGGCGCTCAGGTCCTGTTCGGGGGCTTCTCGGACTAGGCCCCTGGCTTGCCCCTGGCTTGCCCCTGGGAGAACAGGACCTTCTGGACTCAATGGGCCCCCCTTGGCCTGATGGCTTTAAAAGGGGATTAGGCAAATTCCTGGATGAAAAGGCTATCAAGGGCTACTAGCCACAAGGGCTATGTTCTCCCGCCACTGTCAGAAGCAATATGCCTCTGAGTCCCAGTTGCTGGAAATCACAGCTGGGGAGAGCATTGCTCTTGCACTCAGGTCCTGGTTGGGGGCTTTCCATTTGGGGTATCTGTGAGAACAGGACGCTGGACTAGATGGGCCCCCTTTGGCCCGATCCAGCTGCTGAAGGGCTCTTCTTGGGTTCTGACCTTGTCCCTGTCACCTGCAGCTGAGCCTTGGCCACTGAAGGAAAAGACGCAAGAGCAGGAAAAGGAACGCTCAGGACTCAAGCAAGGGGAGAGAGCAGGCAAGATGCGAACAGAGAAAGAAAGAAAGGAGAGGAAGGAGCGAGAGGAAGTAGAAGAAATGGAAGAATGGCTCCAAAGAGGAGTGGGAGAAAGATGCCCGGAAGGGATAGAGGGGGAAGCGAAAGGAATCAAAGGAGGACGAAGCGGAGCAGGCGGCAGGCAGACAGAGCCAGCCAGCGCCCTCTCCCCCTTCGGCAACCCACCTTCACGGCGCATGCCAACCTTGAGGCACTTGGTGAGTCGGCAGTGCTGGCACTGGTTACGGTGGTGCTGGTCGACGGGGCACTGCCGGCTGGCACGGCAGGTGTAGCTGAGGTTCCGGCGGACGGAGCGCTTGAAGAAGCTCTTGCAGCCCTCGCAGGTGAACTGCCCGTAGTGCTTCCCACTGGCCTTGTCCCCGCACACCAGGCAGTCCACGACCGGCCCCTTGCCCTCCCCGCTGCTTCCCCCGCCAGGCTCCTGGGGGATTGGTGCCGGTTGCAGGGGGACCCCCGGGGGACCCCCAGGAAGCTCCTCCTGCCAGGGGGTCACCACCAGAGCCATCCTAGGAGGGGAGGGGTAAAGCAGCACCTGGCCAGAAGTGGAGGAGAGCCAGAACAGGGAGAGCTGGAAGGGGAGAAGACTAGGGGCAAAAGCCTGCTCTTGAGGAGGACAGGAGGCAGGCTGAAAGAAGCCCAAGGGGGTGGCCAAGGAGAAAAGAACACTAGCAGCTAGAGAGGAGGGGCGGGTGGGTGGGAAGGGGAAGAAGGGAAGGCCGGGGAAGGAGGAGAGACGGGGGGATAAGGAGGGGGTGGACTGGAAGGAGACAGGATGCTAAGTGGAGGAGAGGGGAGGGGGAAGAGGAGGGGAGGGGGAATGTGGAGAGCAGCTGAGGCTTAGCACGGAGGGGCGGGTGGATGGGGCAAGCTTTGAAGGAGAGAGTGACAGTGGCGAAGACGAGGATGGTGGCAAAAGGGATCCAGAAGATGAAAGGGCGCTGAAGAATCCACTTGCTGGCAAAAGACGGCATTCCTTTTCTGGCAGCAGGGGTTAGGGAGAAGACTAGGAACAAGTGGGGGTGTCTTTGGCAGCTCTTCTTCCCCCAACACTGGGCAGGCACCTGAAAGGACGGCTTTCTTCTGAACTGGTCAAGGGAGTCCTAAATCCTCACCGCAGATAATCACAATCACCAGTGCTGCGATCAACAAGCGTCTACTACTTCCACGTCCACCCTTGGGTTTGCTCTTTCCTTCCCAACACGCTCGCTCTTGCCCTCTCCCTTTTGCCTCCTTTGCTTGAAAAAGAGAATAATGACGGTGATTATGACAATGCCTCAGTTTGGCAAAAGCCCAGCAGAGAAGGAGGCAGAAGTCGCTCCCTCTCTCTCGCCCCCGCTGCTCAATTCCCAGAGGATGGAAAGTCCATGGCCAGTCCCTTTATAGGCACACGCCGCCGCCCATTGCTTTACGATGGAGGGAAAACGAAACTATGTCCAGGAACCTGCAGCTTCTAGCAGACACTCAAATCCTGACAGATCTGTACAGGGGGCTTGGGGGGGTGGAGAGGGAGAGAGAGAAAAGTGTAGAGGTTTTTTTAAAAAGGGGGAGACACTCAGCAAGGAAGGAGAACAAAACTGAGAAGCCAGCCCCACAGAAAATGCTACCGCCTTCCGTTACCTAAAGTTCACCCTCCCAAAGAGCAGGACATGTGACCTATTAAGCCATCTCTCTGTCCATCAAGTGAGACACCCTTTTGGATGCTCTCAAGCTACCTCTTGAAGCCAGCAATCACCCAAACAGAACTGAAACAAACCAACAGAGGTGCCTTTGATGGATGTTTAAGAGTGACTCCCTGATAAACCCACAATTAAATTTAAAAAAGAAAAATCGATTGCATCCCCCAAAATTGTCAATCGGATTTCACCAGACTTCCAAATAAAGAGGGGGAGGGGACAGCTGGTGCGATAGAGGACGTTTCATTATCAGGAACATCCCCCCCCATGCAAAAGTGCTGTCTTGGGGGAGGTTGAGGGGGTCCATCTAAGCAGAGGCAAAGTCCCAAATTCTGCCTCTGGTTTCACTCCCCATTCTGACTTTTCTTGGGTCAAATCAACAGGCATTTGAATTTCAGCTTGTAAAGAGGGAGAGAGTTTCTCTAGCAACGGAGAAAGTGGCGGAAAGACAAATCTATTCTGGTTGGCTATTTTAAGGAGCACCGTGCATGTGTGTGTGTTTTAAAAATCTGCAATCCTGTATAGATATTTATACTCTGATGGACCCTGATCAAGATATTAAATTGGTGAAGAGCATTGCTGATCCATCATTGCTGATGAAGCTCATCTAGACAACATTTTGGGAGGGGGAATTTGTACAATAAATGGAGCAAGAATTAAAATAGTCTTCAGTGTACCAAGCCTCTGAAGAGTTTAATAATCATAATTCCCTCTTACAAACAGCTTCATGATGTCATTTTCCCCATAGCTATGAATGTCCATTAAATTGTGACCACCAGTAATATTTTTTTAAAGGCTAATGTATATAGAAGGAGTCAGCATCCATTAACTACAAAATTGCTAGTAATAATACTAGGAACACAATATTAGTGATATATTACTATTAAGAGGAATGCATTGCTTATAGTAATAATTATGAATAGCAGCATAATATTATGCTATTGTTTTTACTATAACATACACTTACACTATAGCGCAGTTAGTAATTACTAATAGTGATTACTGTTAACATTAATAATATTACTTTTAAAATTAGATCCTATTATTTCCAACAATCATTATTTAATAGACGTTCATGCCATTATCTATACACAATCATACTAAGATTGCCTTTAATATAATATAATTAAAGCAATAATAATAATAATAACAATAATTCTAAGAGAGTTCAATTCCTGCTACAAAAATTACATATAATCATTTATTTGTACATACAATAGAATGCTCAGTACCTTTAATTTTTTCTAATTTCACCATATAAAAATTATTATTAATAATACTAGTAGAAAGGCATTACACACATCTGACGTCCAGTTCTTGTGGTTTTTTTTTCATTTTCAGCTGAACGCCACATGCCCCACTTCAATGCCACCCAATCCCCAGCAATTAAAATCATACCTGCACTCGATGCTTAAAATGCACAAAAGGAGAAAAAAAAATGTTTAGAGTTTCTGCCAATTTTGCAAACTCGCCAGAATTTTTTCCAGCAAAAAAAGGGCTCCTTTCATTGCATGGAACCCTGAAGTCACTATTCTGTGTTGCTATTTGGAGGTGGGGGGTGTAGAGAAATTGCTTCTGACACAGCGCAACTCTATGCCCGTTTACTCAGAAGTAAGCCGCACTGCATTCAGCGGGGCTCACTCCCTTCGGATGCAGCCTTACAGCGGAAACCTATCGGTGCCTCCTCAGGAACAAATCCCATCGAGTCCAACGGGGCTTACTCCCAGGTACGCCCGTCAGTTTCCACCTGGAAAGAAAGTTCGTCTGTTCGTTTAAGGACCAAAATAATAATCCGATAACTAAACTAAACTAAACAAAACCACCACTTTTTCTCAAACAGGGAAAAGGAAACCCCCTTTACTTACCACGCTCATTTCTCCCTCCAAAATCAATTCCAGAGGAGGGCGAGCTCTCCAGGAGACGAGCGGCGGCACGTTGGATTTCCCGGGAAAACCCAACGCGAGCGGCGCTTTCCGGAACACCCACAGCGACTGGAACATCCTCTTGACCCGAAAGGCAAGAGCAGAGCGGAGGGGGGTCCAGCCCTGGCCGCAGATCCCCCGTCGAATCCTTCTTCCTCGGAGTTTTACAGGGGGAAACAGAAAGTTACGCCCTTTCTCTGGTCCGCAGGTTTAACAGCAAGCGCGGATGCGGACCCTTTTGTGGGTGGGGGGGCTCCTTCGCCCCCTCCGGCTCATCCCGGGCAAAGAAGGCTCCCCCGGCTGTCCTCCTTGCGCGCCGAAGGGGGAGACAGAGAGAGAGAGATCCTGGATTTGCGCTTTGGCGCAGCTCCCTCTTGCGCGCACCGCCGTCCCAGCGCAACGATCCGCGCTTCAGTCTGCCCGGCTTCCTCCGGCGGGACCTTTTTTTCAACCGAAAAAGAAAAAAGGGAGGAAGATCGGGTGGCCGGAGCAGGCTGGAAACTTTCCCTTGCCTCCCGGAGCAGCGGCGGCGGCGGCGGCAGAGGCTCCTCCTCGCCGGCTCCGCGTGTCAATTTCCCCGCAGCAGCTGCCGGGATCACGTGCGCCCGAGCGCCCCTTTGACAACGTGGCCATAGCGACGAGGAGGCGCCTTATAAGGCGCGGAGCTCCATGTAAGGAGGCCAGTGACGCGAGCTGAGAGGCACGCGGCTCCCATTGGCTGGGGCTGGGGAGAGGGGGCGCGGCTCGAGCAAGACTGCTTTTTAAAAGGAGGGGAGGGGAATGTGCTCTGGGTAGAGGCGGTGTAGAGGTTAGAAAGTGGAGCTGAGGTCTGGGTTCAAATCCTCGCTGAGCCATGAAGCTCATTGGGCCAGTCACTATATCTCTCAGCCTAGCCTACCTCACTGGGCTGTCCTGAGGAGAAAACCAGGAGGGGGAGAAATGTGTTTGTAGGCCACCTTGAGCTCCTTGGGGGGAAAGTTGGGATGTAAAGGTGATAGATAAATAAAATTCCTCTTGCTTCCTTGCAAAGCTATAAACTATTGCATATATTTGTTGTTATTTATTTGTATTACAGTAGGGCGCCACTCATATGGCGGGTTACGTTCCAGACCCCGGCCAAAAAGCAAAACCTGCTGAAAAGCCGAACTCCGTCAATAAAATGGCACCTGATGCCCAAAAAACAACATAAAGGCGGAACAAGCACCGTATGAGTGGGGCCTTACTCTAATTAAAAGCTGCCGTATTAACGGAACACCAAAAAGCGGGCCACCAAAAAGCAGGGCCCCACTGTATTTGTGTAATTTATATTTATTTATTTATTATTTGATTTATATCCCGTCTTTCCTCCCGGCAGGAGCCCAGGGCGGCAAACAAAAGCACTAAAAACTTTCATAAAAATAAACTTTAAAATACATTAAAACAAAACACCTTTAAAAACATTTTAAAAGTTTTCAGGACATCTTTTTAAAAAAAGGTTAGAAACATATTGTTTTTAAAAAGGGGGAGGTTTAAAAACATATTAAAAAGCAATTCCAACATAGACGCAGACTGGGATAAGGTCTCAACTTAAAAGGCTTGTTGAAATTCCTCCCAGAAGGAGCCCAGGGTGTCCGACGAGTGCTAAAACACGAAAAAAAACCACTTCTTTGAAAACATCTGGGCTCCTTCAGAAGGGAGGGGCGGGATATAATGGGCCAAGTTCAAGGTTCTAGTCTTGGTGTACAAAGTCCTATACAGCTTGGGACCAGGATACCTGAAAGACCATCTTACCCCTTATATACCCAGTTGATCACTGCGCTCTGCAGGTGAGGGCTTCCTGCAGATACCATCTTCTCAGGAGGTCTGTTCCGCACAACATAGGAAGCGGACTTTTAGTGTGGCAGCACCTACCCTTTGGAATTCCCTTCCCTTATATATTAGACAGGTGCTGTTTCTGTTATCTTTTTGGTGCCTACTGAAGACCCTTCTCTTTCAACAAGCCGGAAGCCTCAGGAGGGGAGAGTGTTCTTGCACTCGGGTCCTGCTTGCGGGCTTCCCCCAGGCACCTGGTTGGCCACTGTGAGAACAGGATGCTGGACTAGATGGGCCACTGGCCTGATCCAGCAGGCTCTTCTTATGTTCTTAGAGACCTTATCCCAGTCTGTGTCTGTGTTGGAATTGCTTTTTAAGGTTTTTTAAAGCTTTGTTTTTTAAAAATGTTTTTAAATATGTTTTGTTTTTGAGATGTTTTAAAATGTTTTTAATGTTTTGTTCTTTGTTGCCCTGGGCTCCATCTGGGAGGAAAGGCAGGATAGACCATTATTGTTGTTGTTATTACATTATTATTATTACATTATTATTATTATTGTTTAAAAACAAAACATCTTTTTTTGAAAAATCTAACCACTACACCCACTACCACTAGCTCTTTTTATTCCCCTCTGCCTTAGTTTCCTGCTCTTTCTTTCCTATGTCATTTATTTATTGTTGCATTTATATCACATCTTTCCTCCAAGGACTTCAAGATGCCATAGGTGGTTCACCTCCTCCCCCTCCCCATTTTATCCTCACAACAACCCTATGAGTTAGGTTAGGCTGAGAGGCAGTAACTGGCCCAAGGCCACACTCAGTGAGCTTCATGTGGGATGCGAACTCAGTTCTCCCACGGTCATAGTCTGACACTCTAACCACTATATCATACTGGCTGTTTTTGTCCTGCACCACCAGATGCCTTTTTCTTTCTTTCTTTCTTTCTTTCTTTCTTTCTTTCTTTCTTTCTTTCTTTCTTTCTTTCTTTCTTCCCATCCTGCCTCAGTTTCCCCTCTCTTTTTCTTTTTCTCTTTCAACCGTGCCTATTTCCCCTTAATCCATCTGCCTGCCTCAGTTTCTCTCAAGGCCTGCCTTGTTCCTTCCCTTCCCTCTCCTGACTAAGTTTTAGGGAAGGGGAGAAATTTGATTCAGTTCGCATTTCAAGCCAAATTTATCAAATCCACACTTTCTGAAACAGCATGAGAACCAAAACAGAGCCCTCCTTGGGAATTGGCACGGACCAAAATTTCACGACACAGTTTGCCAACCAAGCAATGTTTGCCAAATGCACATATCAGGGGAAATTGTGCACAAACTGAACATCAGTGGTGAAAACAACATGCAGAAAATGCATTATATTAGGATAAATATGCATTAGTCAACACTGCCTACAAAAATGTATTTATTAGAAGAAATTGCACTAAAATGCTGAAGAATTTTCATGAGGATTTTTTCTTTTTCAAAAATCGTAGATTGCTGCAGAAATGTGGAGAACCGAATTTAAGATGGGGAAAAAGAGAAAGTGAGAGAGCCAAAATTGACAGATCCTTCCGTCCCTGCTCATTTCCCCTTTCCTTTCTGTTCTCTCCCGCATTCAGCTGTCAGCCGCTTATCGCTGCAGCTTACGCAGAAACACACAAAGCAGGATCCTTGATTTGAGCGGCTTCCTTTTCATCTCCACCAGATTTGTGAAGGGCGGGGAAAGGGTGCTTGTGATTATTATTGCTAAGCTTTTATATCGTCAACATTCAAGGTGGCTGTAAAACGGCGCAATTAAAAAATGCAACAAGAGCATCGTCTCCATCACTGATATTAGTCCTAAAAAACAGCAAACCTTGTAAGAGGCAGACCTCTGGTAGCATCTGTCTGATGGGATAGTCCCAGCCCTACGTGGAGATGTCAGGAATTGGACCTGAGACCTTTTGCACGCAAGGCGAGTGCTCTGCCTCTGAGCTATGGCCTTCCCCATAAAATAAATTAAGCTTCTAGTCCTCGTGGTTCTGAATAAAGAGCTGGTTGATATAGGGACATAGGAAACAAAGTCAGACCATTCATCCATCTAGCTCAGTATTGTCCGCACTTACCGGCAGTGTCTCTCCAGGTTTTTAGGCAGATCGTCTTTCTCTACCTGGGGAACCCAGGAATTAAACCGTGATGGAATTGCCAGGTGAGAGCTCTCTTTTACAGTCCTGACATTTCTGTCTGCTGCTGGGGAAAAACTAAAAAAACGAAAAAGGAACCCAAGGAAGAAGAGGGGAAGGGGAAAGAACAGCAACCAAGGCTGGGGGGGGTCCTGTTTTCTCATCCCCCCCACCATTATTTGGATGGTGACATTAACATGGTTCCCGGGCCAGGTTAAGACTTCTCCAAGACTTTTGATGGAATATGATGATCATGCTCACTGCTCTTTCTGCTTTATATTTGGCAAGGGGGTTTGCATTTTTTTATTGTTGAACTTAATGGGCCTTTAAAAAAAAAAAGGTGTGCTTGAAAGTTGCCTAGAGGTTTTTTTGTATGGACCGACAAATAAAATGAATGAATGAAAGAATATCAACAAGCATTTTTCAGTTCCCTTTTAAAACATTTGTGGGGTTGAAATCACCTAGACAGAGTCACTTGCACAGACCCCACAATAAAGAGGAGAACAGGACAGAGAGGAAGGAAATAGTAATAATTTAGCACAGTTCTTTGGATGGATAGATGTCTCTTAAGGCAAGACATGCTTTGTGTGTGCGTGTGTGCTTTAAAGTATCCTATTGTTAAGGCAAAGTGAATAGATCTGTGCCAGATTTGTCAAGCTCTGTGACAATCTGAACTGGGGAAGGGGGGTGAGGGTAGGAATGGCTGAGACATCCAACGAAGCTACACATTGGAAGTTTCAGGACAGACAAGTAGCACAATAGTAAAGCTATGGAATTGGCTCTCACAAGAGGCAGTGACAGCCGCCTACTTGGATGGCTTTAAAAGAAGATCAGACAAATTCATGGAGGAATAAGGCTATCGATGGCTGCTAGCCATGCTGGCTATGCTCTACTTCCACTGTCGGAGGCAGCATGCTCGTGAATAATCCCAGTCGTTGGAAACTGCAGGAGAGGAGAATGCTTTTGTGCCCAGGTCCTGCATGGGGGCTTCCCACTGGGATGTCTGGTTGGCCGCTGGGAGAACAGGATGCTGGGCTAGATGGGCCCTCCCGGCTTTGGCCTGATCCAGCAGGCTCTTCTTAGGTTCTTCAGAAGGAAACTAGTATCCTGTTCTCACTGGGCTCCTGAGTAAACAAGAGACTTGCCCAGCAACGCCACTGACGTGGGCAATGACACAGCCAAAGCACTACCCACGGCCGGTCCAAGGTCTGAGTCTGAGCCAGCAGAGGCCATGCCGAAGGGTCAGGCGAGAGGCAAAGTCAGAGCAGCCCGAGGGGAGGCTCTAAGCAGTCCTCGGGCAGAGCAGGGCCTGGGCAAAGTGAAGACTCAAGAGGCAGCTCCAGGGTAGTTCTGGGTCAGGCCTGGAGTGAGCAAGCAGGAGAGCAGCTAACAGGCCAAGGGCGATGCTGGCACGTAGACATTGCTCCAGCAGCTCCCCCAAGCATGCACCAGGGTTTTTGAGCTGGAGCTGCGGGAGCCACACCCCCGACTTTGGCTGACTTCTGTCCGCTATCTTCAGCCAGAGGTTTCCTCAACAGGAGACCTTGACTCCCGAGGACACCTTGCTGGCAGTCGGGCACTTCTCCGGATGAGCCAGGTCTCCAACTGGAGGCGCCGCCTCTGTCTTGGGTTTGGGACCTGTTCAGCCTCCGTGTCAGAGGCCAAATTCATCCTGGGTGCAGAGACAGCCCTTCCTTGGCCTGGTCGCAGGAGCCTGGCTCCTCACCCTCTCAGACGGAGCCACACCCAGGGCTGGGGATAAAGCCTGGCCGTCCTCTGATGAGGATTTCCCCAGGGGTGAGGGGGGCCAGAGGGGAAGCCAACAGGGCAGGATGGAAATCGGAATGGGCAGCGAGGCGGACTGCAAGGGCAAAGGACAGGCTGACCCTCCAGCCGAACCGGTGAGAAATAACCTGCCCCGTCTTTGGCTATGAGCCATGGCTACTCTATTCTCTCCCCCCTCCCCAGCATAGCTATTAATAGACCTCCTTGCGTGCCTCTATGCAGAGAAGCGGCGTGATGAACGGCGGCCCACTCTCACCTCGTTTTATTCAAAGCCGGAAGACGCCAGGCTAGCACAGCCCATGTGCAGGCCCGGGTGGGGGGAATGGGCCAAGCAGTCCCCCCACCCCACCCCACTGTTCCCCGGCTTTCAGTCACTAATTCTTAGGAGACAAAAGAACAACCAAAAGCCCATGGGCAGGATCTTGGCTCGTACCCCATGTGAGGACGGATGACCGGCCATCATCCCATCACAAAGCGGGCGTGTCGGGGGGGAGTGTCACGGTTGGGTCAGACACAAACTGGAGAAGGGGCCGTGGAAGTAATTTATGGCCGGAGGCAACCTCTGGGAGTTCACACTTGGGTTTTGGAAGATATTGTGTTAAAATGGGGGGGGGGGAGAAGGGCCTCGCACTGACTACACAAAGGGTTAACTTTTGTTTATTTATTTAAGAGGTCTATGCTGTTATTTGTATTATTTATGCTGTTATTTGTATTATTTTAAATTGTTTTTTAGTATTTTAAGTGCCTGTTTCATGGTTTTAAGGTTGCGTATAGTTTAATTGTATCTTAATTGTATATTTTTGTATGTTTTTAACTACATGTAGTTTTATTTGTAAGCCGCCCTGAGTTCCAGTTTGGAAAAAGAGCGGGGTAAAAATAAAGTTTCATTCATTCATTCATAAAAAATATGGGTGTTGGGGTTTTTTTGAAGTGTGAAGTATGAACAAAACAAAACTCTTTTAATCACAAGCAAATGTTCAGTGACAAGGCCCTCGTCGACTCGGGCCCAGGATTCCTCTGGGACCACCCAATTCCTTATATCTCTGCCAGACCATAGAGGTCTTTGGGGGCATCACTGTCAGTGGCCTGTGCCCCCCCCTATGGTTTGGGTGCACACCTCAGATCCACCAGGAGCCGTCCATGTGCCTCCAATATTGTGGGCCTAATTCTGTGGAACTCTCTGCCAACTGAGATCAGACAGCCCACCTCCACTGTTGAACGCCAGGCACTGGGGGAAGGCCTTTTATTGCTGTTATTTCAGCAAGCACTTCAAGTAAGCTTATCTGACGTTATGGTTCATTTCAACCTTGCCTCTCTCTTCTGTAACCTTATCGTAATGCATGTAGAAACTATGGTGTTATTTGTTTGCTTAATGTATGTGCCGCTTGATTGTAAAAAAATAAAATAAACCAGGGTGGGGAACCTCCGGCCTCCTGGCCAATTGCGGCCCTTCGGGGTCCCATTTGGCCGCCAAGGCTATTTTCCCCAAACCACGTCTACCCATCCGCTGACGTCAGTGGGGATGGGCGGGAGCGTCTTGGAAAGCCCGCTCCACGCCGATCCCTTCAGCCTCTGACCATTGGCCATGCTGGCTGAGGCTGATGGGAGCTGGAGTGCAACAAAGCCTGGAGGGCCACACCCCAGTTTTACAGTGGCGCCACCAGTGGGAGACCTGAGGAAGCATTGGGGGCATGTCCTCCCAGGTCAAGTGGAGCAATAAAGCCCTACAACAGAGCTGGAAAACATTTTTCAGTCTGAGGGGCCGCATTCCCTTCATGGCAACCTCCCGGGGGCCACATGCCAGTGGTGGGCAGGGCCAGAGGCAACAGCGGGTAAGGCAATGGATGTACACTTGGTCTTTGTACAGGGGGCGAGTTTCTACACACTCACTTGCACCCCCGCCTCTCTGTCCTCCTCCAGACACTCAAGAGGCAGGATCAGAGGTCAAGGGCACATTCCAGCCAGGCAAAGACATTCAAGGAGGGTGTGAAACAGAGCTGGTGTGGCCTGGGGAGAGTTGCAAGGGCTGGAGGGAGCGACCCGGAGGGCTGCCTTTGGCCTGTAAGCCTGAGATTCCTCATTCCTGCCCCTCAACCTGGGCCCATATCCTCACCTTGGAAAAGTCCCCAGAATTCTCCTGCAAGAAACCTGGGGTTGAATTTCAGCAGCTGAGGAACTGAATCTCAGGCTGAGGAACACCTCCCCCATCCCCAAAAAAACCAGAAGCCAGGGAAGCAACGTCCCAGACAGAAGGGCAGCCGAGGGCCACAATCCCTGGCCTGGGAATCCAGGATGTGGGGGCAAGAAAACGGCTCTGTCCTGCCACAGCCATGTCCGCACAAAAGCGGGCCCACAAGCTGGGGCCCGGTGACATGCGACCCTCCTGTTTCCTCGTCCGGGAAGGAGTTAATTATCCACGTAAAATTATGGCCAGGCCTGGCGTCACGCCGCCAGATTAATAAATTCCTGTGCTGACCTTCTGTTCTTTTCCGTGTTCCGAGGCCCGCAAGAGGGAGGGCCGGAGGGGCTCCCCTCCCCTCTTCCCCACTCAACATTGTTTGGAAGCATCCTCCGTTTGACCTGCTTTCGCGTTTCTGTGCTCCTCAGAGAGAGGTCTCCAAAGGTGAGCCCAGCTGGGATTTGAGGCCCTGAGAACAACATGACAGGACTGCGCAGCTGCAGATCCTCTGAGTGCAGCTGTTGCTGTTAGAGGGGAAGCCACAGCATAGGGAGGGCCGGTCCTGGAAGCCAGAGACAGGTTAACAGGAGAGCGTCAAGCTTCTAGTGCTCATGGCGGACAGGCAAAACGTTTTCAGCCCGAGGGCCGCATTCCCTTCTGGACAACCTCCCGGGGGCCACATGCGAGTGGTGGCTGGGTCCAGAGGCGGAAGTGGCCAGAGCATCCGATAGTGAATGTTACCTCCGTACATGAGGCTAGTTTCTACACACCCTCATACACACCCCTCTCTGTCCTGCATCCGGGAACCCAGAGGCATGACGGGAGATCAAGGACACATTCAGGCCATGCAGAAACATTCAAGGAGGATGCAAAGCACAGGTGGTGAGGGGGTGTGGCTTGTGGAGAGGGGCGTGGCCTAGGAAGAGTCCCAAGGGCCAGGTAGGGAGGCCTGGAGGGCCGCATTGGGGGCTGGGGCTCCCCTCCTCTGATCTAGAACCTCTGCTGCCACACGTGATGCTATCATTAGGGATGGGGGAAGAAATTGGATTCAGTTTGCATTTTAAAGGAGAATCTATCAAATTCGCACTTCAATGCAAGAACCAAAGCACAGGCGTCCTTCAAAATTTGCACGTACCTGAATTTTGCGATGCAGTCCTCCAACCAAGCAAGGTGTACAGAAATGCCTGTATTAGGGGAAAGTGGGCGTACAAATGAATATGTTGATGAAAATACATGATATTAGGAGGACTCGCTTGCAAAACTGTGTATACATTAGTTGAAAGCTTTGTACAAAAATGTCTTTAGTAGGAGAAATGGGCACTCAAATGCTGAAGAACTTTAGTGAGGGGTGTTTTTTCTAAGGCAAATTGCTGCAGAAATGTGAAGAACTGAATTTCAGATTGGAAAAATGAAAAATTGAGAGAAGTGAAACAAACAGATCCTCCCATCCCTAGTTAGTATGTATAATTTAAAATCACAGATTTTATTTATGTTTCTAAATTGTCATGCCACCATATTGTTAATGCTTCCTCTAATCCTTTTTTAAAATGAACATTTTAGATTTGTCTTTGCAACCCACTTAGACGCCTTCTATCAAGTAAGGGGAATATCCATTTTGTTAAAACAAATACTGTGGACAGAAGGCTCTCTGCCCATGCTTAAAGGTACTCCACATTACCCTCAAGAACTGACATGGAACGAAAGTTCTACTTAAGACCAGTCTTGGTTAAAAATGCAGAGAGGTGTGAAGGAGTCTCATATCTGCAGTGCCCACCCACAACCACAAACACACACAAATTAAAATGTATTTCATTTTCACTCTCCAAGAGAGGAAGGAATAGTTGACAGGCCCATACATGACATTTTTAATGTCAGGAGCTGCTCAGCTATGCTGGATGAGATGGGGGGGTTATGGGGAGCAGGTGAAACACCACCTATCCAGAAATGGCTCCCTCTGACATCTAGGCTTGCCCTCAGTGACCCGCACGAGACCACCCACAACAGGTGAGGCAAAGGCATGCGAGGGACTATTTTTAAATGTTGACTCGGTTGATCTGAGCTGAGAGATGTCCATGGACAGGTGGTTTGCTCATTGATCAGGCCTTGAGAAAGAGGTTTCTCCAGAGCTAGCTCACTGTTAGAGGAGAGGTAGATCTCTGCCCGTGGCTGGTGATCTGCCAATAGCCACGCAGGGTGGCTGATGTAGGCCCTTTCACTAAAAACATTCTAGCTGCCATGGTTCTGAATAAAGGGCTGGTTTAAATGGGAGTGGAAGAAGCTATCTTAGACCGAGTCTGACCATTGGTCCATCTAGCTCAATATTACCCACACTGGCTGGCAGCACCTCTCTGGGTTTCAGGCAGGGGACATTTCCAGTCCTGCTTGGAGATGGATGCTTGAACGTGCACTGCCTGGAAGCACCACAAGCAGATAGAGAGGGGGCCCAGAGGAGGAAGCGGCCTCTGGCCTAGAGGAGAAGCAGGATTTGGCTCTGCAAGCTATTTTGTTTGAAGAACATTCATGACTGAAGAAGAGAGCACCTCTGAGCATGTACAGAAGTATTTTTTTCTTAACTACTGAGTAACCGCAGGTAGTTCCAGCCTGTCTCCTCCTCCTCCTCCTCCTCCTTCCTGGAGCCTTCTGGCCAGGACTTTGGGGCAGATGTCGAGACCCACTCAGCAGAAGGGCCCCTGAACACAGGAGGGCAATGAAGGAGGTGCACATTACCATCTAAACAGCATCCCCCATACACACACCATGGAGTCCAAAATTAAGTCCAGAGTCCAAAATTACTTAAATTGCACCACTGTCCTCATTTCATTCTTTTTCTCCTCCCTGGGCACCCTGTCAATTTCAAACGTCCACCAAACTTTGCCCCAGCAAACTGGGCCTCCCAAAACCTCCAATTTTGGGACTGGTTTTTTGACGTGCTGCTTCTCTCCTAATGTTGCATTTGCCGGGGTGGGGTGGGGTGAGGGGGTGGAGGGGATGGCTTGCCTGGTTAAGGGCTGGGTGGAGAGGGGAAAGGGAGCCCCCACCAGCTCTCGGCCTCTCTCTGGGGAAGCCGGAATGTCAGTTTTCTGGAATGCGGCAAAGGCGTGACCGAACGTGTCACCCAGAGGGCAAAGGAGGTTGCGACCTTTGCCAGAGAACAGAGGCGAGTGAAACGGGACAAGGGAAGGTCTTGTTTTGAAATCGAAAAACAAGGAAAAGCCATTCCGCAGAGGAGGAGGAGGGCAAGGGGATCATGCGGCAAAGGGGGGGGAAGAGGTAGCAAAGCATGTTAGATGTATAAGGGCGTTTCCCATGAAACTCAAACCCTTTGGGGTATGCCCTTTGGGGTTGAGCCAATCAGTAAAAGTTCAAGAATCAAGTTGATTATGAAGTAACACACCCACGAACCCCCCAACAACAACATCCGCAGAGCCTCAAGCATCTGCGTTTGGGTGCTGCAGTGTTGCAGTCCTAAGAGCCTGGCTAGATGAAAGCAAAGATGGCCTCCCTCTGCTGTCGGAGGGCGCATGCCTCTGAATAATAAATGTCAGTTGCTGGGAATCACAAGTGAGGAGAGTGCCGCTGTTGAGCTCACATCCTGCTTGGGGCTTCCCGTTGCGCATCTGGTTAGCCATTGTGAGAACAGAGTGCTGGACCGGATGGGCTGTTCTTTCAATGGCTACTAGCCATGATGGCTGCGCTCTGTCTCCATAATCAGGTTCTGAATACCAGCTGCTGGAAACCGAAGGAGGGGAGAGTTGCTCTTGCGTTCAGGCTCTGATTGTGAGCTGCTTCCCATAATGAGCATCTGGCTGCCCACTGCAAGAACAGGAGGTTGGACTAGATGATCCAGTAGGCTCTTCTTATGTTCTCATGTCTAATCCAGCATCCAGGCTCTTCTGATGTTCCTATACCTAAATGTCTCATAGAATCATAGAATGGTAGAGTTGGAAGAGGCCTACAAGGCTATCGTCCAACCCCCTGTGCCAGCCTTTCCCAACCAGTGTCCCTCCAGATGTTGTTGGACCACAATTCCCATCTTTCCTGACCAATGGCAATGCTGGCTGAGGCTGATGGGAGTTGTGGTCCAACAACATCTGGAGGCACCCTGGTTGGGAAAGGCTGCCCTGTGCAATGCAGGAATCCAAATCAAAACATTCCCGACAGATGGCTGTCCAGCTGCCTCTTGAAGGCCACCAGTGTCGGAGAGCCCACTACCTCTCTAGGTCATTGGTGCCATTGTCGTGCCATGGCTCTAACAGTTAGGAAGTTGCATCCTATTTCCAAAACGGCCAACCAGGATAACCGGCCTCCAAGCAGCACGTGAAGGTATTGGCCTTGCCTTAGTGTTTGTCCTCTGTCACCTCATATTCTGGAAAGGTAACATGCCCATTCTGAAAAATATACACCCAAGTCTTTCTGTCCTTTGTTTAAAGCCACTTCAAATCTAGACAGGCAGATCAAGTCAAAGGGCCAGCTTTTTTTTAAAAAAAATGTTTTTAACGTTGTTTTATTTTAATGTATTTTAAGGTCTGTTTTTATGATGTTTTCAAGTGTTTTCAGCACTTCTGTTTGCTGTTCTGGGCTCCTGCTGGGAGGAAGGGCAGGATATAAATCAAATAAATAAATAAATAAGAGAGGCTGCCAAACGATTTGGGCCAAGATCTATTGGGCTAATGCTTGCCAAGTGGAACACCGCCACCCTTCAAAATTCACACTTCACCAAATTTTGCAATGCCATTCTCCAGCAAAGCAATGCACATCCTTGGGCAGCCTTTCCCAACTAGTGGGCCACCAGATGTTGTTGGACCACAACTCCCATCTTTCCTGACCATTGGCAATGCTGGCTGAGGCCGATAGGAGTTGTGGTCCAACAACACCTGGTGGCACACTGGTTGGGAAAGGCTGTCCTAGCGTAACATGTCCATATACATGCACAGATTGGCGAAAATAACATACACCAAAAAATGCATTCTACCAGGCAAAATTGCTTTGCAAAAATGTGTACTCAGGCAAGAAAAGCGTCTAATGGGAAAAATTTGAACAAAAATTATGACAAATTTTCCTGATGTGGAAATGTAGAGAATTTAAGACTGGGAAAATAAGAACATGAGAGAAAGGAAAACTGGCATATTCACCCATTCTGTTCCCAAGACAAGGGAGAAAGATACCGTTAGGGTGGGCTGAGCAGCCGAAATCTGACCCACTTCAGGGTCATTGACACTCAGCCACATCCCGTTCCATCCAACCCCTGCAGATTTTATGAAAGATCACACAGAAATTCCACCATTAAATTGTATGTGCCTTTGTGCACACTTTTAATGGTTTTGAATACGTTTCCCATCAAATGCACATTTATTTATTTATTTATTTAACTTGTATACCACTTTATACAACAAAAATCAATATAAGTTTTACATTTTATACGCACTGTTTCCTTTAAACATTAAATATGCAACTTGAGGCACATTATTTGCAAACCAAAAACCACAACACAAAATCCAGAGAAGGGACACAATCCATCTGGGAGTTGCATCCTGATCCACGAACCAGTTCGGGAAGTGTCGGATCGGGTCTCTCTGCCGCGAAAAGCAAAGCCCCACAATGAAATCTTCTTCCATCCTAGATGTCATGAATAAAGAGACCCCCAGTGGGTGGGGGTGGTGCCAGGCCCCTGGCTAATGTTTGCCAGTGTGGGCACCAAAGAGAAACGTAGCCCAGGATTAAATCTGGAAGCTCAGAGTCGTCTCAGATCCGCTTGGTTTCGCCGAATGTGTGTGAGAAGCAGGAGACAAGGCAGGAACAGGAAGTGAAAGCAACTGAGGCGTGCCACCCAGTTTGGAACTCTGGAGGGCGCTGAGTGGTGGGCTCAGGATGGAGTTCAACAGGGGAATATATCACAGGTAGAGATGGAAAGTTCTGCCCCTTTTGGTCTTCTCACTCTCTCATTTTTCCCAATCTTAAATTCATGTCTCCACGTTTTTGCAGCAATTTGTAACTTTCTTTAAAACAAAACAAAAAATCCTCAAGAAAATTCACCAGAATTTTAGTGCAAATTTCTCCTAATAAATACATTTTTTTCTAGGCCGTTTTGGCTAATGCACAAGCATTTTCCCCCAATATAATTTATTCTTGTATGTTGTTTTCAGAAGAATATTCCTTTGTATGGACGCTTCCCCCCAACGTATGCATTTTTGTCACCATTGGTTGGCTGGAGAACTACATTGCAAAATTCAGAGAAGTACAAATTTCGAAGGAGGGCTGCAGTTCAGTTCTCAGATGGTTTCAGAAAGTGCAGATCTGACAAATGTGCCTTGAAATGCAAACTGAATTGAATTTCTCCCCTGTCGCTAATCACAGGGAACTTCCGGAGGGGGGCTAAACGAGTCTACAAGTTTGTCTTCTGTTTTTTATAACTTCCATCCCACCGATTTGGGTGCCGGAGGAAGAGCTGTGTGATGGGGGGGCAGGTCTGACTGGGCAAGAGGCCTACCCCCCCCACACACACACACCCCGTGCTTCATCATGGGTGGGAAGGCCAGTGGGAAAGGCCCCCCTGCCCCATCAACGGAGCTCCAGGAAAGGAAGGGAAGGGCGCCATCAGTTTTCCTCTCTGAACAATTGTACAATAAATTTGAGTTGCCCACCCCCTAACCATCTTTTTAAAATGACTTTCCCTCCTTGAGCCACCCCCTCCCAAAATGTGGGGAGATAGAGGATGGGGTGTGTGGCAAGAGCTTGACCCCGTTCTGTCTTGCAAGTTGCTTAAGAACTGAATGAATCTTTTGCTTGGAAGCAGAATATTAGCCCCCCCCCCAGTGACCTCCCACTTTCACCCCTTGTAGCAGAGCAAACACTACCGCCATTCAAAAACACACACATTTTTTAAAAAGCTCTCCCTCCCCCCACAGCTATTCGGGTCAAGGGTGTCCCCCTGACACTTTGATACATTTTGGCAGGCGATATAATTTTGAAGAACACCCTGTTAGCAGCGCCGTGACCCGCCGTGACCTCCCTCTGCCTGCAGATTTTGGTGGGATGTCTCCAAAGCAGGGGTCAGTGAATGGTCAAAGGATTGCAAAACCAGACCTTCGGAGACAGAACACAACATCCTGTTGGATTTCTGCCTGCCTTGCATTTCACTCTTTGCATGCAATTAATTTTTTTAAAAGAACGTAGAGTTAACATCTGGGGTTTCTTCACAGCCGAACTTTTAACAGCTTTGTGAAATCCAGCAGGTGAAGTTTCCCATGGGAATGCAGTGACAGTTGAAACACTCACCTGTTGAATACCTGCCTGCCACACAGATCTTCAAGGTGATAAAATGTCCAAGTAGGAATTGATATGGATCAGCAGGAAAGTGAAGAAGCAGGCGATCAAAATGACCACCTCCTCTGCAAGGAAAGGGCTCTAGTGCTGGGGGTCGTTTAGAGAAATGACAATTAAGGGGCAACATCCGTGCTGGCTGGTGACTTCAGTACATTGGACAGCTCCTTGAAAGTTCTGACTGAAAGCTGGAGCAGATTCCACAGCCCCACTGACATGGAGCCACAAGCCACCACTGGGCGACATGTTTATACAACAGGAATTGAGAACATCCGCAGATCACCAGAGGTTACTGAACTCAAAACAGCAACCACAAACAAGAACTGATTGGCAGGAGATTCAGGTCAGACCAAAGAAAATCTTCCACCTCACGCACAATCTGTGGAACTCTCTGCCACAAGGCACGGTGATGCCTCTGGGCTGAGATGGCCTTAAAAGAAGGATTAGACAAATCCATGAAAGAGGTTATAAGGGTCTATCAGTGGCTATTACAGGGTGGCTACATGAAGCCCCAGGTTCAGAAGCAGTCTACCTCTGAACACCAGTTGCTGGAGAAGAATTGCAGAGTTGCCACGGGATACCCTAGAATTCCAGTGCTGTTGACCAAGGGCATCTCAACAGCACCCCACAACTGCAGTCACGTTGCCGCTGGAGACCAGGATCCTTTTCTACTCCAGAACACCGCAAGGAATTTCTAGCCTTTCGGGGGGGGGGCAGCGTCCCCAAGTGCAAAAGTGATGCTGTGGGCTGCCCAGCATCAATAGGCTCAAGAACCCAGCAGCCTGGAAAGCGTGCTCAGTGAAAGGGGCTTTTGCAGGGTGGCGCTGAATTTGGTCTGCCTCTGGCTACATTTTTCAAGAGATGGACCATCCGAGAAGACGCACCTCTTCACTCTGGCCTTTGACCCTCGAGGTGTATGTTTCCACGACCCTCCCTATTCCTGGGATTGTCATCTGTTTTAATCTTTTTAACACTAGATTTTAAATTGTTGTAACATGCCCTGGGACCTGTTGGTGAAGGATGGATAATAAATGATGATGATGATGATGATGGAAGCCCCCCCCCAATTCTGAGCTTCAATATTTGATGGCAAGAGAATACGTTTGGAAAACGCATCCACTCCTGAGCCAGGTTCACGGTCCCTGTATCCATTTACAAAGCCCTGAACAACTTAAGTCCAGGGCCTCTGTGGGACTGCCTGAACCCCTGCATCCCAGCTCGATCGCTGAGATCATCGGCAGGAGCGCCGTTGGCCTTCCCTTGAATTGGCGAGGCTCATTTGACAACAACAAGAACTCAGGCCTTTAGTGCCATCGGCCCAGTCCTGTGGAACGCTCCGCCACTAGAGAGTCAGCAGTGCTTGATTTACAGAGGCGTGGCCGTGGGAGTTTCTGGGATGGGCCTTGCATGGATACGTCTTTTTAAAGACTACCAGCAAAGGGGAGCACAAATTTGATGAAATTTGGGGAGGGGCTGTCATGGATTAGGGCTTGAAGATTTCGCTACCTTCCCTCCCCCACCCCATATTAATTAATTAATTTATTTAATTTATACACTGCTTGATTGTAAAAAAAAACCCTCTAAGCAAATTACAAAAAACAACAACCATGAAATTCTACATGTATGGACAAAGGAGCCTTTCCCAGATCTTCCAGGATTCTTTGGGGAGAACAGAAACTGTGAAGTTAAAATCTACCTTAATGCAAACACAGTGCTCCAAACAAAGTTAAGGTACAGCCATATAATTATAAAATGATATCAAATATTTAATATGTATATGAACAGTCATTATAAAATCCCTATAGATATTTCCATATAATAATAAAAAGGCCAGCAAAATAATAGAAAAATCAGTGCCCATATACAATAAAATACAAAATATATGATATAGTCAAGATAATATCAATGCAGAGATAAAGGGCAACTTGTGAACAGTGGCCAATACGCATAAGTCAATGCCCATATGTAATAAATAGCAAAATGTATAACATAGCCAATTTGGGGAGAAGCCATGCGCTTCAAAAGTGCTTCAAACGTATGGCGAGTACACAGCCATAGGGACCCTCTGAACATGGATGAGGTGCAGCTGTTCTCTCATCAGGGCCACCACAGAGACAGGTTGTGAGATTAAATATCCGTTATGTCCCCATCCCTTCCACACACACCCCCCCAAAAAAAACCTCTGCAGTCCGTTTACAAACACACCCTTTCCCAGGAGGAAAGCCGGCTTTTACGGAGTCAGTGCACGCAGCGTAACAGAGCATGAAAAGAGTGTGACGGGTGTTACCAGGACACGATAGGAAGCTGGCTAGCGCCGAGCCAGACCCGTGGTACATCTAGCTCAGTATTGTCTACACCGACTGGCAGCAGCTCTGTAGGGCTCCAGGCAGGGGACACTCCTAACAGTATCTGGAGAGATGCTCTCAGCGACTGAACCTGGGACCTTTTCCTTGCAAAGCAGGGGCTCTGCCGCAGAGTGGGGGCCCTTTGAAATGTCATCTGTGAAAAGTTGTTTCGACCTGCAACCTCTCCAACGTCCCTCAAAGGCGGGGGGGTGGAGGGCTGCGTCCACCTCCACTGGGGCTGGGCCATGCCACAGGAGATCATCAGCCCTGCCTTTTTGAGCATAACACATAATTACAGCTGATTAGGAGCTTAGGCCACGGGGCACATTCCTGAGAGGCTTGGCTTCCCCGTTGATCCATTACCTGGCAGGTGTTTGCCAAAGGGCTCCCTGCTCCTTTGATGGTGGGGATGGGGGGAGTGGCTTCGCCCAGGCGTGCCCAGTCCAGTCTCCCATCCCCCAGGCGCACGGTGCAATCCCAAAGCACCAATTCTTTGTTCCGTCCCAAAGCCCTGAACAACTGGGACCCAAAGTACCTTTGCGGACCACTGGATTCCTCATGCTCCCCCTCAGTCGTCGCAACTCTCTGGTCAGCCTCCCCCAGGCCTCTGAGTTTCAGTTGGCCTTTGCTAGGGAGCACGCTTCCTGCGTGGCAGGCACAGTCCTGTGGAACTCCCTGCCCGCAGAGGCTCAGCAGGAATCCTTTTATGCATATCATTCAGACAAGCTTTCTTGTCTGGGTTTCTTCCTCTCGACCAGCTGTTATTGATGTTATCGTCATTTTGGGCGTTGTTGCATCCCACCTTGCTGCATTTGTATGAAAGAGCAGTCTGTCAACCTTTAAACAAATAAACTAAATAAATAAATACCTGTGTAGAAGAATCCACTAAGGCCTGAGCACAAATTTGTTTATCTGTCGTGGGAAGCTGTCGTGGGCAGGAGATTCAAGGCAGACTAAAGAAGGAAAATTATGTTTTCTTCTTTTCAGTGGCTGTGTAGGAGAGTTGCTGTTGCGCTCAGTTTCTGCACGCCGGCTTCCCTTTTGGGCACCTGGACTGGTTGGCCACTGTGAGAACAGGATACTGGACTAGATGGGTCCCTCTTTAGCCTGATGGCTTTAAAAGGGGATTGGACAAATTCATGGAGGCTAAGACTATCAATTGCTACTAGCCAAAATGTCTGTGTGCTATTTTCACTGGTAGAGGTTGTATCCTCTGCATACCTCTTGCTGGAAACTGCAGCAGGGGAGAGATGCGACTGTTAGGTAAAGATTAATGCTTTTGGACATCCAACCCCAAAGAAAGGGGTCTCTGCCCCAAAGCACTTGCAATCCATATTACAACTGAGACTGGTTGCCTGTAATTTGCAGCTTAGTTGTATTGCACCAAGACAGATTAAGCCCCTAGACTGGATATTATTCCATCAGCCTTAAAAGCAAAACAAAACTCCACTTCGCTGCGAAAAAATCTTTGTTTTATATGCTGTCAGTCCTAGCGCTTGGGGGACGAAGTTTGTGCCACCTCGTGGTTAAATATTAAACTACAGCCTGCTTCCAAAACACAGGAAAATGGCAACCTGTTTGGCTGGCCAGGGACCATTCCAGTTTTCTCGAACTTTTAAAAAAATGTCTAAAGGGATAGCCGTGTTGGTCTGTTGCAACTATGACAAGACCTTAAAGATTAAGCCATTATATCGTAGCATACGCTTGAGTGGGCTGTAAGTCCTCTGTGTCAGATGCATGAAGTGTTATCCTGAGTTCCAGAGGTATATATGATAGGTGTCTTGACTGTGAGGTGTTGTTTAGGGGCTTTTGTTGGGGCCAAAACCTAATCCTAGAAGTCAAGGGTTTGTTGTTGTCCTTGTTGTTAGGATTATGTTTTTGTATTCTATTGTTAGTATAATTATAAGGGAATTTTTTAAAAACTTTGACGTCCATTTCTTAATGAGACGCTTCCCTTAACTTATTGTTTGGCTATTTAAATTTTGTTTTGACATTTAGTGACTTATGTAACTTGTTGCATGCTGTAAGCCATCTTGAACAGAGATTTACTACGGAAAGGCAGCATGCAAATAAACCATGACGATATATGCATCTATATGTCATCATCCGTTGTACTCCAAAATATCTGGAGGGCACCAGGTTGGCAAAGGGCCAACGGAAATAACTACAGTTAAGCCCTGGGTGCAGGAGAATATTAGGAGTTCCATCAACTGATGCTGTGCTTTGCAGATTAACTTCAGCCAGAAAGAAAGAAAGAGGTCTCTGCCCTCACAGGGCTTACAAATCTGCATTTAACAGTTGGATGGAAGCAACACTACCAACAAAAAACTGGCAAGGGACCAAACATTCCCTGAATTTATATATAGGCTGATCCTGCACGTGTTTTTCGTGAATAAATACCACCTTGCCCTTTTGTTAAAGGTGTAGGGAGTTGTAGCTCTGTGAGGGGTAAACTACAGTTCCCAGATTTATTGGGGGGGGGGGAGAAGGAAAGGTGCTTTAAATGTATAGTGCGTACTCAGCTACAGATCTTAGAGCCAGTTTACTTGTTCAGTCCTGTTGAATTCAGCGTGTGTGGGAGACTGGGTGAGGAGAGCACAGCTTGGAAAAGTTACTTTTTTGAACTACAACTCCCATCAGCCCCAGCCAGCATAGCCACTGGATTGGACTGATGGGAGTTGTAGTTCAAAAAAGTAATTTTTCCAAGCTCGTTACTCACTGGTTTAAAGAGTGCATAGGATCGCAGCCAAGCCGGCCAAAATCTGCAACGTAGAATTTGGCTCTCCACGCGCGCACACACACACTCTCTCTTTTGTTTTGTTTAATTGTACAGAGATGGGGGGGGGGGAGGAAGCAGCTTTTTCTTAGTGCAAAATGGGCAAAGGAACTACAATTCCTAGAATGCAGCGAGGCAGAGGGCGGGTCCATGAGGAGGAGCCCGGGGCCTGCCGGGAGATGCAGTGCTGTTGTCTCTCCACGGAGCAGAACTACATTTCCTAGAATCCTCGTCGAGGAGAGAGAGAGAGAGAGGAAAGGGAAGGTCAGGCCCGGAGGAGTCGCGGTTTGGGCTTCGCGTTGAAGGACAGGTGGGGGTTGGGGTTGTTGTTCGGGGGGGGGAGCCTTGAGGTTTGCCTGCCTTCATGCTGGGGGCCGGGTGGAGAGCGGGGCCAGCTGCCTCTTTGCAACCCCGGCAAACTGGAGTCATTCCCTGCCCCCCCCTTTGTTTTGCAATGCGTGCAAGCCAGGAGAAATCCCCTTCACCGCGGTTTGCTTTGCATGCTTATTAAAAAATGACTCCACTCCTCCGCTCTTTTTGCTTTTGCAAAAAGCCTTTTTATACTTTGCATACGTGAGACCGACTGAAAATGGCTGCGCGCACACGCAGGCCCCTCCAACTCCGCCTCTGGCCTGCCAGAGCCTTCACTTCTCAACCCCAAAGATCCTGATGATCCCCAGAGCTGCTCTTCAGAAGCAGACTCGCTGCCCTGGACACTTAACCGTAATCACAGAGAGTGGGGTGGGAGTTATGGAAGGGCACTCTGCACATGCTCCTAGAGCTGTGTCACCTGACCGATAGCGTGGGAAATTGGTTTGTAGGGCCTTGTTTTTTAAAAAGGCCTTCACTCCACCGTGTCACAAATCACAACAGGCTTAAAAGTTTGCCCCCCGCCTTACAGAGCCTCCCTGGAGTTTGGATCTGGGTCCCCATCACCCCCAAAATGTGTCTCCCTGTCCATCTTTGGGCATGCTCAGCCGCAAAGTTCGCTGAGGGACCCTTAGTCAGGTCCTCTCGGCCTTAACCTACCTTGCAGGGTTATTATGAGGATTATATGCATGCATGCTAACCCCGACATCCATCTTCTTGAGGGCAGAGCGCAGCTAAAAATGGTTCACTGATCAGAGAGGGAGAGGAAGGGGACCACAGGGCACCTCGATCTGCTGTGCTGAAGACCAGCAACTTCCAGTTTCTCCTCCATTAAATATTTCCAATCCAGCCAGTCACTACAACAGCTCTGTAAATAAGAAATAGTAGCCGAGTTTGCATCTTTTTTCCCCCTCCTCCCTCACAATCCCCTTTTCCTTTTGTGTTGTGTTTTTTTTGATTATAAGCCTGAGGGCAAGAGACTTGTTTGATCACTGGCGTCAGCAAGCCACACTCTTTCTCCCTTTCAGCTTAATAAAATAAACAAACTGCCTTCTCCGTTGCAGACTTTGCCTGCTCCCCCTCCGATGCTGCCCACCGGCCTGCTGGTGCTCCGCCGCGCCTTCCGTTGGCCGTCGCTGTCCGCTGGGTACTCGGTGCTGAGCGGCTCGTCCATGGAGAAGCCCGTGGAGGCATCCATCAGGGCAAAACTCAAGGATGCCCTGGAGCCCATCCACCTGGAAATCATCGACGACAGCCACATGCACGATGTGCCCCGTGGCTCCGAGACCCACTTCCGGGTGGTGGTGGCCAGCCGCCGCTTCGAGGGCCTTTCGCTCATCCACCGCCACCGCCTGGTGAACGACATCCTCCAGGAAGAGCTGGCTGGCCCTGTCCACGCCCTCTCAATCCAAGCGAAGACCCCCCAGCAGTGGGAGAAGAACCCCAAGATCATCCAGAGCCCCAAATGCCTTGGGGGCTCCAAGCACGACCCCCAGATGGCAGGGAAACTTCCGGGACTGATGTAGGCCTCGCTGGAGTGTGGGGAGCCGGTCTCGAGGACCGGAGCTGGGCCCTTTTGGCCAAGCCACCGAGCTTCGCATCTGGAGCGAAAATAAGTGCCCCATGCTCCAATTCACCGCCATTGGCACTTTGCTCGGTTCCCCAGACGTGTGGGTTGCTCTTTCCTTAAAAAGCAAAAGGAGATTGTTGTGCATGCATTTTGAGGGTTTCATTTCTGCCGATTCTGTAGAGGGGAGAATCTTGGGTTTCTTGAGAACAACGGTTTTGCCTGTTTTGTGTTTAAGTGAATGAAATTCTCTGTTCTGAATTCTGCAGGGGAGTTGTTTATTGCAGTGTGATGGCCTTGAAAAAAACAGACCATCCCTCTGCGCTAGTTGTTTTTGAAGGGGGAAAGGCAAGGGGCGAAGAAGTCATGTTTAAATGGCTTCCCAGTCATCCCGACAGCTGTGGCAGCCACGTAGCCCATTTCACACCTGGAGTTGTGTGTGAGAGAGATCCCTGTTGCACCTGTGTCCTGTCACATGGGCTTCCCTTTGGGGCAATTTGTTGGCCGCTCTGAGAACAAGATGCTGGACTATGGTGGCCTCCTTCGGCCTGCAGTCGGGCTGTTCCGATGCTCCAAGATCTGCAGCCAGCAAAACGTAATTGCTCTGTGAAGCCCAATCTTGCATTTATATCAGACCTGACAGGCCCAAAAGCTTGCCAGTCTGGGTAGCCAGTCACGGGAGCCAGTTCCCTATGGTGTCTGAATGCATCCATCCCTGTTCCCTGCTGAGTGCATCAGGTCCGCAGTAGCCAACAAGGCTAAGTCTCACCCCATGACCGGAACAGATTCCTGGTTTACAACACCCAGCCTATATTCTAGGAGACTCAAACCGTGAAACATACTTGAGCACTTGCTTTCCTTGTTTCCCTAGCCATTTTAAGGTGAGGTCCCCACCCCCACCCCGCATCATAGCGCATGTTTCTCTTAGCCATAGAAGAGTTCAAGTGAAAAGATAGTGCCATCTCCTGGTGGCTGGAGAAATAACACAATGAGCTACAATGTACTTTGGGGTTGTTCAGTGAACTTCCAACTGAATAGAGATGACCTGAGGGTGGTGGGGGTCATGACATCAGAGAGGGCTTAATAGCTAGAGGGGAGGCCGAGAGGAAGCCACTGATGTTGATCTGGATTCCTTTTCTCTAGAATCAGTAATAAGGACAGCAGACACTGAAAGGTGGATCCTTATGGCCAAATACTCATTACACTCTTGGGAAATGAAACGCCCGTTCCTAGCTCTTCAGGTAAAGCACCCCTCCTAGACACCACGCCATTTGTACCTGTTAGATTTCTGGCTCATCACCACGCAACTCTTAACTGGCAAAGGAACCCTGTCTGGAAAGGAGACAGATTCATTCCCTTGCTTGCTTGGCTAGAATTAATCTGGAGGAACTTGTTTGGAAAGATTTTGCAGCCCTCTCACACTTACTGCTTCTGGTTCTAGAGAAGGGTACAAATCTTCAGAGGTGTCCTTGCAGAGCTCGCGACGTCTGTTCAACTCTATGAGTCATACACGTACAGGTCAAGCATGCCATACACATAGTCGCTCGCACTGAGCAGTTGGAATGTTTGCAAATACTCCGTGGCAACCTTGGCAGCTGAGCCAACAGCCAGGGAGGGCTCATTTCAATCCACAGAGCTCTTGGAGCCAATCGCTACGTAGGCTTCAAAAACTGGAGCCTGCATTTACTTCAGAGTTGTTAAGAAAGAGGTTCTTTGGGGAAGGGGCTGTACACTATCGAACAGAAGGTCCCCGGTTCAATCCCCAAAGGCATCTCCAGGTAGGGCTGGGAATGTCCCCTGCCCGAAACCTGGGGAGGCTCTGCCAGTCAGTGTAGACAGTACTGAGCTAGACAGACCCAATGGTTTGACTCTGCATAAGGCAGATCCCTCTGTTCCTATCTAAATCAGTCCTTTATCAGAACCATGAGGACTGGTATCTTACTTTATTTTTAGGAGGAGGGCCATACCGCAGTGGCAGAGCACCTGCTTTGCACGCAGAATGTTCAACCTCGGGTATCTCCAAGTAACGCCGGGAAAGTCCTCACCTGAAATCCTCAAGAGCTGCTGCCAGGCTGTGTCGACAATGCTGGTCTGACTCAAAAGCTGTTCAGTTTTGGATTTTGGAGAGAAAATGAGTACGGCCATAATTTTCTCTCCTTACACATCTCTACGTCCTTGCCCTTTTCTCATTTGACACTTTCCAATCACCAATGCATCATGCCCTCAAAATTTATCCCAAGCTGATTTTTTTTTTTAGTTTTGCAAAGAGATGTGACAATCGCCTGAGTCCAGGGAGGCAGGAGGGATACATGAAGGATGCCCAGCTTTTTATTTATAATATACACACAGAGACGCACCTGACATTCTTAGCACGTTTGCAAACAGAATAATTAAACCAAAAACTGCACAATTCAAACTTGCGAGATTATTTTTTCAATCTTTTATTTTTTTTTTCAATTTTACATTGATTTTTTTTTTTTACTTTTATTTTTACTATGAGTTCATATTTCCAGAGGGAAAGGAGTTCTGTGTGTGAGGCCAAGAGCTGGCCATACAATTTTCCCTTTTCCTTTTGAACAAACTGCAGACACACACACAACTTCTTTTTCTTTTCTTTTCGAAATCTTAAATCAACATTGTTATTCACAGCACCTTTTTGGAGTCTCTCAACGCGGCATTTAAAATTAACACTTCTATTCAGCATTCTTGGCTTCTGCTGCTGTTTGTTTTGAATACAGAACGAAACAATCTGGAGACCCCACAACTGAAGCTAATGGTGGTGGTGTGTTTTTTCCTGATACTTTTTTTCAATTATTCTTTACAAACATCTAAAAACATCTAAAACCACAGCACAAGGTTTTTTTTTTTTTTTTGCTTTGTTTTTGCATACAGACGGTACTACGTATGGTTTGAATGTCGGTTTTGTTTTAAAGGACCAGCTATACTGCAAAGGACGGAGGGAGACCAACGTCAGAGGGGAGAGTGTCACAATTTGGGAAGGAACAAGCAATCGAGGAAGGGGGTGTGTGCTTTGATTGAGTAAGACTCCGGTAACATTCAACCAGATGCGGATCTGTTTCTTTCCCAAAGCGGCGGCATAAACGGGACCTTGTTCCAAATGCATCAAGATTTTGAAAAGGAGGAGGGAAGATATATTGCATTCTCACGCAACTTTGCAAAGAGTCATTTCTGGCACCTGGCCTGCCTCCAGCTCTCGGAAGCCTGCTGAGTGGCTCCTGTATCATTTTAAGGGAAGAAACAGCATCCGTCTCCCAAAATACCTGTTCCGACAACGCTGGCAGCATTTAAAACATCACTAACGGCAGCTTTTACAAGGCTGGATCGTGAGGCCTCCATCTCATCCCGGATGCTGATTTCCACTGTGGACAACCAGATGCCTCTGGAAAGCCTACAACAAGGGTGTGTGGGTAATAGCCCCCCTTCAGCTGGTTGCCCCAGGCAACGAATCCAGAAGTTTCTGACACGGGGGAATAATTTCCATGCAGCTGATAGCCCAGTGGGTGGGAGGCCTCTCCATCTCTCTCCTCTCTACATTTGTCTGGGGATTGCATGACGTAGTGACCATTACCTAACTTTGTGCATAAGCTAGAGGGGAAGGTGGGCCCTCCAACTGCTGTTGGACTCCAGCTCTCCCCATTGGCCATGCTGGCTAGAGGTGATGGGAATCCAAGAGCATCTGCAGGCCCATAGAACCTTTTCACTCCTCGTTTAATAAACACTCTGAAATCCACTCCGGGTTTTCGTCCAAACTTTCAAGGAGCTGTCCAAGGTACTGAAGTGCCTTGGACAGCTCCAACACCTTGAGAGTTCAGACTGAAACCCGGAGGGGATTCCACTGCCCCACAGTCATGGAGCCACCAGCCGCCATTTTGAGAGGGAGAGAGAGTAGAATGGACAAGAAGGCTGGATGATACCAGAAGGAATCACTATCCTGCTTGAGTTAGATGTGCTTTATCAAGTTTCCTCAAGTTAAGCAGTTTTTGGTCCACAAATAAAATTAGAATGACCTCTCTCCTCTCCCTCCCTCCCAGTGCCTCTTGTCGCGAAAGACAAAGATAAGAGTCCCTCTTTGTCTGAGTTCCCCCTGACTGGAGATGCGATCGTAGTGATGGGGGCCCTCCAGATGTTGGTGGCCTCTGACTCCTCATCTCCAACCCCCGGCCACGCTGGCCGAGTGATGGGACTCTGAGTCCCAGCAACCCCTGGAGGGCCACCGATGTCCCCCTCTCCCTGGTCTCAGTTGCAGAGTACCGGTGTGGAACATGAACGCCTTTCCCTGTGCCAGTCCCGCTCTCCTCTTCGTCTGTGGCCCCGGCCATGGGAGAAGGGAGTCTGCGCAAGTGGCAGCCCAGGTGCCACCAGCCGCGGGGGACCAGATGCGCTGCGAGGATTGCATGCGAGGCCCAAATTAAAGAAAAGGCAGCACGAACACTTGTGCTAAGTTTATCCGGCCCTGAGCCAGATGGGACCAATGGTGCCTATGTTTAGACAGACACAAGATCTCCAATTAGACCGTCACACTTTTGCCAGCGTCCTGCCTCCAAAATCGGGGCGAGGCTGTCGCTCAGTGGGGCACAAGCTTTCCACGTAGAAAGTCCCAGGGTCAACCCCAAATGGCATCTCCAGGGAGGACTGGGAGAGACCCCACACACACACCTGAACCCCCCAGACAACCGCTGCCAGTGATTGTCGAGTGATACTGAACTACAGGGGCCAATGGTGTGACTCACTTCGGATGTCCCTACGAACGCCAGCGAACAAGAAAGCAGATCCACCACCAGCTAATGACACAGATGTACAACGGACGGACAGATTGCGGACAGACACACCAAGAGGGCCCCCGACTCGCCGAGCGCGGAGCCTGCTGGCTTCATCCAGAAATACCAAGGCTGTTTTGCCTCGGCCAAACCAGTCCCTCGGTGCCAAAAAGAATTCCACTTGAAATCCCGAAACGTCAAGCTAAACAAAGTTATGCACCTGAATTGACGCTAGTTTTACACCCAGAAACGGACACAAAGATTTGAGGTACGGAGGGGTGCAGCGGGGAGGGTTGTATACACACAAGTGGAAAGAGTTGAGAAACTGGTGGCGTTTTGCATTGATCCGTACGTACACATACACACTCACCCACACACAGGGTGCCTCTTGGGAACCTTAAAAAAAGGAGGAAAAAGGGAGAAGAAGAGGGGTTTGTTGGGAGCAAGTTACACATCCAAGATCTGTGAGGGGTTGTTGGTTTTTTTACAAGCTTACACATTGGTGTAAAACATCGCCACACTTCCTCTGCCAGATAGTTAGAGACACACGTACACCCCCCTCCAGTTTGGATTGGTGAAGTAAGTGTGCGTGTGGAGGGGTCACACGGCCTGACATGTTGTGGGGCTGGGAGGGGTCACTGCACCCTTTGATGCCTGACCTCTGCCCCTCTGCATTCATTTCGCTCAGAGAGGAGACACACAGAGAGAGAGAAAGGTGCTCGGGCCTCTCATCAGTTTTCCCTGCCCCTCCACCAGGGGTGTGGATTCACACATGCACTGGTACCCATGAGAGGCAGCGTGAAGGTCAAGGCGGGGGAACAGACAGGAGGGAAATCTGAAGAGCAGATCAGGTTTGCGAAAAGGAAATCCAACCCAAGGCGGATTTTCTGTTGAAACGATACAATATCCTTCCCCGCAAGTGAGACGGGCAGAGGTGGAAGAGGGCTGAGTGCGAACCTCTCTCTCTCTTGCACACACACACACTCACACTCACTGCAGGACCTGCCCCCGCGTCTCCGGCAGCTTCAGGGCCAGTGAGCTGCCCACGGCAAGCGCCGCCGAGGCCAGCAAGATGGGCACTGCTTTTGTGATGCCGACAAAAGACGTGAAGATGCTGATGCCCAGAACGGCTGCCAGCTTGCACAAGGCGTTGAGGAAGCCAAAAGCGGTTGTCCTGGAAGGGAGAGGAGGCAAAGAGAAGGGAAGGGAGTGGGGGAGAGGAGAAGAGAGATTTTATTTAGAGACTTTTGCTGGTTTTCCAGGTGGACTATAGAGGGTGCAGCATGCAAATATTTGTACATACACTGTGCAATATATAAAAATATAAAACAGCCCAGTGCAGATACAGCATAAAGTAAATTATTAAATACATTTGTTTTTAAATAAAATAGTTTTTTTAAAAACTCCAAAACCCTAATTCTTTTTTTTTTAATTAAATCAGCAATGCAAAGATTTTAGGGATTCGTCTGATTGCAGCAGTTGACACTCAGGTTGGTAGAATCCAGGTGTTTTCCACTGTTTAACACCCCAGATTCTGCAGCTTCACCTGCCCACATGGAGCTGGCTGATGGAGAATCGTCCCGGAGGTGACAGAGACAGGCTCGATGGCCTTCTGATCCAATCCAGCCCATCTCTTTTCAACCTGGCATGGAAAACGTTCCTCTCCTCTGGGGTCAGGGAGCTTCCAGACTCTCGCTCTTTTTGGGTGGGATTCGATCGCATACCAGCAAATTCAGGTTGCAGAATGATAACCGGGGGAGGTCTTGCACAGCAACCCCACTTCCCCCAAAAGATTGGACTCGAGGGAGGACTCTAAACTCCCCGCAAACAATTCAGAATGAACGCTCATCAAATAGCCAGCGTCGTCTCATCTCCCTGCAAGCACATCAGGGCGAACATTCAAGGAGCAGGTTGTCTGGACTCAGCGCAGGTTGTGCCCTGAGACTCGGCCTAGTGGCTGCCTGATCTAAGCTTTTCTCTCTCCCCTCTCATGGAGGATGCAAGTCTGGAGGCTCTGCTCCTCTCCTTGAAGAGTCCATCCTGCCTGCTCCCTCCCTCCCTCTCTGTTCTGTCCCCCTTTTTCCTGCACGGCCAAGGTCCCTCCGGGCAGCCACCGTGCGACTGGCAAGCTCCACGCGTCACTTTTCGAAGCGTCCTCATTTCAGCCTCCCCATTTCCCCCTCCAAAAGCATTTATCCACAAAGGACTGCGATGGTAGGGAGAACAGGCGTCGCACCATCATGAGACTCAGATTTTCCTATCTTTTTTTTTTTTTTATGTAGCAAGGGGGGGGTTGCAATTAACAGCACTGTACTGCAAGTGAAACACCCCCTCCCCCACACACGTACACACTCTCAACTGCAGCAATTCATGCTCACTGCAGGTGCCCAACGCTGAAGGTGTCCTCCTGGTGCATTTGGCTCCCAGAGTTGTTATTATTGAAAAATGAAATGGACTGCCTTCAAGTCGATTCCAACTTATGGCTACCCTATGAATAGGGTTTTCACGGTAAGCGGTATTCAGAGGGGGTTTACCATTGCCTCCCTCTGAGACTGAGAGGCAGTGACTCGCCCAAGGTCACCCAGTGAGCTGTGTGGGGATTCGAACCCTGGTCTCCCAGGTCATAGTCATAAGAACATAAGAAGAGCCTGCTGGATCAGGCCAGTGGCCCATCTAGTCCAGCATCCTGTTCTCACAGTGGCCAACCAGGTGCCTGGGGGAAGCCCGCAAGCAGGACCCGAGTGCAAGAACACTCTCCCCTCCTGAGGCTTCCGGCAACTGGTTTTCAGAAGCATGCTGCCTCTGACTAGGGTGGCACAGCACAGCCATCATGGCTAGTAGCCATTGATAGCCCTGTCCTCCATGAATTTGTCTAATCTTCTTTTAAAGCCATCCAAGCTGGTGGCCATTACTGCGTCTTGTGGGAGCAAATTCCATAGTTTAACTATGCATCCAACACCTTAACCACTACACCACACTGGCTATTTATTAAACTTATATCCTGCCCTTCCAGTAGGAGCCCAGGGCGACAAAGAAAAACACTACTCTGAAACATCTTAAAAATGGACTTTAAAACATATCAAAACAGAGTCCTTTGCATCTAGGCGGTTCCCAGGACTCTTCGCATTGCAGAGGCATCTGGGCACTGCTTCTGAACCTCCGCCCCCTCCACCACATACGTGGGTGCCAAGGGGGGACACGGGATGCCGCTTACCTTCTGTCCGATGGGTACAGCTCCACTGTGAGGACATCCAGGGCATTCCATGAAGCTATGCTGACCCCTCCAAACAGACAGAGGAGGGCAATCATGGCCGACTCACTGTTGCCGAACGACAAGAAGAAGCAGCTCACACAAGACATGACGCTCGACCCGGCTTTGCGTCCGAGGGAAGGGTTTGGAGGGGGAAAGGGAGAAGGCAAGGAGTTAACAGGGCAGTCCTCATCCAGGGTTAGGCACGTTGGCTTGCAGCCAGTGTTCTTTGGGAGGAGAAACCCAAGTTTCTAGACCTCAGGGAGGGAAAGATTTGAAAACCAGGTGAAGGCTCACTAACACAAAGAACTTTTGGAGGTTGTATTTGGTGCTAGAGCAGACCCGTTGAAGAGAATGGATATCACTTACTTAGTTTCGTTCATTTCAGTGGGTCTACTCTGAGGCAGGACTTAGCGGGCGACAACCCAACTGCAAAGAATAGGTTTTCGTAATGTGGGTGGGATCCAACTAAGTTCTGCTTGGAGCAGATCTACTGAAATTGATGGATCAAAATTAGCAATGTTGATTAATTTCAGTGGGTCACTTCTGTGTAGGACTTACATGGGATACAACGCAACAACCACAAAACAATCCGTATTATTAGTTCAACAACAATAATATAGCAATCTATATTGTTAGTTCTTTTCTGTATACAAGCATTTTTCTGCCTGTTTGTAAATATGTAGGCATGTGCCTGCATCAGCCCCGCACCCCCCAAGAGACAGAAAGAAAGTGAACACACACATACACTTTGCTTTTCCAAGGGATTTATGTAAATGTCAGATCTGGTAGACATAATCTGAGCCTTGAAAAGCACATAGAGCTAAAAGGGGAAATGGGAAAGTGGGTCAACTTTCCAACTTCCTCCTTCAGCTCTACGACCTTTCCAAGGGGAAGAAGGTAACCCCACCTTCACTAGCTCATGACCAAGGAGGCGGTGGGGTGTGTGTGTCAGAGGCGTTGTGGGCACTTGGGGAAGCCCACAAAGGTGCCACATTTGAAGCCTCAGATGTAAACTATTACTAAGAAATCTTGCCAATTTGGTTCCTAATACACAAACACACACACACAGAGAGAAGACCCCCTCATTCTTTCAAAATCGAAGCTGGCCCTCATTGCTGGACCAAGAACGGTTGTTATAGAGACTGCTCACGCTTGCAACCCCCATTGCCTAACAGGGCTTCTCACCAAATCCCACAGATTTACAGAGGGAGGCCAATTAGCACAGAAGTCAAAAGGAGTCACAAAGCCATAGATCCCTGCCCTTTAAAACCTTTCCTTGTGCCTTATTACCAAATGCATGATTGCCCTGGAATAACGATATATATATATTTAATGCGGGGTCAGGTGTTTGGGATCACAACTGCAGTGCTGGGATGGGAGGGTAATCATTTCTTCCTGTGCCATTTTCTCAGTGAAAATTTTCCCCAAAAGCTAATCTTTGCCCCTTAAAAGAACCTACAACCTGCACTCACGTAAGAGCTTAAAATTGAGGGGAGTGGGGTTGGGGGGAAGAGGGGACATTTTTATCAGGAAAACAGCACAAAGGAGTTAACTCTACACACATACAGAGAGAGAGAGAGAGAAAGAAAGAGTGAGAGTGAGTGAGTGAGTGAGTGAGAGAGAGAGAGAGAGAGAGAGAGAGAGTCCTGATCTGAATCTAGGGGCCTTGCAACTGGTTTTTGTGGGTTTTTTAAAAACAGTAATAAAGATACACAAATGCAGTCCAATTTGGCCGTAAAATTTATGCGAACTGGCCAGTGCCTTTTTTGTTTTTCCCCTGAAACTTGCTAAAATGCCTGGCTTTTAACAAAAGCCATCATCAAAAAGCGGAACAAAACAGGGCTGTGTCCTTTTCACTCTGGTCAGTTGGCAATCGCAGTGGGGCCAGCCAGCAAGGGATGCATGCCAAAGTCATCTGCGGACACCTGATGTGTTGCCAAAGCTAAGCGGGCCCAGGACCGCCCAGGGACGCCACGGATGCCACCTCGCACTCCACAATGGGAGAAAAGCAGAACTGAAATGAAAAAGCGTAGGAAGGAAGGAGAGACAGAAGCCACCTCCTCACCCAGCATCCGGAGACGCCCGATCTTGTCCATGAGGAGTGCGGACACGATGTTCCCCGGCAGCACAGCAAGTGTCCCCAGGAAGCTGACAAAGTAGATCATGTAGGCGTTGTTGTCGTCGCTGAAGTCCAGCTGGCAGCCCTCCTTGTTGTGCAGGAAGGTGCTGTTGATGATCCGACTGTTGATGAACTTGTACTCGAAGAGGTCTGCAGGCCAGAGAGGGCCGAAAGATTAGGGCTCCATCTCAGGGCTCTCCTCCCAAAGAGATGTGAGGCTGTACTGGGGCTCCAGGACACGCAGCCTCAAATGAGCCTTTTTCGCCCTCATCCCCCATAACCACAATAGGCCTGCACGGCAGGTCAGCATCACAACAGTTCCTAATACTGGGGGTTAACTGAAGGATCACCTTCTTCCACATTCTCCTGCCCACTCACTGAAGTCATTGACAGAGACACTGCTTGGGGTTCCACCACCCTTGGAAGTGTGGTTAGTTAGAATGCTGGACAGGACCGTATCAGTTGTGGCACCCAAATTATGGAACTTTCTACCCCAAGAGGCACACTAGGCCACCTCTCAGCTCCTTTTCCAACATCTTGTAAAGACTGGATTGTTTCATTGCAGGCTTGGCACCAATTTGCTCTCTCTCCCCACCCACAATTTTTCTTTGTCAATATTGCTATTAATTTTTCTAAAAAAAAAATGCTAAAATGTTGGTTTTTGAATATGTATTTTTTCTGTTAGAGATTTGTTGTTTTTAAAAATCACTGCAAGTCACCTTGAGGTCTTTTTAGATGGGTAAAGCAGCCCGTAAATTCTGAGACAAAATTAAGTGGTTAATTAATTCAATAATATTGCAGGAGATATGTGGATTCAGGGCTGGTGAGGTGAAACTGACCTTGGTGTATCTGAACAGCCCTACTTCTTAACCTTAATACCACAGTAGCATGTACTTCTAATACTAATGCTACTGCAGATACCATCTCATCAGAAGGTCCGTTCCACACAACATAGGAAGCAGACCTTTAGTGTGGTGGCACAGACCCTTTAGAATTCCCTCCCCTTAAATATGAGACAGGCACCATCTCTGTTATCTTTTTGGAGCCTACTGAAGACCTTCCTCTTTCAACAAGCCTTTTAAGTAGAGACCTCATCCCAGTCTGCATCTGTGTTGGAAATCAGAGCTTGAAAAAGTTACTTTTTTGAACTACAACTCCCAGCAGCCCCACCAGCATGGCCACTGAATTGGGCTGATGGGAGTTGTAGTTCAAAAAAGTAACTTTTCCAAGCTCTGGTTGGAATTGCTTTTAAATATGTTTTTAAAGCTTTTTTTTTAAAAAAAATTTTTTTAAGATGTTTTATTTTTAAAATGTTTTAGAGTGATTTTAGTGTTTTTGTTTGCCACCCTTGGCTCCTTCTGAGAGGAAGGGCGGGATATAAATTTAATAAAATTAATAAATAATACAGTGTCTTCCACGGTGAATAAAATAAAATTCCCTAAAACAGCCAATCTTGCCAGGGAGATGGCAGAACACAAGACTAGAAGATCAACGTCCTCAGATATTTGGGCATATGGTGGCATCAGACTTCACCTGTGTTGTAGAAGATGGTGGAGATGAAAGTGCAGTTCTTGAAGAATGTATTGCTAGATGTGATGTCTTCAAAATAGCATTCCTCAAACAAGGAATCAACGAAGGTAACAGACTTCATCTTGAGGCTTAAGAACCTGTCGTAAAAACAGAGAGAGGGAGACACGTATTGATCACTGGGGATGATGAGAAGTCAACTGATACACCTATTTACTCGCTTGGAGACAGGCTGATGTTGAGGCATAAACTGCCCAGGGAAATGTGGGTGGATTACTCCCGCCAAAAGACCCTACAAGTTTTAGGTAAGAGTCCAAATTATAGAATTGCCAGAGCTTCATACTTGCAGGCATTAACTGTTCACAACTACAGGAGACCATTTTACTCTAGCTTGTTTGTTATCTCTGTTAACTGGTGGATTAAATAAGATTCTGTTTCATGAACATATTTGTCCCAGTGGAATCAGAGAAACAGAATCTGCAGGCTATGTTCTTTACACATCATTGGGCCCACAAGCCCAGAGAGATACTAGTTCTTCCTTTACTGAGAACTAAGAAAACCCATCAAAGTTCTGGTGTCTTCAGGCTGGATCCAATGCTAGTCCTATTCAGAGTAGACCCACTGAAGTTAATAGACATGAGTAACTTAGGGTCATTCATTTCATTGGGCCTACTCTGAGTAGAACTTAGTTGAAGACAACCCTTCCTGTTTAAGTCAAAGGTGGGCAGCACCAGTGGCCCTTCAGATGCTGGAGGACTCCAGTAACATCTGGAAAGTCCCAGATGTTCCCCATTCCTGGCTTAAGTGATGACTTTTCTTATGTTACTGAACAAGTAGATGATTCCCCCCCCCATCTTGAATACAAATTAGGGAGTAAATTTTCTGTTGGCTCCCATGTGAATCTTGTGTTTGCTTATTATGCACAAGATGTGTGTATCAATTTGTATTGCTCTGGGAACATGATGAGTTGTGTCCATTTAAGTTCTACTCAGAGGAGACCCATTGAAATTAATAGACCTAAGTTAGGTCATGTCCATTAATATCAATGGGTCTACTCTTAGAAGGACTAACACTGGATGTAAACCAGTATATCCATCTATCTAGCCAACTAGCAGCAACAATATAATAACAGTAACAACAACATCAACATAATAATAATAATAATAATAATAGCATTTGTTAGCCCTTAATTTTAAAAAAATGTCTCAAAGCATCACAACACGATCAAATACAAACAGGCAAAATCAATTAAAAGCCAAATAAAAAAGAAAACAATGTACAATACAATATTCCTAAAATGCTCATCCAACAATACAAAACGGGCCCTTAAAAAATGAGCACCACAGTACTGACTGAAACCACCAAAAGTCTGGGTGAACAAAAATGTCTTAATTTGGGACCCCAAAGCTGACAGTGATGGCGCCAGGCACATTTCCCTGGGCAGAGCATTCCACAAATGAAGGGGGCCACCACTGCAAAAGGCCCGTTCTGGTGCAGCACCAACCAACAAAAAATTTGACCCCAAGGAAGAAACTGATCCGGGCTCCATCATGACCTGCCTAGAAATCCAGGGCAAAAGGACTGGGGCGAGGGGGCGGGGGGGGGCAGCCACCTACTTGTCATTGAAGTACTCGCTGCGGGTGTGGATTTGGTTCTCCAAGGTGAAGTTGAAGGTGATGTGGCGGACCGACTCGTTGTTGAAGACCTTGGTGCGGGAGGCGTACTCGATGTTCTGGAGGTGTTTGATCATATCTGGGAACCAGACGGTCAAACCATAGTAACTGTTGGAGGGCGAGGAGAGGGAGAAGCGAGTTAACAGGAAGGCAAATGAAGGACAGGACTGAAAAAGAAGGGAATCCTTGGAGGCGTGAGTGGGACACAACCTCAAGTGTCTCACACACAGAGAGAAAGTATCCCTTATGCAGACCGGCTGTGTCCTTGTGGTGATGAAGTTGAAGCACTGACTCACGTCCTTTTTGTATGTAATTTTTATAGGGAGGATCGTGATAGGCCATTGGTCTGGTTTTTGAAATATTTCCTAGCTGATTTTAGTAAGTCTACAACAGAGTCAGTGGCTAAGTTCCTCTTCTCTGCCCAAAGGAATTGCAAGAGGATTCTTTTCTTTTAACTGCTATTCCTTTTATGCCGTACTTTTATATTTCTGTATCTTAACTATTCTGACGTTTTATTGACTATTTTATTTGAATGGGTCTGTGACCGTATATTAATAAACAACAGAGAGAAAGTCTCGTGGCACTTGATGTCCAAAAGAGCGCTCAGTCTGCGTTAGTTTTTCTCCTTTGTCTCCGGCTACCTACAAATCCCGAGCGCAGTGGCTGGGACACTTGTTGTCCAGCAACAGCTCCCATCATTATCCCTGACCACTGGCCATACTGGCTGCAGGGGAGACTGGGAGTTAAGAGTCCCAGACCGTGGAGACTAGTGGCCCCAATGTCAGTGGGGCAGTGAATCCGCTCTGCGTTTTGGTCCGAACTTTCAAGGACTGCCCCACTGTCATCGGGGCCACCAGTCTCCAGCGCTGTCCCAAGAACATCTGGAGGGCCACAGATATCCCCCATTCCTGCTCTAAATGATTCAGGGCCAGGATATCTGAAGGGCCACCTCCTCCCAGACAATCATGCCCACCCGTTGTGACTCTCCTCAGAGGCCCCGGTTCACATTCAGTTGCTATCAGAAGTAGGTTTGGCTGGGAGGGTGCGGAACGGGGCCTTTTGAGTTGTGGTACCCGTGTTACAGGGCTCCCCCGATTGGTCCCTTCTTTGCTGAAATTTTGGCGAGTGCCCAAAATCTTCCTCATTTTCACATGCTCTCGGCTGGGAGGATGGCTTCCTTTGCAGTTTTAGGGTGGCATACAGCAAAGTAGGTCTGTTAGTGCAAGGGCGTCTGGCTCCCCAACAAAACTCTTGCTCCTTCTCTTCCTCCCACATAGTCCCTAAATCCGTTTCCCCAGCCCCATGCTATGGAAACCTAGCATGTCAAGGCTCAATCTAGCCTACATGCACTACTTTTCTACATGAAAGGGAGGACTTTTTTTTTCTTTTGGAGAGGGGAGTATCCAGAGGGGTCTGCAAACCTGAAATAATGCAGTCCTGCAAAAGCTTTACCACTTCATTACTCTGACTGTATAAAACAGACCCTCAGAGTGGTGGAGTGGAAGTATTTTGTACATGCTCAGAGGCATTGCTTTAGGGTTACTTTTTGTATGATCCCAGGCTGCCTTTGACTGAAGGAAGAGAGAAAAAGGGCTTCAAACAGCCTAATTATCCAGGCATTTTTTGCACACCTGCAAGTGGAATCACCAGCCTCCAGCCAGGACTGATCAACGAGACGCTTGCAATTATTTCCTTTCTTTCCCCGACAGCTCCAATTAACAGAGCTGCCTGGAGATCAATCATGGAACTGCAGCTTCCATCTTGTGATGTGGGATTATTATTATTTTTCCTTTCACTCTCTTTCCCCCCCGACTCGTATCAGCAGATGAGCTAGGTGGTTACAAGCTTCTTTTTTAAAAAAAAAAAATTGAGAGATAGAAATTGCTCCTTGCACCACCATAAAATTTAGTGATCTTTGATTCTCATTCCTCTGCAGCCCTTGCTGCATGAATTAAATAGCCTTTCAGTATTCAATCATCACAGTAGCTGCATGTTCACTTGCGAATGAGCTCACAGCTGGATTTGCAGTATGCAAAGCTGTGGATATTAGGCTGTTGTCTTAACTGTTAAGCCCTGTTGAATTCAATAGTGCTTATTCCCAGGTAACTGGAGCCTTAGGAAGCTTTTAAAAATGTGGGGAAATTAGAGTAGCTGTAAGGAGTGGAAGCATTTCTGCTAAAAGGGAGGGAGAAATATCAGGCACAGCACTGAAAAGCGCATGCCGATTTGTATGTTTTCAGAAGAATCACATGGTACAGCCTGGGGACGTACCACTTTATGTTAAACTGTGGGACTGCATCCTTGAATGCTTCCCCCATGTCAAAGAAAAGAAAATCAACCCTGGCTGAGGAAAGGTAGAGTGCCAGAAGAAAGTCTAGTTTAGCCATCTCTCCAAAGTGCTAGTTTTCTACTGCCTAGGAGAGTTGGGTTTTTTAACCCTGCTTGCATTTATGTTTGGGAGCAGCAAGTCTCTAGACCTCATGGTGTCACAGGCATGCTTGGAAATATTATAGCTAGTGGACTGGGTTGCAATGTAAGGTTTTCCTTTCATAGACAACTTTGGCATGATTCATGGTCAGATACACGCCATGGAAAATGTTGTACCAGAATTTTAAATCCAGTTGGGTTTCCACGAAAGGCCTATAAAAGGATGCCCTAGATCCCAACCAGCAGCATCGCAATCTCAGCTTTAAAAATCCCCTTTGATTTTCAGTTTTTATATCTATCCAGGGGCAATTCCTCCTCAAAAATCATCTTGAAGGGAAAAATCACACCTTTCCCTGAGAAGTCATCCCCGTTTTGTCTTTACAACAGCCAGGCGAGCACAGAGTGGGTCGGCGAAGAGCAAGATGATTTGCAATGCAGGGACAATTAACGCTGGCCTACCTCTCAGGGGGCTCGTGTCAGGGTTGCTGAAACCGTGTCATGTGCAGTTGCTTTTTAACACTACAACAAGCACTTCTTGTAAATGTTATTGTTAGTTCATCGCAGGCAAGGGCAGTCACCCACACAGACACTGAGCGCCAACCGGCTCTGATCAGTTACTCCTGAGCATGCTCCACTAAATGCACAAAATCTGTGTCTTCTGAGGATGCTTTCAGAGCATGTCTGCGTGGGAAAGCACTTTAGATACAATGAACACAGAAGGACGAGGAGGCAGGTGAACAGAGCACGGCAATCTGCATTCCTTTTATGTACACAGCCCAGAGAGCCTTTGGGCTTAGGGCGGTATATAAATTAAATAAAATAAATAAAATAAATAAATAAATTCTGCCGAGTCAGAGCTGGGACCTTCTTCATCCAAGGCAAAGCAAGGGAAAAGGACTTAGTTTAGTGGGTAGAGCCCCCGCTTTGCATGGAGAAGGTCCCAGGGCGCAGTCCTCACCGGCATCTCCAGGCAGGACTGGGAGAGACTCCCTGCTTGAAACCAGAGAGAGCAGCTGCCAGCCCGTGTGCACTTTACTGAGCTAGATGGGCCAGTGGTCTGACTCAGAGGAAGGAAGCTGCCTAGGCTCCTCCTTAACACAGGCCTTTGTTCAGAACTTGCTTTGATTTGGATTCCTGCATTGAGCAGGGGGTTGGACTTGATGGCCTTATAGACCCCTCCCAGCTCTACTGTTCTATGATTCTATGATAACTGGAATCTTGCTTTATTTGAAGGGAAGGGCTGTAGCTCACTGGCAGAGCACCTGCTTTGCATGCATGAGGTCCCAGGTACAATCCCAGCTGGCATCTCCAGGTATGGCTGGGAATATGCCCTGCCTGAAACCAGAGCTTGGAAAAGCTGCTTTTTTTGAACTACAACTCCCATCAGCCCCAGCCAGCATGGCCACTGGATTGGGCTGATGGGAGTTGCAGTTCAAAAAAAGTAACTTTTCCAAGCTGTGCCTGAAATCATGGAGAGCGGCTGCCAGTCAGCGCAGACCACTCTGAGCCAAATGCACCACGGGTCTGACTCAGTGGAAGGCCGTTTCCTATGTTCTTATTTAAGTCAGCCCTTTGTTCAGAACCACGAGGACTGGAAGCTTACTGGATTCTTGGGGAAACCCTGCAGAGCGGCTGCCAGCCAGAGCAGGCAAAGCAGGATGGGCCAAGGGTCTGTCTCCACAGAAGGCAGCTTCCTAGGGTCCTCAAGGTCTACCCCCTGCGTCAGGGGCTCCGGCACTCGAGGAGGCTCAGCGGACGCGTCTTGTCCCTGTAATCCAGAGGTAGCAGCACTGCAGCAACCCATCCCTGAACCTTGCCTCCACACACAGGTCTTGGAGAGGACAGCAACGTTATTCAGAAAGGGGCCCAGGTTGCTTGCCCACAATGGTCTCCCTCCCTGCTTCAGGAGCCCCACCTGAAGGACATGGTGAACCAGACCGCCATCATCATCAGGGTCACCCGGCGATACTCTGGGACAAAGCACAGCTGGAAATTCGCCCAGACCTGTGAAAAGCAAGAAAACCATGAGCTGTTTTGAGCCCCCCTGAGTTGGAAGGGAGCAATGGGGGGGGGAGAGAATCAGAGTGGAGTCCTCACAGATTTATTGCAATGTGCATTATCATTGCTTCTCTGTCCACAATTGGTGACCTGAGTCACAGAATATTTGCAAACATTCCAACAGCTCAGGGTGAAAGGGGTCAGTGACGGAATGTGGCCAAACTGCAGCTTCTATGAGGCGGAAGTGAGAGGGCAGTTTGGCTGGGCTCCCAGAACCTCTGTTCAAGTCCTCCAGCATTCATGGCCTAACCTGCTGGGAAAGGTTCAGGAAGCGGACCATCCACCGTCGGTACCAGGTCCCTGTGTCAGACTGAATCTCTACCAGTTCGTCCTCCTGTTTGATGGTTTTGATATGGGTCACCTGCAGAGCAAAGCGTTGGAGAGGGAAGGTGACCTGGGGAATGACACATTTCTCACCCCAGCCTTAGCATTATGACATGGTCTGTACCACAACCACATACTGGCACTCACAAGTTCTTAGTCTATGAAGGATCCCTTGCAAGGATGCTCTTAGGCGCTTAAAAGATTCAGGGCATAATCCCATTAGATACAATTTTACACAAAGCTATCAAATCCTAATTCATATGTATAGATGTAAATTTTAGACTGTAAACGTCACAGAAGGCAAACTAAGTAAATTTCCCACCGAGTCACCCCAGATAAGCTCTTCAGTTCATCTGAAACCCAACCCAGATCACTCCCAGATCAGTTTGTCTTCAGCTAGGGATGGGCGAGTCTGTCCGTTAAGGTTGCTCTCTTTTTCTCGTTCTTCCAATCTTAAATTCAATTCTCCACATAACCACAGCAGTTTATACTTTTTTTAAAAAAAGCATGGAAATTCATTGGCATTTCAGTGCAAATGTATCCTTGTATGCACGTTTGTATGCATTTTTGCAAAGCAATTTCCCCTAACATTTTTATATGTTATTTTAGCTAACATGTGCACATTTTACCATAGAATGTGTATTTTTGTATACATTGCTTGACAGCAGAACTGCATTGCAAAAGTCGGATACAGTGTGAATTTCGAAGGATAGCTGGGTTGCGGTTCATATATCGTGTCAGAAAATGCAAATTTGGTAAATTCACCTTCAAATGTGAACAGAATCAAATGTTTCCCCCACCCCTATCTTCAACACAATTTCCCCAATTAATTATTTCCCAGCTGGCCCTGCTCCAAATCAGTTCAATTCCCCACTCTCATTACCTTCCAAAACATCTCTAGATACAGTCAATTAACTTATTTCCCCCCAAAATTAATAAAGCTACTCATTAACCAAAACCACCAGCAACCCAATTAAATTTCCCCCAAAATTCGCTACCCGCCCATAAGCACTTCAGGCGTTCTCAACATTTCGGGGGTCTTGCCGCCGTCACTGGCAGTCCGCCTGTGACAACAGCCCTGATCTTTTGCAATCGCTATTCTGAGGCCTCCAGTTTAGCCTGCTGGAATCCCAGTAAGGAAGAAGGGGTCATACTGAGAAGACTCGCTCCGGGTGACCCTTGGCTCTCATGTTGGTATCGTGCACCTGCTTAAGCACCATCCAGGCTTCGTCGTGTTTCCCGTTCTGTAAAGACAAAAATGCAAAGCTGTTAACCAAAATGAGGCCTCTTGTCTTGAGGCTAGTTATGCGCAACTAGCGATGTTGGAAAATCCCGACAAAAATGGGGGCGGAAATTGCCCACCTTCACTTATTTGTCCCATGTCAAGAGTGGAAATCAGCTATGGGGCAGTATACAAATGTAATAAATAAAATAATAATAATCACCGTTTGCTGTTGTCACTTTCAGTCCACAAATGACATGTAATTGGTTGTGTCCCCACCGCCACCCCAACCTGCGTGGTGTTTGCTTTGAAATTCATAGGGTGGAATAACATAGTTGTAGATTTATTTATTTATTACATTTGTATCCTGCCCTTCCTCCCAGAAGGTGGCAAGCGAAAACGCTGAAAGCACTCTAAAACATCTTAAAAGCAAAAGGCTCTAAAACATATTAAAACAAAGCACCTTTAAAAACAGCTATAAAAAAATAGTTTTAAAAACATCTTAAAAAGCAATTCCAACATGGACACCAACTGTTAAATTCCGTAATTCATTACATAAACAACATACGTGATGTAATTTCTGCACAGCAGAGAGTGAGACTAATAGTGTAGGTTCTGGAGGAAGGCGAACTGCAGCAGAACGGAAACAGTGCTGCATGTGACAAATATGGGGCAGAATGGGAAAGATGCCTTACATCCCTTGGTGTGGCCACCAGGCCGCTGCGTGTTTTCCCCTTCGCTACCACCTCCACCCCAATGCCTTCCGCTGCCTCTCCCCATCTCCACCACGTCATGCAGTTCTAGTTACCTCCAAGAAGAAACGAGGGCTTTCAGGCATGGTGGTGAGGGCGCCGATGGCGAAGACGGAAGGGAAGGCACAAACCAAGACGAAGACGCGCCAGCTGTGGAACTGGTACGCAGAACCCATTTGGAAGCTCCAGCCTTTGGCAACAAGAGGTGGCCAGAGGATGGGAAAAGACATTGTGAAAAAGAGCAGAAGAAAGGATGAGGAGACGAGAAAAAATCACTAGACACCTTCTTTCCGTGCTCAGTTCTCTCTCAGTTCACAATATGCCAGAATTTCAGCAGAACCATATAAGCTCAGAAATTTAAATTTCAGTATCCGCTTCCCAAGTTTCTAGTCCCTAAGTCTGGGGGTTGGGGAATAGACATGCAAAAGATAGCAGAAGAATCAAGTCTCCAGCAATTGAGAGGGAGGGGCTTTTGTTCCCAGTGCATGCTGTATAACTTTTTTCACCCCAGTGATAAAGCAGAATAAAAATGGGCAAGTATATGCAAATTAGCCCCATATGCATAATTTATAGCCAGGAGGCAAAATAATAAGGAATTTATATACCGCTTACATGCCAAAAAGGCTTCTAAGTGATATACAAGTAACTGATTTTAATCAACTATAAAACTCATCGATAATTAAAATACACAATAAAACAATTCCATCAAAGCATTAAATACAACCATAATTTTAAAAAATACAATAAAACAAGCCAGTTAAAAGCCATAACAATTAAAACAGTGAAATATATATATATATATTATTTATTTATTATTACATTTATATCCCGCCCTCCCTCCCAAAAGGAGCCCAGGGCGGCAAACAAGAGAAACATAAAAATAAAACATATTTTAAAACATTTTTAAGAATTCCAGCACAGATGCAGACTAGGATAAAGGTATCTACTTCAAAGGCTGCAATTAAATCAGGAAGTTCAAGTTCAGGGGAATGCTTGGCTAAACAGGTGTGTCTTCAAGAGCCGGCAGAATGCCAGTACTGATTGGGGCCTCTCGTATTTCAGTGGGGAGGGCATTCCGCCAGCCTGGTGCCACCACTGAAAAACCCCAGCTCCGGGCTGCCACAAGCAGTGGCAGAACAAAACAGCAAACCTAAAAATCCAGCCCTTCTCTTGGCACAGAATTTGCACATGGCTTGAGCCAGCAGGAGAGAGAGGAACAGCTTGGCCAGCCAGTCTCCTTCCTTCTTCTCCGGCGTTGCTGCGACTTACCGTAATGGGGTATGATGGCCCAAGCCATGGCGGATGCGTAGATGCCCCCAATCATCCAGAACATGCACAGCCAGCTGAGGTGCTCCCCACGTTTTTCTTGGGCCAGGAACTCAGAGTAGTAGGAGAAAACGATCGGGATCGACCCCCCAATGCTGGAAAAAGGGGGGGGGGAGAGAGAGCGCCAAAAGCATTCAGCAACATCACACATGCTGGAGTCCTGGTGGATCTGTATCACTTCAGAGTTCAAGCAGGGGACTGTCACTTTTAAAAAAATACAACGATCAGCCGAACGTAAAAAGCAAAACAAACCCCAACCAACTCATTGCATGTTAACAGAGAGAGAACCAAGCTCATCAGAAAGACTGCAGGTCGGTTTGCTGTACATTCTTCAACGCTAACGTATAAAATTCAGAGATGGCGATGTGCTCTGGAGTCCAGCACGCAGCTTCTTGAGAATATCCATTGCCCCCCCCATTTTAAAAGATGTATATACTAAGTTCCTAGTCCTTATGGCAGCAGAGGATTTTAAAAATGAAAGATTGATAACACAATAATGTGTCAGAAACTCAACCGATTACTTCAAAAGGGTATCTCCCAGCAGATTCTGGCTCTGGGGACCCTACCAAAAAACCCCTACCCCTCATAGCATAATGGCAAATGCAGAAGTGCAGGGTCCCTTCGTGATAGCCTCCGCCACGCCCCTTCCTATCCTTTTTTTCCCCCCTGCTGGGTTGAAAATGAGATTCTTGTTAATACCTTCTCCCACAACAACAGACATCTCTAGGAGCCAATCAACATGAAAGGGGAGAGTGTTAGCCACTGAGAGGAGTCTTCTCAGTGGCAGACTCACCTCCTTTCACTCTGATTGGCTCCAATCAGCAGGAAAGGACAAGGAAGCATTTAAGAAGACTCTCACACTGATTGGCTCACAGGATGCTGGAGACATAGGGACCCTGCTCCCCAAAAGGTAAGGGGTCTAAGACCTCCCCAAGACCCTCCACGACCACACCCCTGCTTACCCCATGCCAGACAGCAGCCGGCAGAAGAGGAAAGTGCCATAACCCTGGACGAAGGACGAGAAGAAGGCAAATACGCTGTTGACAGAGAGGGACATCAGGAGGCACTGCTTGCGCCCCAGCCGGTCAGCCAGGCCGCCCCACAGGAAAGCCCCGACCATCATCCCCAAGTAGACAATGAGGCCTGTAGGGAGACAAAGACGACAGGTGGCGGAAGCTCTCCCCCCACTGGCCCCAGTGAGGGACATTAAAGTGGGGAGGGGGCACCAATTTCAGCCCAGGAGCCACGTTCCCTTCTGGGCGACCCCGCTGGGGCCACATGCCAGTGATGGGCAGGGCCAGAAGCAACTGTGGGCGGAGCAACCGGTGTTAAACTTTACCTTTGCAGAGCAGGCGAGCTGCCACGTACAGTCACGCCCCTCTCTCCACCCAGGCAAGAGGCCCTTCCAGAGTTCAAGATCACGGTCCAGCCTGGCAAAAACACTCAAGGAAGGTGCAAAGCAAGGCCAGTGAAGGTATGCGGCCTGCGGAGAGTCCCAGGGGCCAGGCAGGGGAGTCCTCGAGGGCCACATTTGCCTCCCTCCCCCAAGACTGAGATTCCCCATCCTGGGTTTAAACTTTTTAGGCAGGATTTTTCACAGTAAGATTCCCCAGTGCTGGTCAGGCAGAGACCATCAGCCGTCCCCAAGAGGATCTTTTCTGAAGGCACAGCAACATCTCTTTTTGAATTGTTATTAATGGCAACGCGTATGTGAAGTCGGGAGCCAAAGACGGCATTTGCAACACGGAAATGCCTGAGGCGCAGTCCCGCCCCCCCCGGCACTTTTCCAAATTCAAATTCAAAACCCATGCTGCGTGCGTGCGCATGCGTGTGCCGGTTTCCACACAGGGTCCAAAGATCCAAATTGCCGGCCCTAAGAGGAACTCCTCCCCTGCATTCCTGTGGGAATCTGGAAGGAGGCGTGTCCGAAACAGAGACTCACACAGAGTCTCAACGGGCAGACAGGTACACAGGAACATAGAACACTGCCTTATGCCAAATCAGAGCAACGGATCTGTCTAGCTCCGTATTCTCAACACTGACTGGCAGCAGCTCTCCAGGAGGTGCCTTCAGGGACTGAGCCTTGGATCTCACGCACGCAAGTCAAGGCTCCAACACTGAACAGCAGCACCTCCCTGTCATAGGAAGCTCCTTCATACTGAATCAGGCCATTAGTCCATCGAGGCCAGTATCAGCTACACTGGCCGGCAGCGGCCCTCCAAGGTTGCAGACAAGAAGAGTCTTTCCTGGTCCTATCCGGAGATGCCAGGGACTGAACAGGGGACCTTCTGTTTGCAAAGGATTCTGCTCCCCCTACATGGAAAGATTCAACAGTACTGGATGCAGAGCCACGGCAGGAACTAGCTGTTCCCGGCAGTGGCTGAACGGAAGGAGGCCATTCTTGAACACTGGGTCATGAAGAGAGGCAACAGGGAGACTCCTCTGTGGAGCCCTTTCATCGATTCCTGATTTCTTGGGGCGCACTAGAGTCCCTGTGCTGTCGACCCCTCTTTGCTCTCACAGAAAGCAGTGACGGCCACCCACTTGGACGGCTTGAAAAGAGGACTAGCCAAATCCATGGAGGACGGGACGATCAGCGGCTACTAGCCACAATGGCTAAGCTCCGCCTCCTCTGAATGCCAGTTGCCAGCGACTCGCAAGTGGGGAGAGCGCTGCTCTTGCACTCTGGTCCTGCTTGCGGGCTTCCCTTTGGGGCCATCTGTGAGAACAGGACGGGCTCCATTTGGCCTGCACCAGCAGCCAGGCTCTTCCAAGCATCTACACATCATCACCACCACCGCGGAAGCCTGCAAAGGGCTTTCAGGGCCGAGAGCATTGTCCTCAGGCAGAGTGGAGCCCCAGCGCCTCTAACACAGCAAACCCTCGCAGCTGCTGTTTCCTGAGGGTGACGCAAAAGAGCCAAGAAAAGCGTGCCTGGCTCATTGGGGTGGTGGTGCGTGTGTGACTCAACGTGACGTGGGTGGTGTGCGGCAGCCAGAGTCAAAAAGGACGGTACTGGGGCCTCAGTGGCCTTTGCTGCAGCGCAAGCCGCCTTCCCTGTGGCAATCTGCTTTTTAACGCACAATGTCAAAAAGAGATCACCAGCTTCCTCTTTTGCACCAAATGAACCAGGATTTGTGGACGTTCCAGACTGCACTGCGACACTTGACACACACACCCCACACACACACTCTGTCCATGCCCCCGAGTCACTTCTGAAAGCTCAGCCTTTCTTGCCAGCATTGTGGATTTTCAACTCAACAACGTGGTGGCAGCCACGAGTTGGGGTACTGAAGATATGGTCGACACCCATGTGCAACAGGCCATGGCAGCTGGTGGCTGCAAGCCAGTGGGGCAGCGGAATCCGCTCTGGGTTTTACTCTGAACTTTCAAAGAGCTGTCCAAGGTACTTTCCTTGAAAGTTCAGACTAAAACTATGGCTTTCGTGGGGCCTCAGAAACACACTTTTTGACAGAAAAAGCTTCACCCTTTCAAACTGGGGGTCAACAAGTGCAGGCAAACCCACATGTACACATTGGCTCTCTATGACTCCATTTGAGTGGGTGACTGCAGCAGGAGGGTTTTTTGGGGGGGGGACTTAAAGAATATGTAATCTCACAGGAAATGTCCCATGGCTCACCCCCCTCACCCCCCAAAAAAGAATAGTGGAAGCTTTAGCTTGTGAGGGGTGCTGGGAATTGTAGCTCTGTGAGGTTATACTACAGTTCCCAGGATTCTTTGGGGAAGCCATGTGCTTTAAATATATGTGTGCATAGGCAGCCTCAGAGAACTGTGTGGACTGAGTTGCCTTATGTGTATGAGGTGAACAGAGGGGTTGTTGGGGAGTGGCTAAGACCCAAGTCTTTTGCAGTGGGGCCCCTAGGATCACCTTCCCCTTCTCCCTGGAAAACTTAGGTTCTAGGGCCATTAAGCACACTGCAGAGTGTAGAGCAGGTGTGATCCCAGGCCACCCCCGTCTTAATTTCCCAGAAGGCATCTGTGCATATACATTAGCCGATGCACATCTGGTGCAAATTGGTGTCATGGGCCTGCGATTCAAATCCTTTACATACCTAGGAATCTCCCAGATGGTAGGTACTGATAAAACTTGTGGCATTTGACCCATGACTGCCTATTCACACATGCACAGCCATCTCTTCTCGATTGTCCCAGAGTGCAGGACACGGAATAATGGGCTCAAGTTGCAGGAAGCCAGATTTCAACTGGACATCAGGAAAAACTTCCTAACTGTTACAGCCATACGACAATGGAATCAATTACCTAGAGAGGTAGTGGGCTCTCCAACACGGGAGGCCTTCAAGAGACAGCTGGACAGCCACTGGATTCCTGCATTGCGCAGGGGGTTGGATTTGATGGCCTTATAGGCCCCTTCCAACTCTACTATCCTATGATTCTATGATTCTATCTCATCCAATGCTGACGCCATCAAGGGATGGATGTTTGCTTTATTCCAGGATGAATGCCCTGCCTTTCTTTGGGAGGCGGCTTACAATGTTTGATAAGAAAAGCCAACAGTGCAATATCATCAACTCCCTGGGAAGCTCATTTAAGCCCTTGGTCCTTCTACCTCAGTATTCTCTACACTGACTGGCAGCAGCTCCTCAGCATTTCAGGCAGGGAGTCTTTTCCCAGCAGTGCTTGGAGATGCCACTGGGGTTTGAACCCCAAACTTTCTGCATGGTCTGGACTACCGAGCTATGGCCTTTCCTCTAAAATTAAAGTAAGATTCCAGTCCTCAAGGTTCTGAATAAAGGGCCGATTTAAATAGGAAGCTACCTCATACTGAGTCAGACTATAAATCCCATCCAGCTCAGTACTGCCTACACCAACTGGCAGTGGCTTTCAGGAAGGAGATTTTCCCATCCCTACCTGGAGATGCCAAGGATTGAACCTGGAACCTTTTGCGTGCAAGGCAGGTGGCTCTATCCAGTGAACTACGGCCCTTCACCTTTCAGATAGGTGGAGGCAAGTTTCACTGCAGCAGCCTTGAAAGCCACACATCTTCTGTAATATTAATTAATAAATTAATTTGATAGCAAAGTGTTTAGGTTGCTTTCCCATCCCAAAAGCGCTCATGGTGACTTGCGATGATTTGGACCCAGGCCCTTTTGCATGCAATCATGTGCTCTTCCGCTGAGCTATGCCCCCCACAAATACAACAAAACCACCAGATAGCAAAACAGGGTCTTCTCAGTGGTGGCCACCTCTTTGTGGAATGCTCTCCCTAAAGAGCGCCCGCTCAGAATTTACCACCCCACCGCCAGTTGCATGGGCAATGAGACGGCCCGAAACACGTCCCCAGCAAGGTCATCCTCTAGTCTCCGAGTGCAAAAATTCAGACAAGCACCTCTCTTGTGCCATCAGCAGAGGAACCTCAGAACCTGAGCAAAGTTCTTCAAGAATGGAAGGATACCCCAAAGCCACAACCTCAGATTGGGCCGTCGAAACAGCCTGACAGCCAGCGGAGCTGGTCCAGAAGTGGCATAATATGATCTCCTTTGCTGACCCCAGACAACAGTCTGGCTGCTGCATTCTACCACAATCAAAATCTCCGGGCTGTCTTCAGGGGCAGCCCCACAGAGAGCACATGGCAGTAATCCAGCCAGGAGGTGTGAATTGGCTTTCAGGAAAAAAGATATTGTATGTGCACACACCCAAAACCCCCTCAACAATGGCTAGCAGCAGTCTTGGCCTTACAGTGCTGAATCTCCTCATGACTACGTGGGAATGGGCAACAGGACAGGGGGAAGCTGTCTGTCTATCTATTTATTAGATTTATATCCTGCCCTTCCTTCCAGTAGGAGCCAAGGACAGCAAACAAAAGTGCTAAAAACATTCTAAAACATTCTAATAGATTTTTAAAATATATTACAACAAAACATCCTTAAAAATATATTAAAACAACTTTAAAAACATATTTTTTAAAAAAGCTTTAAAAACTCAAAAGGCAATTCCAGCACATACACAGACTGGGATAGGTCTCAACTTAAAAGGCTTGTTGAAAAAGGAAGGTCTCCAGCAGGCGCCGAAAAGATAACAGAGATGGTGCCTGTCTAATATTTAAGGGGAGGGAATTCCACAGGGTAGGTGCCACCACACAAAAGGCCCTTCCTACATTGTGCGGAACAGACCTCCTGATAAGATGGTATCTGCAGGAGGCCTCCCCTGCAGAGCGCAGTGATTGACTGGGTATATAAGGTGTAAGATGGTCTTCCAGGTATCCTATTCCCAGGCTGTATAGGGCTTTGTACACCAAAACCAGCGCTTTGAACTTAGCCCAATAGCTAACAGGTAGCCTGAGTAGAAAAGAGAGGAAGATCAAAGTGTCCCACCCCACCTACCCACCCCCAACGCTATCAGATGGAGAGGATTTTGACAGGGGGAGGGGACGAGTGCCACAACAGAAAATAGGAGCAGAGCCGGAAGTCAGAGTGCATGCAGCAACAGCACCACAAAGAGCCAGAGCGAGGGAGCTATTTTTATCCTGCCTTCCACATAAATTTGAACTGCAGTCACAGGACCACTGCAGCTGAGCAATGCAAGGTGACGAGCAAGAGGAATAAGACAGCAGGTTTTTTGGCCAGGCCAGCCCAGGCAGGGGGTGAGATATGGGGGAATATTGGGGGAACAAACTACATCGGCAGCATCAGAGGCGCCCGACTTCGGGAGAGTCCTGCTTTCCATAAACATTCCTTTGCCCTCCTCCACCTTCAGAACCGCCTTTCAAAACACAAGCCCGGCTGAAGCAAGGCCTTCCCCCTCCTTTGTGACGGAACAGGGTTGGCTCCAAACAGTTTGCTGAACTTTCGGTGGTCCATAGAAATGTCAGAAGCTGCCCCATCTAGTTCAGTATTGTCGACACTGACTGGCAGCAGCTTTCTGGGTTTCAGATAGGGGACATTCCCAGCATTCAGGGCCTGCTGCCTGCAAAGCAGAAGTTCTGCTACTGAGCCAGAGCCCTTCTCTTAAAGATAATAGGAAGGCTCTAGTCCTCATGGTTCTGAATAAAGAATATTGGGAACTTCCCTGCACCGAGCCAGAACTGCCTTCACTGATTGGCAGCAGCTCCCCAGGGTTACAGCAGGAGACATTCGTAGCCCTGCCTGCAGATTCAGGGAATGAACCCAAGACCTTTGGCATGCCAAACACATGCCCTCCCGCTGAGCTAGCGTCGGCTACATTCCTCTCCTGACATGTCTCTGGGCAGCTGAGAGCACCCATTTCCCCCCTGACCCGGCGGGAGTGCCGAGAGGTTTTCAGAAGGGAGGAAAAGATTGCGTGAAGATGGGACAGGGTCAATCGTTCGCTCTTCCCACCAAGGAGAGGACAAGGCAGGATTGGTTCAAATGGCAAAGGGGACAGACTTCCTTTGGAGCACAGCGTTCGGTTCTGGGTGCTGCACTTTTAAGGCGGATATAGACAAATTAGGACTGGTTCGGAGAGGAGAAACTGAAATGGTCAAGGGTACAGAAAACCAGTCCTGCGAGGAAGGGTTGAAGGAATGGCTATATTTCAGCCCGAAAGGGAACACGATAGGAGTCTTCGAAGACCTGAAGGGTGCTCACCACACAGAAGAGGGCAAAGGCTTGCTCTTTGCTGGCCCATCGGACAGGTCTGGGCCTAGAGGGCTTAAGATGTCTGAGGGTAGACTTCAGGTGAATACTAGGAGAAACCTTTTGCCAGGTGAAGAGGAGTTTGACAATGAAGCCAACTGGCAAGAATGGCAGGAGGATCTCCCTGGCTGGAGGTCTCCACATAAAGGCTGGACAAGTAATCCGTTGAGGGAGACGGATGCCCCACCTCTAGAACCTAGACTAGGTGGCCTGCAAAGCTTCTCAATGTACTTATAGATCTGCTCTAAGAGAAGCTGCCTGAGGAGTTCTGTGAGGCAACAGTGGAGAGAGGTAAAGTCCAGATGGCTTCAGAGCATGTGCAGATGGTATGCATGGCAGGCATCCCCAGTGGCTCGCTCCCCACTTTAAATCTGCCCCCAGGGTGTTATACACAACACATTTTCCCCAAGCTTCAAATATGTCACTTTGATCATCTTTACAACAGTCCTGTAGAGCAGGCCAGATTGGGAAGGGGCTGATGCTGAGAGAACAGCAGGTGATTTTGGTAACCCTAACAACACCCCTGTAAAGTGGTCCAGCGTCGCCGCCATCAACCCCAAAGATTTGGAAGGGGGCTGACGGAACAGCAGGCTGCCTCAGGGCTGACTGCGTGGGTCCGTGGCCCAGGCATGATCCGAACTGGAGACCATCCAGACGCAAACTCCCCACATTGCTGGTTTGGGCAGGCACACACACACAAAATGGGGGGTCAGGATTTCTACCTGAGCCAGTGGCCCTAGGAATGAACTAAGGGGCAATTGTGAACAAACAGGGTGAGGTGGGGGAAGAGTGGGACTCAAGACGGCGTTGCAGCCATCCAGCTCCCTCCAACACCCCCAGCATCACCCCATCCAAAAGACAAATCAGTGCCTCTTTGGAGCATCCCCCCCCCCGTTCCTGATCATTTGCAGCATGAGTCACTCCTTGCTCACGCTCCAAACCATCCTGATTAGAAATGGAAGGTTGCTTAGAGCTTGCTGAAAAGCAATTTGCAGGGGGGGGGGCACACTGAGAGAGAGAAAGAGAAAGAATGAGAGAGAGAGAGAGAGAGAGAGAGAGAGAGAGAGATGTGCATTTTGTCACTGCCCCAAACAGCTGGCTGGAGAAATCCCTCTTGATTTTTCTCTTATCTTATTGCCAAGCGTGTGCCCCTGGGCTCATCAATTTGCCTGATGCAACCCCAGTTCCGTAACTAAGTAAGGCTGAGGCTGGCCAGTTGCAAGGAAATGGGTGACTGGGAATCCCACCTAGGCTGGTCTGGGCTGCTGGGAGGGAAGGAGGCTCTGAAAGAACCCAGAACTCAAATCTCACCTCAGTTCTTTCCACAGGACAGCCTCCACCACCCAAATAGGTCACTTCCTGTTTACTGAGCACTCATCTTGATTTGGGGTGGAACCCTTTGCTCGAGAAATTAAACCACGGGACTAACGGAGGTCCATTAAGGTCAGTGGGCCTGCTCGGAGTAAGCCTAGCGGTGCTTGCACAGAGTTTGGGGGAAGGCATTTGTTCCTTATTGTGCGTTCATCCTGACTTACGAGATGACATTGCATCAAGGACATGTTAGTGCATTTTCTTTACTGGAAAAAGTTCTGGGGGGGGAGGTTGGGGGGGAACAGGTTTGTTGTGCAAGAGCATCAAATCAGCTTTAATCGCACAACCTGAATTTGCTGGTATGTGACTGAATCCTTCCCACCTGCAAAACAAAAACAGTCTGGATCATAACCATTCCACCTTCCCTTGCCATGCAGTTGCAGCAATTACCAACATTAATTACGGGAAGCTAAATTTGAATTGAAGAAGAGCCTGTCTGGATCCATCTATTCTCCAACAGCAGACAACCAGGTGATTCTGGGAAGCCCTCAAGCACGGCACATGAAGGCAACAGAGCCGAGCTGTTCATCTTTGGAACAGCCTGGGATACACATGTTCTATTTTATTTTAACAGCCATGCCTGCTGATAGGCCCTCCGCCATTCCTACAGCTTGTGGCAGGGAGTTCCACAGGTTAATCAGGCACTGAGCAAAGAACTGCTTTTGTGTGCCTGGCCCTGAACCTGCTGCCTATATAGCCCAGTTCTAGCATTATGGGAGATGAGGGAAATCCCATCTCTATACCATGCGTAATAAAACTCTGTGTCCCTTTCTTGTCCCCTTCAGTTGCCTCTCTGCCCCCACCCTTTAATTAAAAATGCCCTGCAATAAATGAGGAATCTCCTTGCTGGGTCAGATGGAAAGAATCAGGTGAACCAAACGGCGGATATTGGCAAATGGCAGGAAAGCGTGACGCAGCAGCTGTTGTCGGTCAGCTCTGGGAAGCAGAATGAGGACGGAAGGAGCGTCCATGGAGGGCAAGGAGAGCCAGAAAACATGTGAGGCAAAGTGCCCTGGAGAAGATCACAAAGCAGCGCTGAAATCTAAAGGCAGGAGGAATCGGGCTGGAGCTCCTAGGCAGACTTGGATGCCATCTGGATGAGCAGGAACCTGACAGAGACGCCCGGCCAGGAGGAGACAGCTACGGTGAAGCAAATCAGGCCTTCCCAGAGATGAGGGGTGGGGCGCCACCAGCCCCCTGCCTTCCCCCATTTGGCCTGCAAGGCTGTTTCAGTCAAGCTGCGTCCACCTGCAGGAAAAGACAGGGTTCTCTGCTGGGATACGAGAGGCCCTTATCAATATTGGCATTCCGCCGGCTCCTGAAGACTCACGCATTTAAGCAAGCATGCCTAACTCTCTGTGTATATTGGGGGAGCGGATTTGCAGCTGGTTTGGCCCCTATCTATTAGAGGTGCCACTGCTCAGCCATCCAAGAAGATGGGCAATGGACCATAGCTCAGCAGCAGAGCACCCGCTTTGCATGCAGACGGTCCCAGGTTCAATCCCCATCGGTGCCAGGTTGGGGTGGGAAAGAGTCCTGGTTGGAAACCCTGAAGAGCTGCTGCCAGTCAGAGTAGACAACACTGAGCTGGATGGATCATTGGCCTGACTTACTACAAGGCAGCTTCCTGTTTAAATCAGAGCTTTGTTCAAAAAGATTAAGACTAGGCTTTATTTTGGAAGAGCACCAGAAGGCCCCAGGTTCAGTGCCCCATGGCATCTCCAGGCTGGGCTGAAATCCTGGAGAGTGGCTGCCTGTCAGTGTAGACAGTACAGAGCTAGATGGACTAATGGCCTGGCTCAGTAAAAGACAGCTTTCTGTGCTCCTTTTTAAATCAGCCCTTTATTCAGAACCATGAGGACTAGGGTCTTGCTTTCTTTGTAGGGCAAGGGCTGTAGCTATGTGGCAGAAGGTTCCAGGTTCAGTCCCCAACATCTCCAGGCAGGGCTGGGGAAAAGTCCATCACTGAAACCCTGAAGAGCCGCTGCCAGTCAGAGTCAACAATACTGAGCTAGATGGGCCCCAATGGTCTGACCCGGTATAAAGCAGATTCCTGGGTTCCAGAGATGGAGTCCTTTGACCTAACAAACTGGCTCCTTAAAACCTAGATGCGTGCAGGGCAGGGCAGGCTCTCACCAACTACTCACTGCAAGGGGAGGTGAGCACTCTGCGCATGGTCAGAGGCTTTGTTTGTCCTTCACATCTGCCTGGATGGAACGCAGGCACTCAAAACAGGCTATGGAACAAGGGTGATGCAAGGCAGCACTTGAGCAAAGCCTCTCCACCAGAAACCGGCCTCTGGGGTACCATTTCGGCTCAGCCTCGCACACCCTGCACCACAGGGCCAAACTTTCTCTCCCCCAAACCAGAAGGAACCACGTAGAGTCAGAGAGAGAGAGACCAGACCGTCTCCCCCCACAGCCTCTGGGCCAATCCCTCGATTTGGAGGTCCCATGCAAAAGCAACACACGCGCACCCATGTGTGAAAGAGGGGAATTGGTGGTCTTGGACACACCTCAGCCGTGCCGCACTGCAGCGTGCGAGGAAAACCCAGCACCCAATTTGCCTCAAAACATCAGCATTACACACACACACATGTACACCTCCCCCCCCCCGTAGGCCCCTCTCGCTTTCACCCCCCCACAAAGGACTCTTTTCTCTCTAGCCTGCCATGGCTCCTGTCGGAGGGATTTAATTCTGGCTAAGCTCCTCTGCATGAGCAGTAGAGAGATAAGCTCGCTCGGGGCCACTGTTATTCTGACACGTTATTCCAAACTTAGGAATGGGGAGGGAGAAAGAGAGAGAGAGAGAGAGAGAGAGAGAGAGGAGATGAGTCATGCAACCTCGTCAGAGCCGTTCTTGAGCTTCTAGCAGCAGTTCGGGCCGAACACAGAAGCACAAGACTCCGCCGGACCCCATTTGCCTCCCTCGGATCACGGCGGGTGAGGCTTTGGCTCAGCCTCTGAGCATGCAGAGACTCCCTGCTGCTTCGAGCCAATTGTGCCCCTCGAATTCAGGGCTGGCATATTTTAAGACCACTCTTGGAAATGGCCAGTTTTAAGACTGGCTCCTTTGCTGAAGCATTATTGTGCTACTGCATTTTATTTATTTATTTTAAGATGCTGATTGCGTTTACTGGTTTGATGGCTCCATTGCGTTTTAATGAACTGCATTGCCTTTAATGAAATGTCGTACACTGCCCCAGGAATCTTCAGGCTGAAGGACAGGTTATAAATACAATTAGTTATAAATTATGGTGATTTAAAAAAAATAAAAATCTCACAACCCTGTATGAAATAAGCTAGTTTGACAAGGAGAGGATGCCAACTTCATAAGAGCCTAGCTGCTGAATCAAGCCAAAAGCCCCCTTAATCCCACAACAGCAGCAACTGGTATTATTCAGAGCCTCCTGCCTCCCACAGTGGAGGCAGAACATAGCCATTGTGGCTAGTAGCCTCTGATGCCTTATCCTCCATGAATTTCACTAAATCTGTGTATAAGAAGAGTCTGCCAAAGGGGGCCCATCTAGTCCAGCTTCCTGTTCTCCCAGGGGCCAGCCAGATGCCACAATGGAAAGCCCACAAGCAGGACCCAAGGCTTGCCGCCTCCGACAGTGGAGGGTGAACCTCGACACTGTGGCTGATGGCCATTGATACCTTTATACACCACGCATTTGTCTAATCCTCTTTTAAAGCCACCCAATGTCCAATATCAACATCAATAATATTAATACCATAACACCTTTATACAAATCAGTCCCACGTGGAAGCACCCTTGTGGAAGACAAGAAGAGCCTGGCTGCTGCATCCATCCAAAGAGGGCCCACCTGATCCAGGCTCCTGTTCCCACAGTGGCCAGCCACATGCCCCAAAGGGAGCCCACAAGCGGGGCCTAAGCGCAACAGCAGCTGTCCTCTCCTGCGGTTTCCAGCAACAAAGGCATACTACTTCCAAAAGTGATGCAACACAGACATCCTGGCTAGTAGCCATTTAATACCCTTATCCTCCATGAGTCTGCCTAATCCCCTTTTAACAGCGCCTGGGTTGGTAGCCATCACTAACTCTTGTCGGAGCAAATGCCATGATTTAATCATGTGCTGTCTTCCTAACCATCCTGGTGCTTAGCGCCAGTTCTGCAGAATGAGATGGTCAGGTTTGGGAATGACTCACTTTGGACCACAGATGGAGGGGAGGGTGGTCTTATTTCGGAGCACTCCCCATGTAGAAATAAAAACAAGAATGCCCTGCATGGAGTAAGCTAACACATCAGTGAGAAAGGCAAACAAACCCTGCAGGATTTTAGACAGAGGATCTCTCCCAGCCCTACCAGGAGATAGCATTGGGGATTGGATCCGGGACCTTTTGCAGGCAGAGCAGATACTTCCTGGTTGCACAGGATTCACCTACGGCGAACATTGCGAACTTATCCCTCCCCTCGATCAATCCAGCATCAAGCTACTCAGCAGCCCACCGCCTTCTTGAGGACTTACCCAGCATGCCTTTATTGGAGTCTGACAAGCACATATCCTTCTCAGCGCTGGGCAGGACAAAGCCCACCACGAAGATCTCCACCCCGTCGGCCATGAGGGCCAGTCCTAGCACAAAGTACAGCGTCCACTGGAATCGCCCGTGTCCGCACTCTTGTAGAATCAGCTCGTACTGTTGGGCTAGCTCTTCTTTCTCCTTCTTCTTTTCCCCTTCCAGGTCGTCAAAGTCCCTGAACTCGCTCACGACCTCCTGGTTAGATGCCAAGTGGTCCCCGCCTTTCAAGGAGTTGTTCCTGGGGATGCCTTGGTACTCCCCCTCGTAGATCTCATCGTCTTCGTCATGGCCCTCGGTAGCGTCGCTAGAGGCCCCTTCGTCATCAGCTGCCGGCTCTCCGCGGTAGTAGCCATCTTGCGGCTGGTAGTCCTCGTCATCCTCGTCTTCTTCTTCCGCAAAGCGGGTGTAGGAACGCTTTGTGTACTCATCTTGCATCCGGTCCACCCCCTTGCCCATTTTCTTGGTTGCATGCTTCTTCACTTCCTTCGCAATATCTTTCGCGCCACGGATAAAGGCGGTTCGGTCTCTGAAACTTTCGTCCATGGTTCCGTCCTGGCTCCCGATGCCCGTCAGACCTTGGAGGTTACAAGAACGAGAAAAGCACTCAAGAGAACTGAACGTACTTCTCGGTTCAGCACCCTCAAAGGGGCGGACAGCTCCTTTCTTTGGAGAAGTATATCCACCCCTCAAGCTATGTGGCCTTCTAGGAGACGGGGAAGAGCCACTCTGGAGAGGTCTTCAAGGGATGCCCCCTGCAGGGCAACAACCCCCATCCGTTGAAGTCCAAGCTTGCGTTTGGGAAACTGAAGGACCAGAGGAGGAGAGGACCGGAGAAGGAGGCGGCTGCTTCCAGCTGAATGGAAATGGGCCTGCAAGAACGACAAAGCCAAAACCAGAACACTTCAGACACTAACAGAGGACAGGCACGTTAAATAATTCACACGGTGTGGAGCCTGGACATCAAAGGTCAATCGACATGACCAAACTGGCAAAGCAGGAATGTGGATTGAGTAAATCTGGGCACAAAATGAACCTGCAGCAAAGGGGATGAGCAACTGGTTTCCCCTGAAGAAAAAAAAGAGCCCGCATTCACCCTGCCTCCAGAAAGCTAGGGATCGGGCATTTATCGATCCAATATTGTCCAGCTGATTAACAACAGAATGTCTGAAGAACCAGCTGCTGGATCAGGCCCAAAGGGGCCCATCTAGTCCAGCATCCTCTTCTCACACTGGCCGACCAGGCGCCCTTGATGGGGAGCCTGCAGGCAGGACCGGAGTGCCACAGCAACTCTCCCCCACTTGCTACTGGTATTATTCGGTGGTGTACTGCCTCCCAAACTGGAGGCAGAATGTAGCCCTCATGACTGCCAGTGATACCTTTTCCCCCTCAATGCCTAAATCCCTGTCAAAGCCATCCAAGTTGGTGGCCATCGCTACATCCTGTGGCAGGGAATTCCAAAGTTTAACTACGTGCTGTTCGAAGAAGTATTACCGTAATAATCAAATACTCCATGACACCAAGAACACGGTCCTACTGAAGCGCCAGCCTGCCTGTTTCATTGTATCATGAGGCCGCCTAGTAGCAACATCCCCAGGCCTGCAAGACTCCCCACACAAAACAGCCCCCTCCCCTCCTGTACTGCACACACACCAAACAATAAAGGCCATGGCTTCCCCCAAAGAATCCTGGGAACTGTAGTTTACCCCTCACAGAGCTACAATTCCCAGCACCCTTATGCTGCCAGTTGTTTAAGATCTCAGCAATGCTGCCTTGGGAGGGAGATGACAGGAGTCACACTCACACATGCATGCCAAAAAACAACAACCCTGGGCATCAAATGAGGATGCCCCCCACCCCACGTTAAGTGCATCCATTCCTCGTGCAGATAAAAAGCATGTAAGCTCAAGGCTGCCAAAAACAAATCAAGAGGGCAATTTGCCACAATGAAAAGGCCCAGACAATGAAGCGTCAGCCCCAGCAAGGGAGAAATAAAGCTGCCGCTGTATATTTTTAATAACAATATACTTGTTATTCATTAACAATGGCGTTGGACTCCTGAGCTGTGAAAACTCTCGTCTTTGCAGTTGTAAATATAAGCTCACCGGCAGAAGCGGATAGAAACACAGCTCCAGCCACTGCAAACAAACAAACAAAGCCTTGCTCCTTTGGGATTTTCGGTTAAAGGAAAGGGAGGGGTGAGATAGAGAGGGAGAACAAACAATACCTGTCTAGTGTGGATGTGATTTGGCTGGCGGATCTCAGGCTGTGCAGCCTTGCGGTGCAGCCTGTGGGCGAAAGGCAGGTTGGTAGGGTATTTGTGTGGGTGGGGGAGTGTATGCACGAGCCTTCTCTGTTGTGGCCCCTAGATGATGGAATGCCCTCCCCTGTGAGGTAAGATCAGCCCCCTCTCTTTCCATTTTTAGACACCTGCTGAAGACCTATCTTTTTATACAAGCATCTGGCTAAATTCCTACACCTTTGTAACTGATGTTTTCAAGGATTCTAAAGATTTTTGCATTTGTTTATGTATGGTTCTTTGTTGTTTTTTAATTGTGAAATTTCTGTACGGTTTTGTATTTTTAAATCTATGTAATCCACCTCAGGACCCGCGTCCCAGGTGAGAGGCAAACAACAAAAATAAATGTATTATCATTAATAATTATTACTACTACTACCAACACACATACACACACGTAAAAATGGTACCTAACATTATGACTGATTGTTGTAGACTAAGTTTTTAGCTGATGATTTTGTATCGTCTCGTTTTATTTGTTTTAATCTGAAACTTTATTCAATTGTATATTGCGTCTATAACCGCACAATAAAATTTGATTTGATACTACCAACACAAGCCCTTAGTCTGCAGTATCACAGAATGACATCCATGTGTTTGTGCGACAGCCATTCACAGATCAAACATCACCCAGAGCAAGCTTCACTGTCAGCATCTGAGGCTACTGTGCCACAAGCTTCTTTCAGTCTGTTGCCCTCTGGATGGTTTGGGCTCAGCTGACTACTCCAGCACAGCCACGCTGGCTGGGGCTGATGGGAGTTGTTAGTTAGTTAGTTAACATCCCTCCCTTCCTCCCAAAAGGAGCCCTGGGCAGCAAATGAGTGATTAAAACAAAAGAAACATCTTAAAAAGCTCTTCCAACAAAGACACAGACTGGGATACGGTTTCTACTTAAAAGGCTTGTTGAAAGAGGAAAGTCTTCAATAGGCACCGAAAAGATAACAGAGATGGCTCCTGGCTAATATTTAAGGGGAGGGAATTTCAGAGGGTAGGTGCCACTATACTAAAGGTCCATTTCCTATGTTGTGCGGAACGGACCTCCTGATAAGATGATATCTGCAAGAGGCCCTCAGTTGCAGAGTGCAGTGATCGACTGGGTATATAAGGGGTAAGATGGTCTTTCAGTTATCCTGGTCCCAAGTGGTAGAGTTTGTTGACCCAAACACCTGGCCCAGTAGCAGGCTGGAGGAAGGCTGCCACAGCACATGTGAGGGAAGAGCCATCGTTCAGCGGTCAAGCACCTGCTTTGCTTGCGGAGAGCCTCAAGTCCAATCCCTGAAGGCATCTCCAGGGCAAGGCTGGGAATGTCCCCTGCCGTAACCATGGAGAGCGGCTGCCAGTCAGTGTGGGAAATACTGAGGTAGATGTGCCATGGGTCTGATTCAATATAAGGCAGTTCCCCACGTTCCTGTTTGGCAAAGGGCCATCGTTGTGTGGCAGAGCACCTGCTTTCCATGCAGGAAGTCCCAGGTTCGACCCATTACCAACAACAACAACAACCGCCAGATGGAATCAAAGGGTTGTCTTTAAAGGGTTGCACGCTCAGAGCTGATCCACTGAAATTAAGGCACCACAGCTAGTCATGTCTATCGACTTCAGTGCGTATGCTCCAGGCAGGGAGTAGCATTCAATGCCACCCTAAGAGATATCCACAAGGGCAGAGGTGGCTAACCTTCAGCCTCTCAAAGGTCGTCAGGACTCCAGCACCCACCCTCTTCCTCCCTTGTCCATCGGCCATGCGGGATGCAGGGAGCTGGCATCCAGCAACATCTTGAGGGCACCACATTGGCTACCCCGCTGCAGAGTCTACATTAAGGATGAGGAATATCTGTGGCCCTCCAGATTCTTTCATGGACTGTCAACTCCCATCGTCAACATCATCGCCCCTGGCTGCTACGGGAGACCATCAACATCTGCAAGGCCGCAGAAGTTCCGTCAGCCAGTCTTTGGGGTAACGGGCCAAGCATGTATAACAAAGCTTATATTTTATTAAAAGTAAAAGCAGTACTTAGGGAAGATGTTGACACTGGGCTCGCCTGAAAGGGCTTCCATGAGGAAGGGGTGCAGTTTTCCAGTGTCTTGCTTAGTGTCTGGTTTTTACAGAAGGGAAGGTCAAGGTTTGAATCAGAGCTGGGTGGTGTCAGACTAGGGCCTGGAAAGACCAGAGTTCAAATCCTACACACACGCATTCAGCCATGAAGCTCACTGGGTGTGACCTCGGGCCAGTTGCCGTCTCTCAGCCTGAACTTCCTCACAAGATTGTTGTCGCAAGGACATGGGAGAGGGGAGGAGAACAACATGTGCCCCCTGGAGCTCCTTGGAGGGAAGGAGGGGACATGATTGTGATAGTTAAATAAATACATCATCAGCCTTTCAATCTGGGGTGTTAGGTCGGCGACGGGGCTGTTCCCACATGACGCCTCACCTCACCTGACATTGCGGAGATCCCCGTCGGCTAAGATTTTGCCATTTTGTTCCCCAAGCTCTCTATTTTGTTGCCTTTTTTTCCTTGGAAGGCATTCCCGTTTCTCAACAGCATTTCCGTTTCGAGAAAGTACTCCCCCCCCCCCCGGCAGCCTAATGAAAACAAAGGGAGGGGGGCATGAGGCTATGTCACCAGTAATCCTGTGGCTCATGAAATGGAGTTTAACAGAACCACCAGCACATGCAAAAGATTCTCGGTTCCACTTTTTCATCACTTGCCCCGGGGAAGAGGAGAAGCGGGGTGGTGGTGGAAGGGATTTACACAGATGAATGCAAGAATCCAACTGCTTGCCAAACCAACCTCTCTCCCTCTCTACATAGGATGCTATTTTTAATCATTGGTGGAAGCAAAGCGTCTGCTAGGAAAAGGCAGTATCTGCATGAATGGATGTCTGTGGATGTATATACAGCTTAAAAAAAAAATAGCCACTTATCCGGTCACCTGTGGTGAGCTGCAATTGCTTCCAGGTGACCAGACAAAAAATCTTTGACCAGCAACATCTTTCCCAGGCTATAACTATGCTACAAATAACTAAACACATTGTGACAGATACTGGCCAAGTTAAGCAAGCCACATGTTTTGTTAGGGAAATCAGAGTTTATTACGGTCTGGTGCCCTCCAGGAGTTTTTGGACTACAACTTCCATCATTCCCTGTCAGCATGGTCAAATTGTCTAGCTCAGCATGGCCATGCTAGCTGGGGCTGATGGGAGTTATAGTCCAAGAGACAGCTAGAAGAAGCCATGTTGGGAAAGGCTAGTTTAATGGTCCAGGGTGGTTTTCTCAGTTATTTATTTTATTATAATCACATCCCATCTTTCCTCTGAGGAGCTCAAGGTGGTGTCCATAGTTCTCTTCCCCTCCTCATTTTATCCTCACAACAACCCTGTTGAGAGGCTGAGAGATAGTGACTGGCCCAAGGGCACCCAGTGTGCTCCAGGGATTTGAACCCTGGCCTCCCAGGTCCTAAGAGCTGAAGTGTACAGAGATCACCCCTGGAACGGGAGAACCATATGGGACACAGCAAGTCATCCTTCTGATCCCCTGCCCTCCACCAGTGGAGACTGGTGGCTCCAATGTCAGTGGGACAGTGAATCCACTCCAGGTTTTCGTCTGAACTCTCAAGGTGCTGCCCAAGGTGCACCCATCTCTCTCCCTGCCCTTCACTATGGATCGGTCTTAGGTTCTCTGTGTAAAAGAAATGGCAGCTTTTGGAGCAGAGAGACACAGAACAAGACCGGGACAGAATCAGAGACAGCTCCTTCTCTCCTTCGGGATCTGATGTGGGTCTGCTCCTTGCTAGGAGTGCTTAAGCTGCCAGCCTCCACCAAGGCCACAACTGTGTATCTGTAAATAAATCAAATAATCACTGTCACTCTGCAAGTCTCCTGAAGTCGCCTCTCCTACCAAAGGAAGCGAAAGTCTGGTCCCAGGAGCTTCTCAGTCCTCGGGGAAGGCCGGAAGAGCAGGAAGAATTTGAGCTGGAAGGATACAGCAAAGTCTTGGCTAATAACTTTGGAGAACTTAGGGTGCCTCCAGGCAGCCACCATTTTGCAGGAGGGCTTCAAGCGCATGCCACAAATTTCGGCTTGTGCAATTCAAGGGGATTCAGGCACTTTGTCACTGTGGCTCAACAAATCTACTTAAAAATAATAGACTCTTTGCTGTTTGGAAAGTGGCAGGGAAATGCATTGGAAAGTGTGGGATGGGTAAATGATTAATGGATAGACATCCAAACACCCTGCAAGCAAATCAGGATGGATGCAGGATGAGGGCTCATTGGCATATAACAACCCAGTACACTAACAAGGGCAAATGCTCACTGAAGACCAGGTCTAGTCTAGCCGCTGTGTAAGCTTTGCCCAAGCAAATTAGGATGAATGCGGAAGAAACAGCTCTTCCGGAGGGAGCCCTTCGTTGCAATATGGAAATGTGTACTGCCTTCAAGTCAATTCCAACTTATGGCAACCCTATGGATAGGGTTTTCGTGAGGCTGAGAGGCAGTGACTGGCCCAAGGTCACCCAGCGAGCTTCACAGCTATGTGGGGATTCGAACCCTGGTCTCCCAGGTCGTAGTCCAACACCTTAACCACTAATCCATGCACAAATGCACACAAGCACCTGAGCAAAAAGAAACCTACATTCACAAAGCACACTCCCAAACAAATCTTGCTTAGAGAGCTTAAACATCTCAAAAATGAGAAGTTGGGATTTAGCACTGCCTGGAAGCCTCGCTCCCAATGCATGAGGGCCTTGCAGTCACTCACTGGTGCGAAGCATTTCTTCATTTGTTTCTGCATCTGTGCAGAAGAGTTTCCCGTCTTATCTTTGCACCTTAAACGTTCCAGATGCTGGGACTGAGTTGCTGAAACAAACACTGGCATCTTGCAGAGTGAAACTATTTGAAATAACCGTTGGGGAAAATGCTTGGATTTATTTTTTATTTTTTTATTTATTTAATATCAAGAGGAAAGGAGTGGGCCCTTTATGAAACTGTCAAGTCGCACTCTGGCTTTCCCTAATTTTAGCCACGTTATGCCTTCCCACTCAAAGCCTTCAAATAATACGGAGGGCAAAGAGGGGTCAGGGAACAAAAGTAAAGGAGTCCAGCCCCCCCTTCCCAAATTCATGCATGGAGCAAAATATTTCTGCTGTCCACCCACACACAGAACCAAATACTGTAGAACATGCTTGTGGATGTGCAAAGATATATATGCGTCTGTGTTAGAATTGCTTGTTCATATGTTTTTTTTTAATAATATGTTTTTAACCCTTTTTTAAATGATGTTTTTAAAGCTTTTTTAAAAAAATGTTAACATTGTTTTGTTTTAATGTATTTTAAGGTCTGTTTTTATGATGCTTTAATGTGTTTTTAGCGTTTCTGTCTGCTGCCCTGGGCTCCTGCTGGAAGGAAGGGTGGGATATAAATCAAATAATAAATAAATAAATAAATGGATTTTGATTTTTAAAGTCACAGTCTAGCACAAGCAGTTTCTACGTGAGATGATGACTGGAATGCAAATGTTGGTGGGGGCAGAGGAATGTGAGGGATGAATTGCTGACTCAAGTGATAACAGCAGAGACGTGAAGTTAGAGGAGACTGATGCATGGATCCCGTTTCTCCATTTGGTAAATATCACCCTCATGCATTGCCGTAAAAAGGCGTCTGTCACAAAGACAAGGGTTCATAGCTGGCTGATAAGCCCAAGATCCCCAGTTATTTTAAAATAAATAAAACAAAGAGAAAAATGTTTAGGGTTCAGCCTTGCCTGTAAGTCACACCCTGTGGCTTGGCGATGTGTAGCGGGGTGGCTGCAGCTGGGAAGATACTCTGCATGCACTCAGAGACAATCTGTTCACAGTAATTACTTAACACATGGCAGGGCTGAGCTCCGGCATTGGCAGTAGGTTCCGGGGCTCACCGCAGGCCAGCTTCAGCTCCAGATAAAATCCCCACCATGGGAGACAAAAAGATAAAATCTACCCTTGGCTGTAGACTCAGTAGAGCAGGCCTCTCTCTTTCTCTCTGTCTCTCAGTTGTCCAGCCTTTAAAATGGGAATATTCTATTCACCTCACTTCACAGGGTAATTTTAATCCTGGATTTGCAGTAGAAATGAACAAACAGTTGCAAACCATAGGGAACGCATGACTAGGATTACGTACTTGCTAGCGAAATGCTTTGCTGTTGTGCTGGGCATGAGCGTGGGGGGAGAGGTATAAGATTGCATCCCGCAGAGACTCCTGAAGGGGGCAGGTGCAATGGGTTAGGAACCCCTCCCTCAAATCAAATGCTCCACGAGCTAGAGGGAGCCCCAGCTGACAAAGCGTCAAGGCGAGTTAAGCAGCAGAGCGAGTTCGGCAGCAGGGCGAGGAGGCCAGGGCCCCCCACTCTGCCCGTCTGTTCCCTGACCTCAACTAAACCGCAGTCTCCAACCCATTGACGTAATAAACCTTAAACAAAACTATGCAGGTAAGAAGCCAGCAGGGGTGTGAGGGCTTTCCAGTGTTTTGCACCGCCTGCAGCATGTACGACTATCTGCCTGTTGGACAGAAGTCGTGGGTATGCTCTCGGTGCAATGAGCTCCTGGCTCTCCGGGAACGACTTCATTTCCTTGAGGCCAAGGTGGCGGACCTGGAAAAGCTGAGAGAGGCAGAGAGGTGTGTGGAGGAGGCCTTCAGGGACGTTATAGCTGTGTCCCACTCCAACGATGATAGCTCTCCTGCTATCATGGAGAACGATGGTCTCGGGGAAGGAGAGCATCCAGCTGAGGAAGAGGGAAACGATCCCTTAGAAGGGACCCATTCCTTGGGGGATGAGCAGCTATCCTCTCGTGCCGAGGATATATCTCCAGGGGGTGGAGGGATCCTTGTAGTGGGTGATTCGATCATTAGGAACATAGACAGTGGGGTGTGTGATGGGCATGTAGACCGCAAGGTGTTTTGCCTGCCTGGTGCGAAGGTTGCGGATATCGCCCGTCGTTTAGATAGTTTGGTAGACAGTGCTGGGAAGGAGTCAGTGGTCGTGGTGCACGTTGGCACCAACGACATGGGGAAATGCAGCCGTGAGGTCCTGGAAGCAAAATTTAGGTTGCTAGGTAGGATGCTGAAAGCCAGGACCTCCAAGGTGGCTTTCTCTGAAATGCTACCGGTTCCACGCGCAGGACCAGCCAGACAGGCCCAGCTTCGCAGTCTCAATGCGTGGATGAGACGATGGTGTCGGGTGGAAGGGTTCGGATTTGTTAGGCACTGGGGAACATTTTGGGACAAGCCGGGCCTGTACAAAAGGGACGGGCTCCACTTGAACCAGAATGGAACCAGACTGCTGGCACTTAAAATTAAAAAGGTAGCAGAGCAGCTTTTAAACTGACTGAGGGGGGAAACCCGACAGGAGCTGAGAAAGGTCCGGTTCGGAATAAACCTCCCCCCTGGGATAAAAACCAAAGAAATGATGAAATTTTAAAAGGGGTAGGCCTAGAAGTAGGCATTGTGAGAGCAGGGGCACAGGATATAAATTCAGAAGAGCAAAATTACCACAGGCCTAACCACAAGTGCCAAAGACACTTGAAGAGAGACACTGCTTACAAGTGCCTGTACGCTAATGCTAGGAGCCTCCGAACCAAGATGGGAGAACTGGAGTGCTTGGTCTTAGAGAAGAGCATTGATATAGTGAGCATAAGCGAGACCTGGTGGAATGGAGAAAACCAGTGGGATACGGTTATCCCTGGATATAAACTATATCGGAAGGACAGGGAAGGACGTATTGGTGGCGGAGTCGCTCTATACGTGAAAGAAGGCATTGAATCCAGCAAGCTCGAAACCCCAAAAGAGGCAGACTCCTCCACAGAATCGTTGTGGGTGGTAATACCGTGCCCCAGGAGGGACTTAATACTGGGAACGATCTATTGTCCCCCTGATCAAAATGCTCAGGGAGACCTTGAGATGAGATATGAAATTGAGGAAGCATCCAAACTAGGAAATGTGGTAGTAATGGGTGACTTCAACTACCCGGACATAGACTGGCTGCATATGTGTTCCAGTCATGACAAAGAAGCAAAGTTTCTAGATATTCTAAATGACTATTCCCTAGATCAGTTGGTCATGGAACCGACCAGAGGGACGGCAACCCTGGACTTAATCCTCAGTGGGGAACGGGACCTGGTGCGAGATGTAAGTGTTGTTGAACCGATTGGGAGCAGTGACCACAGTGCTATTAAATTAAACATACATGTAACTGGCCAATTGCCAAGAAAATCCAACACGGTCACATTTGACTTCAAAAGAGGAAACTTCACAAAAATGAGGGGATTGGTAAAAAGAAAGCTGAAAAACAAAGTCCAGAGGGTCACATCACTCGAAAATGCTTGGAAGTTGTTTAAAAACACTATATTAGAAGCTCAACTGGAGTGCATACCGCAGATCAGAAAAGGTACCGCCAGGGCCAAGAAGATGCCAGCATGGTTAACGAGCAAAGTCAAGGAAGCTCTTAGAGGCAAAAAGTCTTCCTTCAGAAAATGGAAGTCTTGTCCGAATGAAGAAAATAAAAAAGAACACAAACTCTGGCAAAAGAAATGCAAGAAGACAATAAGGGATGCTAAAAAAGAATTTGAGGAGCACATTGCTAAGAACATAAAAACCAACAACAAAAAATTCTATAAATACATTCAAAGCAGGAGACCATCTAGGGAGACGATTGGACCCTTGGATGATAAGGGAGTCAAAGGTGTACTAAAGAACGATAAGGAGATTGCAGAGAAGCTAAATGAATTCTTTGCATCTGTCTTCACAGTGGAAGATATAGGGCAGATCCCTGAACCTGAACTAACATTTGCAGGAAGGGATTCTGAGGAACTAAGACAAATAGTGATAACGAGAGAGGAAGTTCTAAGCTTAATGGACAATATAAAAACTGACAAATCACCGGGCCCGGATGGCATCCACCCGAGAGTTCTCAAAGAACTCAAAGGTGAAATTGCTGATCTGCTGACTAAAATATGTAACTTGTCCCTCGGGTCCTCCTCCGTGCCTGAGGACTGGAAAGTGGCAAATGTAACACCAATCTTCAAAAAGGGATCCAGAGGGAATCCCGGAAATTACAGGCCAGTTAGCTTAACTTCTGTCCCTGGAAAACTGGTAGAAAGTATTATTAAAGCTAGATTAACCAAGCACATAGAAGAACAAGCCTTGCTGAAGCAGAGCCAGCATGGCTTCTGCAAGGGAAAGTCCTGTCTCAGTAACCTATTAGGATTCTTTGAGAGTGTCAACAAGCATATAGATAGAGGTGATCCAGTGGACATAGTGTACTTAGACTTTCAAAAAGCGTTTGACAAGGTACCTCACCAAAGGCTTCTGAGGAAGCTTAGCAGTCATGGAATAAGAGGAGAGGTCCTCTTGTGGATAAGGAATTGGTTAAGAAGCAGAAAGCAGAGAGTAGGAATCAACGGACAGTTCTCCCAATGGAGGGCTGTAGAAAGTGGAGTCCCTCAAGGATCGGTATTGGGACCTGTACTTTTCAACTTGTTCATTAATGACCTAGAATTAGGAGTGAGCAGTGAAGTGGCACTGTTCAGGGTTGTTAAAACAAAAAGGGATTGCGAAGAGCTCCAAAAAGACCTCTCCAAACTCTCGGGGTTGTAGTGGACAGCACGATGAAAATGTCGACCCAGTGTGCGGCAGCTGTGAAAAAGGCAAATTCCATGCTAGCAATAATTAGGAAAGGTATTGAAAATAAAACAGCCAATATCATAATGCCGTTGTATAAATCTATGGTGCGGCCGCATTTGGAATACTGTGTACAGTTCTGGTCGCCTCATCTCAAAAAGGATATTATAGAGTTGGAAAAGGTTCAGAAGAGGGCAACCAGAATGATCAAGGGGATGGAGCGACTCCCTTACGAGGAAAGGTTGCAGCATTTGGGGCTTTTTAGTTTAGAGAAAAGGCGGGTCAGAGGAGACATGATAGAAGTGTATAAAATTATGCATGGCATTGAGAAAGTGGATAGAGAAAAGTTCTTCTCCCTCTCTCATAATACTAGAACTCGTGGACATTCAAAGAAGCTGAATGTTGGAAGATTCAGGACAGACAAAAGGAAGTACTTCTTTACTCAGCGCATAGTTAAACTATGGAATTTGCTCCCACAAGATGCAGTAATGGCCACCAGCTTGGATGGCTTTAAAAGAAGATTAGACAAATTCATGGAGGACAGGGCTATCAATGGCTACTAGCCATGATGGCTGTGCTGTGCCACCCTAGTCAGAGGCAGCATGCTTCTGAAAACCAGTTGCCGGAAGCCTCAGGAGGGGAGAGTGTTCTTGCACTCGGGTCCTGCTTGTGGGCTTCCCCCAGGCACCTGGTTGGCCACTGTGAGAACAGGATGCTGGACTAGATGGGCCACTGGCCTGATCCAGCAGGCTCTTCTTATGTTCCTATGTTCTTAAATCATAGGTGGGGCTAGGGAGAGGTCAAGGCACCCACTGTCAAAAGATGATAGACACATTTTTACCCCCAGCCTCTCCAAATCCCCAACTCCAGAGTTGCTTCCCTTTCTAATAGGTGGAGAAAAAAATTAAACATTTGGGAACGTCTTTTGGGACAGCAGCTAAGCATGTCTCCTACTCCTAATAACCCTCGTGTCTGAAATCAGGAGGTTTGGGGGGGGCGGTAATCAAAGCCATCCCAAACTATTCCACTGCCATCACTCATATCTGAAAACTTAGGGTGGTATCCAGTTAGGTTCTACTGAAATTAATGGACCTAATTAGTGTGAAAATTCTGCCCACGGTTGAAGCTGCGCTTGTTCAGAATTGCAGCCCATCCATCTTGTCCCATAGAACTCATTGGGAGCCAATTAGCACCTTGTCAGCTGCTGCCTCCATAGTCCCACCCCGTTGAATCTGCATAGCCCTGCCCAGGACTCCATTCCGGGGTCACGCTAGGATGTGACAGGAACCCCCTTGGAAGAGGGTTTTTAAAATGAGAGAACAATACCAGGAACTCGTTTGCAGATCTCAGCACCCACGCCACCACCGCTGTTCCCCTTCCCCTGCCAGAGCACTCCTCTTGAGCATACACAGAGCACATTTGCGTACCTCCAACCCCACACATCCAGGATTCTGAGTGGGCCTTTGAAGCCCTTTGGAAAACCCTTATCTATCCTTTTCCTCTTACATCGCTCTTTTCCACCCTCTACATTGTTAAACCTAACATTAAAAACACAATGCAAAAAGAGGAAAATGCACCGGCCTGCGAGGAGCCTACTTCTTCAGCCTGACCAAGGTCACCCACTGAAGCAGCTAACAGGAGAAGAAGCATCTTTGCATCCTTCCTCCTAATTCCTTGCCCTCTGGGGGCTGATTTAAAACACACACACATATCCAGAGCGGAAAAGACACTGGTATTGATCATGTCATATTTAACAACTCGGCAGAGAAAAAAACTGCTTAAAAAAAAAATAGAAACACACGAGTTCCCCCTCCCTCCCACCCCAGCCTTTTCGCAAGACAGAACCTCTCTCTTAACCTTCCCACACCAACACCAACACAAAAATTGCTGTCTGAAGATCACTCATCCTTTCTAGAAATCCAACGACCTCATTTCAATATCACAGCTCAAGAAAACCCCCAAAACACCCCACCAACCCGTGAGGGATGCTATGAAGTAAAGAGGCCCTGGGGCTTTAGACCAAATGCATAATAGCTGGAAATGATTGTGTCCCCCCCCCAGTCATGACCTCCCCCTTTCGGAACTCCCCACCCCACACACCTGCCTTGTCAGCGCATAACAGACGTTCCTTAAAGCATCCATTCTAAAAGCCAATTTCAAGAGATCTGGAGGGGGGAACAGCGCCTCAAAATTCGGAAGGGGCAGACACCCCCCCTCCCTCTTTTCCTTGAATGGCATGCCATGATCTGCATTTTCAGCGGCTAAATGTCAAGCGCCCCGACGCTTAGAACCAGTTCTGGAGAGACTGAAATTAAAACCTCCCCCAGCACATCCCACGCAATCCAGCCTCGGTTTTCAACACGGGGGGTGGGGGGTGGCATTCATTTTCTCCCATCGCATCCTGGCTTTCATCTGCCTTGCTGAAAGCACAACGGAGTTTCCTCTTTCGTAGGGACGATGTACGTGGCAACGATATCAGGTAGGGGGGATGCAATTATCAGAAAGAGCCCCACCTGCTCCCTCCCATCAAATTATTTGGGGGGCTCGGGAAATAAAGGCGGCAGGAAGATCGGCGTGCAGAGGGGATCGCCTGCTGCTGCTGCTGCTGCTGTTCTCGGAAGGCAAACGCCATCCCAAACTGGCCATCCGAAGCACCCCCAAGGTCATTTCCTGCTCCGTCGCCCTTCCAAATTTCATTCCCCCCCCCGCACCCTTGCAAAGCCAGCCGTCCAACGGATATCAAATAAACGCAACGCTCAGGAAATCGCCTCTTCCTCCGGCTCCCGAGACCAAGAAAAACGAAAGATGCCAAGAGGCATGGGGGGGGTGGCACAAAAAGGGGGGGTAGAGGGAGAGGGAGGGAGGAAGGCAAAGGCAAGGGCAAGGTTCTCCAGGACAAAATGGCCACCCCGAGGGAGAAATGTGCCTGGGGGTCACCCCCCACCCCCCACGGGCACTAGCCGCGCCTTCGGAGAGCGGGCGAGGGTCTGGCTCCTTACCTCCGGTGGTACCCAAGACGGCGGCAGCAGCGTCTCGCCTGCGCGGCCGGCCGTGGCAATGGATGCTGCAACAGGGATGCAGGCGGGGGCCGGAGGGGCGGGCGGGCGAGCCGAGCGCTTGACGCCGCAGCTCCCGAGGAAGAGGAGGGGGAGGGCGCGCGGGAGGAGGGGGGAATCCATTGTGGCAGCGGGGAGGGAGGGGATAGGCAAGGCAGAGTAGCCCGGCAGGAAAAAGAGAGAAGGTGGGGAAGGTTGGGACCAAACCAAATTTGGCTAACCGGATTGCGGTGGGAGAAAGAAAGGCGTCCGCTCTCTTCACCTGGGGTTCTGATTTATCGGCCAGCCTCGGGCCCTGCCTGCCCCAAGACGCTTAGAGCTTAGGATGCCGGCTGAAGGTTTGCAGTTGTCTCTCTTACACACACACCCATCGCCCAGATGGGCCGATACAAGCGAGAGGGACCGATAAGGGCACCCATGGCCAGTTCCAGTGGGCTGCGCGCGCTAGGAGAATGGGTTTTGCAGGGGTGGGGACAGGAAACAGCGAACAAAACAAAACCCTTCTCTTGCACGACAAACCCTGGAGATGTACAACTCCTGGGACGTTCAGCAACATTTTGGCTCCATCGGACATGCAAGGATTGGATGCGGTGTTGCAAGGGTTAAGTGGATGTGGCTTTAATGGTGCATCTCATTAAAAAAGACACCCATACACAAGGTTTGTGGGGGAGAGGGGTCCAGGACCCCTTGGATGATAGCAAGGAAGGACATCGCTAACTTTTTGCTTTCAGCCAGCACAAAGGCACTGGCAAATGCTGCAGGTGCTGTGACCACAGATGGCGGCGAAAAGATGCACCTGGCTGGCCGTTTCGGACAAAAGGCTGTGTGCAACTGTGCAAACAGATGGTGTGGACTTCTCCTGTCATCGTCTGGAGCGGTTATGGGATTCACAGGTCCAACTGAAGCTTGAAGGGGCTGCCATAAGCCTTTACCCCTTTCCCTTGGAGATGGGAGGGTTTTAAAGCAACTCTAGGAGGCCACACTTCCCAGCTGTGAAGCGGACAAGTTTTTTAAAAAAAACCCTCCAAAAAGGGAGAGACAGTCGTCTCTTTGCCCTTGTCAGCACATAAAAACATAGGAGCCCTGCAGTTGGTCTCGGATGAGGCCCAGAGGGACCCATCTAGCCCAGCTTCCTGATCTCAAGGTGGCTAACCGGATGCCTCAATGACATCTGCCCACAGGCAGGACCTGGGCGCAACAGCAACACTCCCCTTCCACAGTTTCCTGCAACAGGTGTAATTCAGAGACATCCTGCCGTTGACATCAATGGCCTTAGGCTCCATGAGTTTGTCCAATCCTCTTTTAAAGCCATCCAAGTTGGTGGCTGTCACTGCCTCCTGTGGGAGCAAATTCCATCTTTTGACTATGCACTGTCCTTTCTTTTGTCTGTCCTGAATCTTGCCTGCCACTTGCTTGCTTACCAGGCAGAGGTCCATGGAGGAAACAGGCAATAGCCTCTCCTGCTCTCCATCGCCGATGCCTGGACCAGAGCAAGAGGCAGGTGAACAAGCAAACAGGCTGAAATGGTGAAAGGAGGAGGAACAAGTCCCGGGGGGCTCTCGTCAGTGGGCCTTTCTGCTGGGGTATGGGCCTTCAGCAGGTGCCCGGCCATGCCAACCCTTGACGCCGACTCTGAAGAGCAACTCTGTGCCCTGTAGGCTTAGAATGAAGCGTCAGGGCCTCCTTCCTGAGCAGATCAGAGGTCATCTGAGTCTGTGCTGGAATTGCTTTTTAAGATTTTTTTTAAGTTGTTTTACAAAGCTTTTTGGAAGGATGCTTTTAAAAAGTGATGTGTTCCGCTAGGACAGATGCTGACAGCCCATCTGCTCCTCACTCATTCCTGCTCCTTCAGCACCTGCTCAACTTCGCTCTTCTCCCATCCACAGCTCCGTTCTGTGACAGCTTACCCCCGCCCAGGCCGTGAACATGCATGCTAAACTGGCAAGGTGCATGCTGCTTCCACCTCCTTGACCACACGGATCAACAGCACAGAATCTGATGTTGCACATCAGCACGTGTGTTTAGCAAAAGTTAGTATTTCTAGTGTATTTGACTCCACAACGTTTGTATAGGAAGGCACTGTCTAATTCAAACAGATGTTGGAGGTGTAATACTGAGAATGTCTCATTGAGGCACACAGTGTGGACTCGTCCGGTGATATATTCTTGTTGGCCTGAAGTTATTCTCCATATTACTGTTGTCCTTGCAAAATCCTTGATATTTGCAGAAGTGCATGCGTTTTTAAATATTTTTGTAGTATGGGGGTTAACAGCAGGACAAAAATGGACTTTGAGAGCCCTTAGGGTTGCTGAGACCTATACCGTGCGCCTGGAAGATGAAATATCTGCTGTCTATTATGCAATAGGCCGAAGAGCTCACTGCCTTGGCTACCCTGGAATGCATTTCGGAGAGACATCAATTTTGAGTGCATACCTAATTTGGACCCCTGGAGGGCATTTATTAACTTACATGCTTAACTCAAGAAGAAGGTACTACTGCTTACGGGATCCTGTACTGTAAACGGATGGTGGTTTATGGTTATTATTAGTATTCATATATTATTCTTTATTAATTTTTTATTTTTGTACTTTCAGTACGTTTTTGTTTTTCCTTTCATTGTTAAATTTGCAAATAAAATAATGACATTAAAAAGTGTAGTGTGCATTGCCAAAGTGCCTCCATTTTGCCGCAATGCACGTTCATTTTGTCTACAGGAGGGGTGGAGACCCTCAGGGCCAGGGGCCAAATATGGCCCTCCAGGCCTCCCTATATGGCCCCTGGGACTCTCTCCAGGCCTCCACCCCTCCCTAGCCGCACCATCCTGGAGTGCTGCTCCATGGCTAGAATGTGCCTCGTGCTTGCCTGGATGGCAGACAGAGAGGTGTGCAGGAGTGTGTAGAAACCAGCCCACCGTACAAAGGTAAAATTCATAGCTCCACCCACTCATGCTTCTGGCCTCGCCCACCATGAGCATGTGGCCCTTGGACTGAAAACAGTTCTCTGCCCCTGGCTCCAGTGTTGGTGGAATCCACTCCGGGTTTTAGTCCAAACTTGCAAGGAACAGTCCAGAGTGCACAAAGCACTTCCTGGAGCATTTCCCTTCACTTTCCAATCTTTTGGGCGAGCAGGTTTCTTGACATCTCAAATCAACTATAATCACACAGCCTAAATTTGCCAATGTGGGGATTGAATCCCACTACCCCAAAACAGTGACAAGCCTGGAAGTGCCCCTGGTAAGTGGCAGGAAAACGCCATGCAGTTCCGTGCGTTTGGAGTGAATGTTTGCAATGAAGATTGACCTCATTTGGGAATGCCCAAGCCCAGCCTTCCAAATTTTCAGCTTTCACTCAGGGAGATACTAAGGAGCGTGGAGATCGCTGTATATCCAAGTGCTCAGGAGGGAGTTGGCCTGTTCCAGCCTTGCAGTATGCTGGGATGACAGAGATGCCCTTGGCCCTTTTAAAAGTATTTATTTAATAAGTTTAAACATTTATTCGACTACCTTTATTGTGTTTTTCCTGTTTCAAAGTCAGTTATAATGCCTCCACGTCCCACATGTAACCTTGGCCTCCTTCAGTGTCAAAAATATTTCCTGGTCTAATTAGTTTCCAAAAGGGGCAAGCTTCTGGTCCTCATGGTTCCTATGGAAAGCATAAGTGCAGGTGAGGCAGTGCGCTTGCCAAGGTGAGGTGGTTCCCAACTGTAGCAATGGACTGGATGAAGGCAAATACATTGAAACCCAGCCCCAGGCAAGACAAAATTGCTGTTAGTAGGGTCAGTGCACAACAACTTCATGGCTGATCCACCAGCATGCTAGCAAGAGCTGTAGTCCAAAATATCTGGAGGGCACCGGGGTGGGAAAGGCCGCCTTAAAGCAACATCTTTTCAAACCTCTGAACTGGAGGCTTTGATGTAGGGAACGAGACACTTTGTGTTAAGTCTAATTCCCAATCCTCTCTGGCTGTCAAGGAAGGTGTCAAGTTCTCCATGTGATTATTTTTTCAAAAAGTTAAATTGCTGGCTTAATTAACAGTTTTCCTCCCTGTGATCACGCTAAACGTGTCATCCAGGAAACTTGTGAGCGCTGTTGCCATTATAGATGCCACTGCCTCCCAGCAAGTTTCCAAGCGCCTATGAACCTGGCCTTCTGCCCCACAATAACTAGGGTAGCACTGCCATCCCATCTTTTCTTCCACAAAACTCAAGAGGAGCATTTTAGCCTTCAAAACCTACCCTGGGAGGGAGGCCAGGCCAAGACTGATTTTCTCCAAGACTCTGTATGATTGGCAAGAACGTGGGATATAGTCCTCTAGTCCCCCCCCCCCAAACAACAACAACTTAACTTTAAAGAATGGGTGCTCGAGTTTGCTTTTTCCTCTTTCCTCCTGGTACCTTTTCCCTTTTCTGTTGTGTCTTTTCAGGTTGCAAAAGTACATAAGCAGAGATGCCCTGTTTGAAACTCATCATATGTAAGCTGCTTGGGAGCCTTTCTGGGCTGAGTAACACTCCAAAAAAATACTCACAGCCCTAAGCCGCATGCTTTGAAGGTGAAGCTATTGTTCTTGGAACATGCCCAGAATGTAAAGGAATGCTATATTTAAAGAAAATTAAGGATGAGAGGGCCAGAATACTGAATCCCACACCCAACCACAAATTATAGGATGCAGATAAACCCTGAGGGTTGTTTTACTCAGTGCCTGGCACACTGTTGAACTTTTGGAAGCCCTAAAAAAAAATCCAACGAGACTTCCAAGGAGGGTGGTCAATACCAGAAGGAACACCATTAACAAAAAGCAATCACAGGAGTCTCCTGAGAGCATCTTCCCAGACTTTTATTTGCAAATTGCATCACTAAATTGGGTTTCACAAAAAGAAATTATAATAATAAAAAAAGCAATGTAAAAACCTGTTCCATCTTCTAGGAGGCAATGGAGCTAAATAAAACCCAACAACATGACGGATAAGCCAAACCCTTCAGGGTGCCAAGGCAGATGGCAGGCGCCTTCCACGCAGAGGGAGTGAGACACGAATCGCTGGAATGTTTGTCCAAAGAGAAAACAAAAGAAAAGACGGATCAGAGGGATCCATTTTTTGATGCCGGCCTGTGGCGTTGTCTTGCCTAAGGGGGAAGAGGCCCCCGCATGGGCCCTCGGGGAGGTACCATGGGTCTCTGGGTGGGGCGAGGTGGAAGAGGGATGCGCTGGTAGCCGTAGGGAGGGGGCCGGGGGGGACCATTGTATCCGTGGGGTGGCATCAAGGGAGGAGGCCCACGCATCCCGTGAGGGGGCATGGGGCCAGGGTGACCTGGAGGAAGAAGATGCATTGAGATTAGACAGAAGGAGCAAATGAGATCACAGAAAAAGCACATACACACACACACCAATGAAAGGCCAGCTTGGAAGGACATTTGGAGCAGGGGGCCCTCATGTTTTCATACACACCAGTTCTCTAGTTGAGATTCATAGAGGGAATTCCTCTCCGTTATGACACTTACACCCCATCCTCCTTCCATTCTGGAATCCAAGTACAGCACAAAATTGGTTCCCAGGCAGTCATCCATCCAGGCACTGGCGGACCCAGACCTGTTCGGCTTCGAGACAGTGGCCTCACCTGCCTTCAGACCACACACACCCAAGACCTTGAGCAAAACCTGGAGCTCTCAGTCAGTCTCAGGCAGTCCCTTCCCAACGTGCAACTAGTAAGGGTAAGGGTCAAGACGCAACGGGCAACAGCTGTCACAGAAGCCGGAAAAGCCTCACAAAAAGATATCCACCACCGAAAAAACTTTTGACTGCATATCTGAAACCAGTGGCCTGAATGGTATGATGCTATGCAGCAGGCGTATGTAATAGCGTGAGCACTATCCTATGGTCCAGGCATCCTTCTCCACATGTTGTTGTTTGTGTGCCACACACATCTACATCAGCTGGAGAAAAGGCTTCAAGTCGGAGCCTCTCTTCGAGGGCGGGGCAGGACAGCTGTCAGAACTTGGCCCAGAGGCGGGGGAGGCTTTGACTTTAAAGGAAGAATTTAGAGCCACCAAGCTGTAATTCCTCCTGGGGAAAAAATCTGAACACTGGAATAAGTCTGGAGAGTGACCTTAAGTGTAAAATAAATAAAAAAGGCACCAAAGGAAAGAAATAATGCCCCTAAGTTGCAATTATACTGGATTTCTGTACTGCATGCAAAACGGGAGGAGCCACAGAGGGCAATGAAAAGGAAATGGGTTTGTTAGGGTTAAGCAGAACAATTAGGTAAACTTGTTTACCTTGGGAAAAGCCCTAGGGCCCTGGTGCTGGGGGGGGGGACCATTGTCCTCTTGTGCATTTTCTTAGTAACCTTCCCCCCCCCCCAATTATGCTTTATCAGGGCATTTAGCAAGAGGGGCCCTGGAAAAACAGCACAGGGGAAAGGCTTAACCCCCTTCCCCCACACACACACACAAATCTGTATTTGTGATCTGGTGTCCAGCCTATTTTGTACTATATGTATTTGCTGCAAACCACTTAGATACGCAAGTCTGAAGCCGTATATACATAAATGAACCAATAAAGCTTTGCTGCCACTTACCCATCGGCGATCCAAAGTGAGGCCCCCTGGGGGGCATGCCCATGGGTGGGGGCCCAGGGTGGGGCATGCCCGGAGGCGGGCGGGGGGGTGGTTGGCCTCCTGCACCTGGTGGCCCTGGGTGATGAGGGCCCATCCCGGGCATTCCGTGATGCACCTGCATCTGGGGCATTCCTGGAAAGGCAACACAAACGCAAGTGTCACTCGCCTGTGCTTTCTGCAGAATCCCCAGTCAGGGAGGGACTTTGTCACAGAATTTGTGGCAAGGAAGTCGCCTCCCACGTGCCTTATTTCTTATGATTAATTGGATTTTTGGCCCGCCCCTCGCTATCAGGCCCCAGGGCGGATTACGACAACCATGTAAACATACATTATCAAAATCAGCTAAAACAATTCAGAACCAGAAGAACAGGGCAAGTTTTAAAAAATTGTGTATCTTGGGTGTCAAAGGGCAGGGTAAACAGGTATGTCTTCAGCATATGATGGAAGTAGTTTATGGGGAGGGAATGTTATAGCTTAGGGGCTGCCACAGAAATTGCTGTCTTCCAGGCTGCCAGCCCCTGAACTTATGAGACCACCCTCAGGACTCTACCCTTCTTCTCAATCCAGTGCCATTCACAGTTCACTGGGAACAGTCAACGTAGGAAGCCGCCTTATACAGAGTGATTCATCTAGCTTAGTTTTGCCTTCCCTGACTGGCAGCAGCTCTCCAGGGCTCCGGGTAGGGGACATTCTCGGCCCTACCTGGAGGTGCCACTGGGGATTGAACCTGGGGCCTCTTGCATACAAAGCAGGCGCTCTATGCCACTATGGTCCTTCCCCGTCAACATGCCCTCCACCCAGGTCCTCCCTAACTGCTGCCTCCTCCTCCTCCTCCTCCTTTCTCCTTCAGAGAAAGCAGGTGGGAGTACCGGAAACCCCGGGAACAGCAGGCCACAGCACGGAGAGGCTCACCCCACTGAGCTCAGCAAGCATCCCAAGGGGAAGGCAGAGGCCCACTGCCACAGAGGGTGTTGCAATCCTTCTACGGAGAGAGAGGAAGAGACGCCCAAAGGATGAAGCTTACCTGGATGCATCCCACCGGGAGGGAAAGGATGTGGATGGGGAGGATGTGCTCCTCCAGGAGCCCCTCCAGACGGCGGCCCTGGGGCACCAGCACCAGGCGGCATGGGCGGTGGGGGCATCGCTGGAGGCATTCCCGGGGGCATGGCTCCTGGCGGCGGCACCGGTGGAGGGAACGACCCAGGCGGCGGGATGCCTGTTGATGGAGAAAGCAGCACGTTATGGAGATACGAAAGGAAGTGAGACCCACCGAGAACTTCGTAAGCAAAAGAGACGACGCCTTGTTAGAAGGCGAGGCCTTCCTTCGTCATCTGCGCAGGGGCACGGCCCAACAGCAAAACAACAGAACAGGTTACAACAATTTAAAATACAACCCTAAAACTAGCTTAAAACAAATTACAATCACAAAAGTAGGGCGGGTCCTAAAAATATACATCTCAAACTTCAAAAGCCAGGAGTAAAAAATACTCAAATGGTAGTGAAATAGTCAACAGCATTCATTTGGTATTGTGCTTTTTGAACAATTCACAACATACTGTTCCGTTAAAGTTCACACCATGAAAAGGAACGGGCAAATGAGATAGGTGGATTGGGCCCTCCAACTGAAAACAAGAAGAGTTTAGAATAGCCAAAGGAAAAGCGTTTGCATACCTGGCGGGGTGACGCCTGGCCCCATGGTGGTAACGACTGGGGTTGGCACAGATGGCGGGGGAGGTGCGTCTGCGAAAAGCTGGTGAGGCCGGTCGGCCTGCGAGAGGGGGTTCTGCGCAGCCAGGAGACGCTCAGCAGCCGAGCCATGCCTCTCCCCCTTGGAATCCTTCTTGAAGGCGTAGGAGACGGTGATGGGACGGTTGCACAGGTACTGTCCATTCATGGCCTCAATGGCGGCGTCCGAGGCATCGAAGCTGGCAAAGTTGATGAAGGCATAACCCTTGGAGTTGCCTGTGTCGGGGTCACGCATGATCTTGGGGGTCTGCAGGATGACCCCAAAAGCACTGAACGTGTCGTAAAGCAACTTCTCATCAATCTCTGGGTCCAGGTTGCCAATGAAGATGTTGGCACCCACATCCAGGTTCTTGTTGTGGGCCGAAGCCTTGTTCACCCGGATTGGCTTCCCATAGAGTTTGATCATGTTCATGATTTTGATGGCATAATCAGCATCCTCCTCACTGAGGAATTCCACAAATCCATAGCCTGAAAGGACACGGCCATAAAAGATACTTAAAAACAAGACGTGATGTTTCACACTGTGGCTTTTATTTATCCAAATTCTACTCTCAGTGGAGCCACGGAAATTAATCGACCCAAGTTGGTCACGTTCATTAATTCTAAATGGGTAGGACTGGCACAGGATGCAGCCTACTGTGGTTTTATCTTACTGCTTTTTTGTCCTGTTTTGTTTCAAATTGCACTGCAAACCACTTAGGATAAACATTATGAAGAAAGGGTACACAAACGATTTTAAAAAAAAGTTATTAGTGTCTTCTTCTGTAATGGAACTATTTTTGTTTTTATATGCAAGACTGTTTTAAAACATTTGCATTGTTTTAAATTGTCTTATGTATGAAATTGTGTTTACCCTTTTCTCGTTTTATGGTTGTAACCATTTTGTTTTATAATGATATATTTTATTGTTGTAACCTATTCTTGTAACCCACTCTGGAAGACAAATAATTGGGTGTTAGAACAAATTAAACCAGATCACTAGAAGCTAAAATGATGAAACCGAGGTTATCATACTTTGGATACATAATGAGAAGACATGATTCACTAGAAAAGACAATAATGCTGGGAAAAACAGAAGGGAGCAGAAAAAGAGGAAGGCCAAACAAGAGATGGATTGACTCCATAAAGGAAGCCACAGACCTGAACTTATAAGATCTGAACAGGGTGGTTCACGACAGATGCTATTGGAGGTCGCTGATTCATAGGGTCGCCATAAGTCACAATCAACTTGAAGTCATATAACAACAACAACAAACCCACTCTGGGACCTTATTCGTAAAGGGCAATAAGAAATCTAACTGAATAAATAAACAAAGTTCCAAGAATTTGTATACTTACAAGATATGGGTGGGGTAACCTGAAGCCCTCCAGATGTTGTTGGACTCCAACTCCCAGCAGCCTGCATGGCCCATGATCAGAGGTCATGCAAGTTGTAGTCCTGCAACATCTGGAGGACCACAGGTTCCCTGCCCTGGTAAAAAAATCTGGGTTCACAGAAGTTGCTGACTATTCACTCCTGAAGACGCAATCTATATGCACATGAGCTAAGCTAGCCTTTGCTTCAAGGTCAAGCAAAACACATACCCCATATCATTCTGAAAGGAAAATTTATTTGGGTGCAAATCCAGGGCATGTACCACGGGTAACCAACATCTGCTGCCCACCAGATGTTGCTGGTCTACAACTCCTGCCATTCCTTTGCCGGCCAGGCGGATGGGAGTCAAAAGTCCATCATTTGTCTGGTGGGTACCACATTGGCTACCTCTGATGTACACACTCCCTCCAAAACAACAGGCCGCCTTCACTCCGTGCTATTGGCATTGCTTACCTTGGTGCTGGCCCGTGACTCGGTCTTTGGGCATGTGGGTGTTCACAACTGGGCCTGCTTGGAGGAAGAGCTCCCACAGGAGAGGCTCGCTGACCTTTTCGTCCAAGCCTCCAACATACACTGTGGCATCTGGAACAGAGAGGAAAGAGACCGTCATCAGTTACAGAGAGCGCATACAGAGAGCGCAAACTCTTCGCAAGTCTCGTAAGGCTCCAAAAACCCATCCAAATGTAGAAAGACATGACTGTGGCTATGCTTGGCAGTTGCTCTCAGAGCAACTCTGTGGGTGTCTCCCTTTGCCCCTTCCTTTGAATTCCTCATCAAAATGCTCATTTTCCATGAAGCATTTGGCTTAATAGCTCCCTCCCAGTCTTCACCTCCAGCCTCAACAGCTCAGCCATGTGTTCACAACCCCTCCTCTCCGCCCCCTCCACATCCAACACTTTTGTCGTTTCCTCATCATGGTTGAAATTTAGCCCCTTGGACAATGACTTGCTTCCATTGGTCATGTTATCCCATTAAGCACCTATACATTGCCAATGCTATAAACAACATAGGACACTGCCATATACTGAGTCAGACCAGTGGTCCATCTACCTCAGTACTGTCTGCACTGAGCGGCAGCGGCTCTCCAGGGTTTCAGACAGAGGATGTTCTCAGCTGTACCTAGAGACACCAGAGATCGCATCTGAGACCTTCTGCATACAAACCAGATGCTTCACCACTGACCTACAGCCCATCCCCTAAAAATAAAGTAAGTTTCTAGTCCGCGCGGTTGTGAACAACAGGCTGATTCAGACAGAAAGCTGCCTCCTACCAAATCAGAGCATTGGTTTGTCTGGCTCAGTACTGTCTGCACTGACTGGCAGCAACTCTCCAGGGTTTCAGGCAGGGGACATTCCCAACTCTACTGGGAAATGCCAGGGATTGAATCTGAGCTATGGCTCCTCCCTTATCATTTTTTAATTATTAAACAATGCAACTGGGGCAGAGCACTAGATTCAGGAGGCCTGCGGACTAGACCCATTGCATGGCCAGCTGCAGCGCACAGAATGTGTCCAGGCTTTGCATCCCAGCTGAGTCAAAGCGGCCACAGAATTCAGCAGGTGGCTTTTGACAGGCAAGTTTCAGCCTCACCTCCCTCAGAGTCCTTTCTAAAGGGAATAAAATGCGCCATGGGTCGCAAGGCGCCATCGCATGCTGCAAAGCCCTGCAAAACAAGCTAGCCTTGGCGTATGGATGAGGCCGGCACAGATGACGGGGCTCCCTAGCATCAAGGGCACGTGTCCCCAAGCCTTTGAGGCCCAGTGTTGTTGGACTACAACTCCCAGCAGCCCACATGGCCAGGGATGATGGGAACTGTAGTCCAGCATCATCTGAGGGCCTCAAAGGTTGGGAAAGGCTGCCCTAGCATATGCTGCTTTCCCAGCACGGCTGACAGCATCCGTTTTTTGTTTGTTAGGTCCCGCGGGTGTGCGATAGGAGGAGATACGCCGGCCCTCTGGAGGCAAGGGCACTCTGCACGTGCTCAAAAGCACTCAAATTCCTCCCCCCCTCCCATCTGCGTTTTGAACCACCTTTCTTGTAATGACAAAAACTTTAATTTCACAACAGCAGCTTCAATTTCACACACACTTCCCAAATGACTAAGGTCCCTATACAGACGGGCCCACCCAAGATCCTACTCCGTTTTCCCCCACAACAAGAAGGGGGGGAAGTGGGGGGCCACAGCCCATAATAGCCCCCCCCCCAAAAAAAACCCAGCAGCCCCCTGGAGAAAACCGCTCCTCCTCCTCACCTTGGTTCCTCTCAGAGATGGGCCCAGCCGCCATCTTGGCGCCACTTTCTCAACCTCCTCCTCTTTTCTCGCACACCCCCCCCACCACACGACGACCTTTCACACGCCACTTCCGCCGGAAGCGCCACAAGTTGCTGGCAAGGTGGAGACGCCGTCGGCCATCTTAGACGCGGGCAGTGAAAATGAGGAAAACGAGGGAGAGAAGGGGAGAAACTGGATGTGACGTTAAAAAAGGCACTTCACCTCCCCTCCGTTTTCGAACGGGCGGAACAGGCGCTCGCCAGTCACAAAAGTGAAGGCGATGCCGCCATTTTGGGAGAGGGCAGAAGCAGGGGCTTGTTTTCTCAGGGAATAAATGCACTGTGAAAATATCGTGTCACAGATAGACGTAGCAACGTATATTATACATAATATATATATATTATATACAATATATAAATGTAAAAGGTAAAGGTGTTCCCACACTTATCGTGTGAGTCGTTTCCGACTCTTAGGGTGACGTCTTGTGACATTTACTAGGCAGACCGTATATATGGGGTGGGACTGCCAGTTCCTTCCCCGGCCTTTCTTTACCCCCCAGCATATGCCGGGTACTCATTTTACGGACCACGGATGGATGGAAGGCTGAGTGGACCTCGACCGCTTTTACCGGAAATTCGACTTCCTCTTTCTGTTGGAATCGAACTCCGGCCGTCAGCAGAGCTTTTGGCTGCGTTACCGCTGCTTACCACTCTGTGCCATGGAGGATATGTTGTTAACCTCAGGAATTTCGATTATATCATAACATAAGAACATAACAAGAGCCTGCTGGATCAGGCCAGTGGCCCATCTAGTCCAGCATCCTGTTCTCACAGTGGCCAACCAGGTGCCTGGGGGAAGCCCGCAAGCAGGACCCGAGTGCAAGAACACTCTCCCCTCCTGAGGCTTCCGGCAACTGGTTTTCAGAAGCATGCTGCCTCTGACTAGGGTGGCACAGCACAGCCATCATGGCTAGTAGCCATTGATAGCCCTGTCCTCCATGAATTTGTCTAATCTTCTTTTAAAGCCATCCAAGCTGGTGGCCATTACTGCATCTTGTGGGAGCAAATTCCATAGTTTAACTATAAGCTGAGTAAAGAAGTACTTCCTTTTGTCTGTCCTGAATCTTCCAACATTCAGGCTCTTTGAATGTCCACGAGTTCTAGTATTATGAGAGAGGGAGAAGAACTTTTCTCTATCCACTTTCTCAATGCCATGCATAATTTTATACACTTCTATCATGTCTCCTCTGACCCGCCTTTTCTCTAAACTAAAAAGCCCCAAATGCTGCAACCTTTCCTCGTAAGGGAGTCGCTCCATCCCCTTGATCATTCTGGTTGCCCTCTTCTGAACCTTTTCCAACTCTATAATATCCTTTTTGAGATGAGGCGACCAGAACTGTACACAGTATTCCAAATGCGGCCGCACCATAGATTTATACAACGGCATTATGATATCGGCTGTTTTATTTTCAATACCTTTCCTAATTATCGCTAGCATGGAATTTGCCTTTTTCACAGCTGCCGCACACTGGGTCGACATTTTCATCGTGCTGTCCACTACAACCCCGAGGTCTCTCTCCTGGTCGGTCACCGCCAGTTCAGACCCCATGAGCGTATATGTGAAATTAAGATTTTTTGCTCCAATATGCATAATTTTACACTTGTTTATATTGAATTGCATTTGCCATTTTTCCGCCCATTCACTCAGTTTGGAGAGGTCTTTTTGGAGCTCTTCGCAATCCCTTTTTGTTTTAACAACCCTGAACAATTTAGTGTCGTCAGCAAACTTGGCCACTTCACTGCTCACTCCTAATTCTAGGTCATTAATGAACAAGTTGAAAAGTACAGGTCCCAATACCGATCCTTGAGGAACTCCACTTTCTACAGCCCTCCATTGGGAGAACTGTCCGTTGATTCCTACTCTCTGCTTTCTGCTTCTTAACCAATTCCTTATCCACAAGAGGACCTCTCCTCTTATTCCATGACTGCTAAGCTTCCTCAGAAGCCTTTGGTGAGGTACCTTGTCAAACGCTTTTTGAAAGTCTAAGTACACTATGTCCACTGGATCACCTCTATCTATATGCTTGTTGACACTCTCAAAGAATTCTAATAGGTTACTGAGACAGGACTTTCCCTTGCAGAAGCCATGCTGGCTCTGCTTCAGCAAGGCTTGTTCTTCTATGTGCTTGGTTAATCTAGCTTTAATAATACTTTCTACCAGTTTTCCAGGGACAGAAGTTAAGCTAACTGGCCTGTAATTTCCGGGATCCCCTCTGGATCCCTTTTTGAAGATTGGTGTTACATTTGCCACTTTCCAGTCCTCAGGCACGGAGGAGGACCCGAGGGACAAGTTACATATTTTAGTTAGCAGATCAGCAATTTCACCTTTGAGAACTCTTGGGTGGATGCCATCCGGGCCCGGTGATTTGTCAGTTTTTATATTGTCCATTAAGCTTAGAACTTCCTCTCTCGTTACCACTATTTGTCTTAGTTCCTCAGAATCCCTTCCTGCAAATGTTAGTTCAGGTTCAGGGATCTGCCCTATATCTTCCACTGTGAAGACAGATGCAAAGAATTCATTTAGCTTCTCTGCAATCTCCTTATCGTTCTTTAGTACACCTTTGACTCCCTTATCATCCAAGGGTCCAATTGTCTCCCTAGATGGTCTCCTGCTTTGAATGTATTTATAGAATTTTTTGTTGTTGGTTTTTATGTTCTTAGCAATGTGCTCCTCAAATTCTTTTTTAGCATCCCTTATTGTCTTCTTGCATTTCTTTTGCCAGAGTTTGTGTTCTTTTTTATTTTCTTCATTCGGACAAGACTTCCATTTTCTGAAGGAAGACTTTTTGCCTCTAAGAGCTTCCTTGACTTTGCTCGTTAACCATGCTGGCATCTTCTTGGCCCTGGCGGTACCTTTTCTGATCTGCGGTATGCACTCCAGTTGAGCTTCTAATATAGTGTTTTTAAACAACTTCCAAGCATTTTCGAGTGATGTGACCCTCTGGACTTTGTTTTTCAGCTTTCTTTTTACCAATCCCCTCATTTTTGTGAAGTTTCCTCTTTTGAAGTCAAATGTGACCGTGTTGGATTTTCTTGGCAATTGGCCAGTTACATGTATGTTTAATTTAATAGCACTGTGGTCACTATATATCAATATACTATAATCGATTAATTATATTTAACAGGAAACCAAGGGTCAAAATGGCTGTTGGTCGAGTACGTCACTTCCGGTACCGACTCAACCCCCCCACCCCATTCCCTTCCATGCAAGCAGGGAAAGCGGCAGCACTCGTGGGAGACAAGCAGGAGTGGGGGCCAATCAGCGCAAGCGTAGCTCATTTCCTTCCGCCCCTACTCCTCCTCTTTCCCCTGATTGGCTGCAGCTCTCCAGGGTTTGCAGGCAAGGTATCTTTTTCCCAGCCCTCACCTGGAGATTCCTTCAGGGGGGCTGTCTGGGACCTCTTTGCATGCAAAGCAGGCGCTGTGCCACTGAGCTGCAGCCCTTCGCCTTAAAATGAAGCAAGTTTCTAGTCCTCTTGGTTCTGAAGGAAAAATGTAAATGTACTGCCTTCAAGTTGATTCTGACTTATGGCGACCCTATGAATAGGGTTTTCATGAGGCTGAGAGGCAGTGACTGGCCCAAGGTCACCCAGGGAGCTTCATGGCTGTGGGGACTCAAACCTTGGTCTCCCAGGTTGTAGTCCAACTCCTTAACCACTACACCACACTGGCTCTCCTGGAAAGAAGGAAAGGGCTGGTTTAAATAGGGACATAAGGAGCTGTCTTATTCCCAAGTCTCTACCGTTATGACAAAAGGGATAATAAATAAGTAAATAGCTGACCCCAAGGTTAGCTTTTGCTTTTCAGGGCAGCATTTATGCAGAAGTAGACCTACAATGCAGCCTTTCTCATTTCTAGTCACCTGCACTGAGACTTTTCCCCTGCCCTGCCCGTAGACGCCATTGGGGACTGAACCTGGGACCGTCTGCTTGCAAAGCAGCAGCACCTCCACTGAGCCACGGCCCTTCCCAAAAGGGGACTGTGGCCCACGGAAGCGTAGGCAATAAAATAAACTTGTTAGGCTTTTAAGGTGCCTCAAGACTCACTGTTTTCACCATTTCCTTTCCGTTAACAAAAAGTGCCTGGGGCAAAAAAAATTCAATGGAATCCTACAAACGAAGCTCTTTTTTTTTTTAATCCCAGGCAGTTGTAACATATTAGGGTTTTTTTTAAAAAAAAAAAAGTCAGAGGTGGTGGCCAGATTGAGAAACCTGGAGGGCCACATCTGCCTAAGGTGTTCCCCACCCCTGAACTAAACAATTCATTTGTTAGGCATTGCAACCTGTATCCTCATTACCATGTAGCACCTGGAGTGTTGTGCACAGAGAGTGAATGCGGTAGGTGGGGCAAGGGGCTCACAAGGATAAATGGGGTGAGGGGGCGACAAGCCCCAGGACCTTTTCAAACATGCTGTTCCCCTGGGATCCCCTAGGCTGGAGAAGCGAAAGCCATACGACTCACACTGAGGACAGTTTCAGATTTAAACATACCAAACTTTTAATAGAGTATTCCATAGAAATGTTATAAAAATATACACGAGCAATTGGTTTTTTTTGGGGGGGGAGAATACCCCTTTTATACCTTCGTTACTCAGACACTTTATGCTACAGAGAATGTGTAAATCAGCAGCCCAATTCTTTTTTCCCCTCTCCCGACCTAGCACAAATACTCTGCTTGTGAGTGGAAAGCAGGGCACAGGGTCAGCAACTTGTCTGATAAAGGGGGGCTCTCTCCAAACCCTATCTCAGAACTTTGTGGGCCTCCAGGTGCTTTTTGGCTATCACATGCTGGCTGGGGCTAAATGAAGAGACACATATTGCTATCTACCAGAACAGACCCTGAGCTACGTAAGTCATAATGCTCTTCAGCCCTAGAGAGAAGGCGGCAAATGCCACAAGCCTAGATGCCAAGCCCGTACATTTTAAGTCTTTAAGCCAGCTGTGGCAGGGGTCGGTGTGCACGCAGGTGGTGGACACTTTTAACCCAACTTCCAAATGTGCTTGGGGGCCACTCTAGCTTTTTACACTCACCTGCATGTTTTGTTCACAAGGTTTGTCTTCTGAAAGAAAAAACATTAGCTTAAAATAGCTTCTTTCCCCTTAGCCATAAAAGCATCTGGGCCAAAGCTTATAAAAAGTTTATATAAGACTATATCGTAACTGGAAACACGTTCCCATTCTGGATTTTCACCTGGCACTGAAAACACAGTGAAGGAATAAAGAGACTTTGCAGGCACAATATACAGAGACGAATGGGGAGTCGTATTAAGTTCCTAAGTACCGGCATCGAATGTCAGTGTTCCCAGGCAACAGCCTACCCAAGGACCCAGCCTTGATGATATACAAGCAGCCTGTTATAGGGAAGGAAAGTGCCTGTTGATTTTTAACAAGCTTCAAAGAAGCCTGTTCTTGAGTACCACGAGACATCAGCAATGGTTTTAAAGAGCTCTCAGGTGAATTTTGGATGAGAAGAACTCTCTTCCAACATGTACACTTGGGTTACCTTGTTTCTAAAAAGCATAGCAAAAAAACACAAAACCCCTAGCAATTTCTGCTAGGGACCAAGCATTTGTTGGAGCAGATCAATTATTTTATAATTTAATGGCATGTTGCCACCAGGATCTTTCAGCTTTCCAAAGCTCATTCTAAATCAAAGCCAGCAACCTTGCGATGAGGGATCCCGTTCAGACTTATTTGCAAACTCTCATTGATGCCTTACGGATGGAGCACTGATTGCTAGGCACAGGTCAGCGCTGGGTAGTAAAGCTTCAAAGGGATTGGTTATTTAGCATGCAATGACAAAGAGAAAGTTGTCCCAACATTGCTGATAGGGAACAAACGGAAAGAAACTTTGCCTCTGTTCTCCTGCAAAGAGGTGCAATACCGTGGGGTGGCTGTTTTACAGGTTATGGAGGGAAGCACACCCAAACGCTGCAATCTAGAAGGGGGCGGAATACTATTGTGGGGGGCCGGAGGAGACAGTGGCCTGTTAGGGGACCACTGACCAATTCCTGGTGGACTGCCTCACACTTGCAAGCGTGCCGGAATGAAGCAGATCATCTATATAAGAGCCCAGCTGCTGGATGAGGCCAAATGTTGCCCCATCTAGTCCAGCATCCTGTTCTCACGCAGCCAACCAGATGCCTCTTCTGGGGAGCCCGCAAGCAGGACCCGAGAGCAACAGCAACACTCTTTCCCCACCTGTGACTCCCAGTAACTGGAACACTGGAGGCAGAACAGAGCTTGATCCTCCATGGATTTGTCCAGTCCTCTTTCAAAGCCATCCACGTTGGTGGCAATCACTACCGCTTGTGGGAAGAAGCTCTCCAAGGCCCTGAAAGAGCCTTGGTTGCCATGATTGAGAGAGACAAGGGGAAAAGTGGTACCCTGTTGATCCTGCCTACGCTGGTGTAGCTTGACGTTGCTTTGACGCAAGGCCCTCCTTGTAAGCAAGCTCCCCTAATACTGGTCAGTTCTGCTTTCAGTCGGGCAGCCAACAAGGTGCCTTGCAGATATCGTTGTGGCTCCCATCAGCCAGGTCAGGCTGATGATAGAAGCCAAGAGTCCAGCTACACCTGGAAGACACCACATTGCCTACTCTTCATTTTAAGTATAGTGAGATCCAGACTGGGCACTTTTGAGTTTATAAATGTAATACTCCTTGATGGACCATTGGGGGGGAAATCAGATTCCATTAGGGGGGAAAAAAAGTATAGTACATGACACAGAGCTGGTCAGCCCATCCTGGCCTACTTGGTGCCTGGAAAAGGCTGACATTTAGGGTGTGTACACACCATACATTTAAAGCACATTATTGCCCTCAAAGAATCCTGGGAACTGTAGCTTGTTAAGGGTGCTGGGAACTGCAGCTCTCCAAGGGGGTAAACTACAGTTCCCAGGATTCTTCAGGGGGAAATAACGTGCTTTCAATGTACGGTGTGTGTATCCAGGCTCGTTGCTGTCAGGCGCGTGTTTAATGGGGGGTGGTTACAGTTCATCCATGCAAAGTCATCGCAACATCGGCATCGAAATGCCAGCCCATCTTATTCCCCCACACCTCAATTTAATCCGGATTTACCTTTCCTAAAGGAAACCCGACAATTTAAATTAAAAAAAAAAAACATTTGCAATATCTCGACGACCCGTTTGCGATATGCGATGGAAGCCCTCGTTGCTATGAAATCAAAACAACCTTCGTGGTGAATACAAGTTCAAATGGGGAGAAGGGCCGTTATGATCCACTTGCTGCACCAGGAAGCCTTCGAACGGACTCATCCTACACATCAGGGAGGGGGTAAGCCCAGCCACAGGCATCGCGTGCCGCTGCCCTTCCCTACAGCCTGGCCACATCCATGTTGTCCCAGCTGGATAACCGCTCTGAATAAGCCTTCGCGGGAATGTGCAAAGGGCCCCGTTGAAGCAGCACATTGCAATCGTTGCCTCTTGGGCAGGAGGAGGCCAACCACGTCCAGTCTCAGGTCTGCGTTGAATATGCCGAGGGCCCAGCCCTCTTGGCGATGGGACAGCACAAGGGAGCTCCTGACATGCTTTGGGGAGCTCTGCGAGCCTCTCGAGAGCTGTGCCGTTAGCTTCCCCTTGCTTGCCAGTAGTCGAGTCGCTCTTGGAGAAGGTCCAGTTCCTCCGTGAGGCCAACAATGCTAGAAGCAAAGAGGCCGGCCTGAAAGGAGAGGTCAAGACTGCTGTTTTTAAAAACAAAAGCGAAGGCACGTCATAACAGCCAACCAGGTCTTCTCAGAGGCACTCCAGCTATGGAATTTCCTCCCTGCTGTACAAAAGGCAGCGTCTGCATCTGTTGCTCCACCCAGTTTCCCCTCTGGCTCCGCCCACCATTGACATGTGGCCCTTGGAAGGTGGGCAAGAAGGGAATGTGGCCCTCAAGGGGGGGGAAGGGGTTCTCCACTTCTGACCTAAGCAGAAAGAGAAATTGCCAGCAAGAAACACTGCTGGAGTTGGGGCAAGGCAACAGGCATTTTTCTCTCCCCCTTTTTTACGCAAGGTCCATCATGCCACGCCATTTAAATTCTCTCGCCTATATTTATTTTTTCCTGAGGCTGCGCCTCCCATCTCCGAGGGCTGTGCTGGACTGCCGGCCTGATGCTGGATTCTCTCCAGGCTCATCCAGAGTAAAAGCAACTGCCACAACAGCAACAACCCACCCCACCTGTTTTAAAAAGTAAATACTCTTGGCTGTGTCACCTGGGGCCTCCCGGCCATGCCAGCCCTCCCCGTCAAAGATCGTCAGCCAGATAAACGGTCTCCCAGGATCCTTGCTCTGATTTCCACTCACAGGACTTTTGCTTCAGATCTCGGTTCCAAGTTCCTGTTCTTTATTTCCTAATTTAATGAACTGGGGCATGCCGTAAGGAGGGCAGGACACAGCAGGCGTGGCACGCTGCAGCCTCCGGAGACCTAGCTGTGAAAAATCTGTTTCCAATTGTGAACTTCTAAGGCAGCTATCCACAGTGGGAAGCCTGCCTCACTTAGTCTGCCATTTTCCACTCATGGCCTCCCCAACTGGCAAGAGCTGTGTGGATCGCTTTTTGGCAAAACAGGGGGCTTCTTGCCGCTCAGAAGGAAGCCCTGCCAAGCTGAACTGTGCACTTACTTGGATGTATGTAGGAAGCTGCCTTAGACTGAGTCAGACCATTGATCCATCTAGTTCAGTCTTGTCTACACTGACCGGCAGCGGCTCTCCTACATCATCCCAAAAGAGGCCCTCTGCTTTGCATGCAGAAGGTCCCAGGTTCAGTGCCTAATGACATCTCCAGATTATTATTATTATTATTATTATATTACATTTGTATACTGCCCCATAGCTGAAGCTCTCTGGGCGGTTTACAACAATTGGGCTCGGAGAGACTCCTGTCTGAAATCCTGGAGAGTGGCTGCCTGTCAGTGTAGACAGTACAGAGCTAGATGGACCAACGGCCTGGCTCACTAAAAGGCAGCTTTCTGTGCTCCTTTTAAAATCAGCCCTTTATTCAGAACCATGAGGACTAGGAGCTTACTTTATGGGAAGGGCGGTAGCTCAGTGGTAGGCCGTCCGCTTTGCATGCAGAAGGTCCCGGGTTCAATCCCCGGCATCTCCAGGTACTGCTGGAAATGCCTCCTGCCTGAAACCTTGGAGAGCCACTGCCAGCCAGTGCAAACAGTACTGAGCTAGATGGACGAATGGCCTGACTCGGTATAAGGCAGCGTCTTCTGTTCATATTTCAATTTAATTTCCATGCTTTGAGGCAGGAGACATTCCCAGCCCTATCCAGTGATGTTGGGGATTGAACTTAGGAACTTCTGCATTCAGAGCAGATGTTCTCTCCCTGAGTTACGGCCTTCCCCCAAATTCAGAGTGACTTACAGGATGTCTGAGTGACATCAGATCCGTTGGGTCCCTGAAATTACATTTTAAATAGGCACCCATCTCGCCAGTCTGATTTTGGCATCGTCTATTTCGAGCAGATCCCCTTACACACAGAGAGATACTTCATTCAGGACTGGAATTAACACCCATCTCAGCCCTTCTGCAGTGACTTTGACACAGATCTTGAGAGCCCCTTTGACTGGAAGCAGTCTTGAGCTCATTTTACTTTAGAATTAAAAAAAATAAAAACACCAAAGGCTCAAAGCAGGTAACAGGAATCGCAAACAGACAAATTCACACTATCCTCAGTTCCATACTGCAGCCATAGACCACTCGCCCAGATCAGAAGTTCTTGCAACATTTTAGGTTTAGACTTTAAATAGGCAGCAATTCATAAAACGAAATGAAGTAATAGGTATTTCTTACAGCTTGAAATAATGTATTCCTCCCCTTTACATGAAACCATGGGAAACCATTTCTTTTATTCATTCAATTATCATTCTGGTACAGAGCACTACCACCCCCAGGACTCCTCCTGAGAGATCCTACACTTTGTATTTGCCATGCAGAGGGTTTAGCTGCAAAGTGAGCCCTGTGAGGTCAGAGCAATTGCTGCAAAATGTAGGTAAACAAAGGTGCTTTCTGACGCATAGTGAACTAAAACATTTCCTCTCCCAAAAAAATTCCTAAGTGGAGATTTCTATCACAGTCGGTAGCTGAATTTATTTGAAATTGTTTCTATATTATGCAATTAACTTTTTAATATATATAATTGCTTTAACTGCTTTTATGTATAGTTTTGATATATGTTCTTCATTGTACTGTGAAGTAGCATTGAGAGGCTTCACAGAATGCGATTCATAAATGAAATTATTATTATTATTAAAATAGTGTACATGCTGCCTTTTATTTCAAGAAGAAATAGCAAAGCGGTTTGAAAATAAATGCCAACAGCAAAATAATACATAAATAAACAGTCCTAACAGCAGCAGCAACATCGGAACCTTTTAAAAGAATCCCACAATAGTTTGACCCCTAGATGGCACTACAGACTTGAGCTCTTTATGACATTTTATCTGCTTCTTGAGATTTCAACTGCTCTTAGCAGGCCAAGGGATTAAAAAAATAAGTTTTAAAATAAATACGTAAATAAATTGCATCCCCTCCTTGTAGAGTAACATCTATGACAGTTGGACTTTTTGCACCCAAGAAAGATGGAGAATGTGAGAAGTTAAACAGAGCTTTGCAAACACAGACCTAGTTCTTTAACTACAACCTCAGCACCATCCTGCCATTTGCAGGCGACTCTTTGCAATGGCGTATTTTGTGTTTTGCTTTTGCTTTTACCTGCACTTCCAGGTTCCCACGAAGGTAGCACCTTTTCCACAAGTGGACGAAAGGCCCCGTGTGCAACGGCAGCAGGAGCAGCCCATCGTGGTGAAGGAGGCGGCGGCTGGGTTTGCACCTCAGAGACACATCTCGCTCTCCGGGGCCCTCTGGAGGCTGAGCGCGGCGGGAGCCCTTCTTAGAGAGGGACCCGTTTTTCCAAGGAAAGACGTGCGCTTGCAAAGAGAGGGAGCCCTTGGAGAGTAAGTACAGGTCCCGTTTCCCTGAAGGAGTGTTTTCTGTCTGGAGGAGGAAAGAAAGGCAAAAAGCTCAGGACGTAACATCAGAAGAGCCTGGCCGGTGGATCAGTCCAAAGGGATCCCATCTAGTCCAGCATCCTGTTCTCACAGTGGCCGACCAGAAGCCCCAATGGGGAACCGGCTAGCAGGGCCTGAGCGCAAGAACACTCAGGTGTGGAAAGAAGAGACAAACTGGCCCCTAACCTCTTAGGAAGAGGGTTCAACATTCACGTGTCTTTAAACCTCCTGCCCAATCCCTCCCCGACTCAGGCACCCACCTCCTCGACAATCTCCTGCAACTGAGCAGGGCTGCAGATGTGCCACCCAGCAAGCAGGTGCCGTAACGTGAGGAAGGGCCACAGCTCAGTGGGCAGAACACCTGCTTTGCGTGCAGAAGGTCCCAGGTTCAATCCTCAGCATCTCCAGGTACGGGGGGGGGAGAGAGAAGACCCCTGTCTGACCCCACAGAGAGCTGCTGCCAGGTAGACAATCCTGCACTAGATGGACCCCAAGGCAACATCCCGTGTTCCTATTTAATTTCCCCCTTTATTCAGAGCCACGAGGACTGGAATCTCAATTTTTTTTTAGGGGAAGGATCACTGCTCAGTGGAAGAGCATCTGCTTGGCATGCAGAAGGACCTGGGTTTAATCTCCATGGCGGGCTGGGGGAACGTCTCCGCCTGAAACCCTGGAGAGCCACAGCCAGGCAGCGCAGACAATCCTGAGCCAGGTGGACCAAGAGTCTGACTCGGTATCAGGGAGCTTCCTCTCTTCCTGTTTAAATCATCCCTTTCCTTGGAATCATGAGGACCGGCATCTTATAAAGGTGGCTTCCAGTACTCCTGGGAACCACACAGACCGAGCCAGGCAGGGGGGAAAGAGAGTTTTCAAAGGTATACAGAGGTTCTCTGGCTCTGAATCTGGTAGCCCAAGTTATGAACATGGCACTCAGGTTTCCCACACGCACCTTGTCCCTGTCTGGAGGCAGGAAGTTCCCATTTGGAGCACCCTCGCTGTTGCTGTTGGCGCTGCAGCATTTGTAGCAAGGGTTCCTGAACTGCTCTCTCTGCCGGGGGCTGTATCTGAAGGGCCAGTCCCAGATGGTGGGCAAGTGTGCCCCCACAGCTTCCTTGACCGGGTAGTCACCTTTCTCCAGAATCTCCAGGCAGAGGGTCTCTCGCCAGCCGTTTATCGGAGTGTAGAGTTGACTGAGAAAACGGTTCTGGAGACACAGAGAGACAGAGAGAGATGAACTGAGCCTTCCCCAGGTGCCGCCTCTTCTTCCACTTGCACAGATTTCATTGGCCAAGGAATTATCACAACAGCAACAACGGCCTACTTTACAGGGCTCTTTTGAGGATTCCCGAAGCTTTCCCTTCTTTCCAACCGAGGCTTTTAAACCAAATTGTTTTTATTTGGTCTCTGCCTTTTGTTCATCGGGTCCTGCTTTATTAATTCCTGCTTTATTAATTCTGTGTTATTTGGGGAGGTGGTGTGGCTTGTCGGTAACGCATCGGCTCTGTGGGCAGAGGTCGGCCACAGGTTCAGTCCACAGAGCCTCCAGGTGAAGAGCATCTCAGAGAGCAGGACAAGCAGGAAAATCCCGTTCAGGGACCCAATGATGGACTTGGTCCAACAATGTCTGGAGGACCACAGAGGTTCCTCATCCCTGGCCTAAACTCTAGGGCAGAGGTAGCCAAGATGGTGCCTTCCGGATGCTGCAGCCCAACAGCCACCCTGGCCAATAGTCAGGGATGCTGATGGAGTCCAGCATTCAGAGGGCACCACCGTGGCTGTCCCCACTCTATCAGCTCAGGTCGCCTTGCCTCTCCTTCCCAACGGGAGCCATAGCAGAGCTTGAGGAAGCCAGCGATTTTTGGTCCCAGCATTGCCTAGAGTATTGATTTATTTAGAGCCCCACCAACAGCCAAAAAAGCTTCCACAATGGCACACATATTAATATTATTATTATTATTATTATTATTATTATTATTATTATTATTATTAGATTTATATCCCACCCTTCCTCCTAGCAGGAGCCCAGGGCAGCAAACAAAAGCACTAAAAACATTAAAACATCATACAAGCAAACTAAAACACATTAAAACTAAGACATCTTCAAAAACATTACTTAAAAAAGCTATCAAAACATCTGATTAAAAACATTTTAAAAAATAAAGTTTAAGAGCATATTAAAAAGCAATTCCAACACAGATACAAACTGGGACAGGTCTCAACTTAAAAGGCTTGTTGAAAGAGGAAAGACATGCAATCCTTAAAAAAAACAGCCCCTGCCTGCAGTCTTACCATGTAAATAATAACACAACACACAAGGAAAGAGGATCACGGAGGGAAGAGGGGGGGAAAGCGAACCCAGGCACCGGTTCTTAAAAGAGTAGATCTCGTCGTGACCAGATGGCACAGAAACAGAGGAGGTGCCTGGCGGAGGGGGTCTTTTGGGCATAGCTGATGGGCAGAGGAGCCCCAATTCCCACCTTTCCCACAGAAGCAGCCTGACGTTAGGGCTGCGGCTGGGGGACAGCAGAGACCAGGCCGTTGTGCAGAGCCACCCCCCGCCACCGCAGCTCACCTGGCTCTTCCGGCCTCTCTCCCAGTGGCAGTTGAACAGGAAGGTGCTGCAGAAAGGCACATAGCTGCTGTCGTGCAGAGCCGCCAGGTAGGCCTCCGTGAACTGAAACGCCCAAGGGAACTGTCGCAGGAGCTGCCAGGTGCAATCTAGGAACAGCAGAAAGACCGGCGACTGCAAGAACAGGGCGAAAAGGAGAGAGGCAAAGCTCTGGAATGCTCCTGCTTTTTTCCCCCTACCCCAAGAGGAAATGTCTTCTTCTTCCTCCTCTTCCTCACCTTCTTTTTTTGGGGGGGACGTGAAATTTGACTGCAAAGCGGGCAAGTTTTAAAAGAGTGCCATGCCGTCAGTGCCGGATTTAGGCATAAGCTAAACAAGCTACAGCTTTTAGGGCCTCACAATCCGCAGGGGCCTCAAAAAATTACAGAATTTTTGGGGGGGGCTTTTAAAATTTTATGTGTACTGAATATAGATAGATAGATAGATAGATAGATAGATAGATAGATAGATAGATAGATAGATAGATAGATAGATAGATAGATATAGATAGATAGATATAGATAGATATAGATAGATAGATAGATAGATAGATAGATATAATATATATATATACGGTATATATATAGATATAATATATATATATACGGTATATATATAGATATAATTTATATATATACGGTATATATATATATATATTATGGTGTAATTTTTTAACAAAGGGCCTCCAAGCTTTATATAGCTTAGGGCCTCACCAAGTCTAAATCCGGCACCGCATGCCGTGCCAAACATTTCTCTCCTGGTGTCTTCTGGCCGTTCTCCACCCGTTTATGAGAGAAAATAAATTGCATTCAAACATTACTTGTTGTTTTTATTATTGTTACTCAGGAGGTTACTGAGTTAAATTTAGTTTATTTCTGTGTCAGTTTGTGTTATTGTGAACTGACACGTCACTTGGATATGGATTTCCCACTGGAACGATATTGTTTCTGTAACTGGCGGTGGGGGATTTTTAAAAGTATTTAATGAAGAGTTAATTTTTTAAAAAAAGAAAATTACAAAAGGGAAAAGAAAATGTTTGTAAAAGGTCTTGTGGCAGGGAGGGAAAGCTTTTGTGGTGTGCATCTTTCCAGGTGGTTGAGGGGCTGTTTGCAATGAGCACTCTTCTTTTCATTTTACAAATCATCTCTCTGGTGAGCTGCCCTCTTGCAGCCTACCTGGGTGCCTGGATTTCCTGAAAACCCCCATGAGGTCCTCAGCTGGTCTGTCCTGTCAACACAAAGACTTGGGGAAGCCGCTGTCTGTGCATCTGACCGCTGATGGCTGCTGCATTTTTTTAGTGGAATCTTTTTACTTTGAAAGAAGTCAATGCAGGATTGTTTTATCTAGTCAATGTTTTTAAGGTAAAAGGAAGGACAACCCTTAAAAACAAAACCAGGGACTGCACCGATCTCAGGCACTGAATAAGCAGCCCTCCCCGGCTTTCCGTGCTTCAAATAAAGCTCAGGGACAATGCCATGATGAGTCAGCATCTCCCATTGGGGCTTTTCCAGATCAGGAAGCGCAGGCAGCTGGGAAGGCTGCAGTGCGCTGGAGAAATGTTTAATGGACACAAAAATGCACACACAGGGAAGGGCCATAGCTCCGTGGCACAGCGTCTGCTTTGCATGCTGAAAGCCCCAGGTTCAATCCCCCACGGCATCTCCAGATAGGGCTAGGAGAGAATCCTGTCTGAAATCCTGGCGAGCTGCTGCCAGTCAGTGCAGACAATACTGAGCTAGATGGACTAGTGGTCTGATTTGGTATAAAGAAGCTCTCTATGTTCCCAGGTTCCTGCACCACCCACAGCCATCTCCCAGCTATAAGATAAGCCCAACCCTGTGCCCACCGACGTCTTAAAGAAACGCAGAGATAATTCTGAGAGAGAAGCAGAAAAATGCACGCCTCTTTCAAGGGGGAATTGGGGGGTCAGGATTCGGCACAGCAAAAGAGTCAGGCCATATTCACATTACGAAAATAACACCTCCCCAGTCTCCACTCCTTCCCTGCCTTTGCTTCTTTCCGAAAGCATTTCAGTTCCTTTGAAACGGCCCTCGCTGCCATTTCCTCTTTGGTCCCAAGGCACCTGACTTACCTCATCCCGGTCATTTTTCTGGAGCAAGTTGAGGCGCTGCAGGAAGGGGTGCCCAGCCGCCACCCACTCCCTCTGGACCAGGCTCTGGAAGCCGGGAATGGTTCTCGTGTGCGGATCCGACATGACTTGGACCAGAGAGGCCAGCAAACAATTCAGGTCCCTGTCATCTGACTCTGGAAGCGGAAGGAAAGGAAGGTGTGTGCGTGAGAGAGACATCCTCCATAGGGGAAAGTCCTATTGGAAACGGGTTGTTGAGATATTCAAACAGGACCGCAGTGGCAACAAGGTTTTATTTTCGTTTTGCTTACATCAGATTTTTCCTGGAAAGAATAAATCTGAATTAAATCTGGGGAAGGAACATGGGCTGGCATTACTATTGTTGTTCTTATTGTTATTTTCATTTATGAATCGCTTCCCATGAGACATCCCAAAACAATTTGCAGTGTTAACACATACAAAGCAGCTACCTATATCAAAACAGTTAGAACAATTGCATCCAAGCAATTACAGATCTTTTTTTAAAACCAGCACATACATAAAGCATGCATTTTTTAGGCCAGTGATGTCGGGTGGACCCGGTGACAAACTTGCATGCATGAGGACCACCCATCCCATAATAAACATCCAACTGAAACCACCCAGCTTTGGTGAGCATGCAAAGAGTGTGTCTTCAGTTAAGATGCAAAGGGATGCAACTCAGTTTCTGTGGGTTTTGTTTGTCCTGAATGCTGCTGTCACTTAGCGGAAACAACCCCCTGAACCGCTTCTGGCTTGCCAGGATGGAGATCTAGAGAGGGGTGTGTGTGTGTAAACCTCTAGCTTTTTCGTGGCTGGAATGTCATCTACTGGGCAAAGTTAAGAGTCACAATGTGTTGCTCCGCCCACTTTTGCCTCTAGCTCCGCCCCTTGGACGGTTGCCCATGAAGGAAGGTGGCCCTTGGGCTGAAACAGATTCCCGACCCCTAAGGTAGTTCATCCAAACCAGCTGTGGAGATCCCCAAATGTTAGATCTCTGGAGGCCACCTAGTTGCACCAGGACCCCACCAAGAAGCAACCAAAGACGCCAGCACTCCTTGGGGGGTGGGTAGGACCACCTTTGCAGCTGTTCCAAGGCGGGCAGGGGTCACCAGGGGCGGTCAAGCATCCTGCCATCCTGGGAAGAGTGTCCAGCTGGGGACATTACACGCGGCCCTTCTGCAGCAGAAACACAAGACAAAGGAGCTCACTCTACCTTGCAGGACGACGGAGCGACTCCTCTCAGCCAGCAGCATGGTGACTTCGCTGGCCTTCTTCAGGCACGCCCTGGAAGGGAGAAGGGAGGCCACTGCAATAACGTCAGCTCCTTTTATTTATTTATTTATCTATTATTTGGTTTATATCCCACCCTTTCTCCTGGCAGGAGCCCAGGATGGCAAACAAAAAGCACTAAAAACACTTTAAAAATCATAAAAACAGACTTTAACACACATTAAAACAAAACATCTTTTAAAACATTTCTTAAAAACAAAAGCTTTCCAAACATCTCCTAAGATTAAAAACATTTTTTAAAAGAAGGTTTAAAAAGATTTTTAAAAGCAATTCCAACACAGACGCAGACTGGGATAAGGTCTCCACTTAAAAGGCTTGTTGAAAGAGGGAGGTCTTCAATGGGCGCCAAAAAGATAACAGAGATGGCGCCTGTGTAATATTTAAGGGGAGGGAATTCCAAAAGGTTGGTGCCACCACACTAAAGGTCCGCTTCCTATGTCGTGTGGAACGGACCTCCTTATAGGATGGTATCTGCCAGAGGCCCTCACCTGCAGAGCGCAGTGATCAACTGGGTATTTAAAGGGTAAGACGGTCTTTCAGGTATGCTGGTCCCAAGGTGTGTAGGGCTTTGTGCATCAAAACTAGAACCTTGAACATGGCTCCTTGGGGTGGGGAAAGTCCGAACAACACTCAGCACCCTTAACAAATGACAGGTCCCAGGATATTTGGGGGGGTGGGGGAGAGCCACGAATTTTCAAAAAGTCCAATCTTCTGAAGAAAGCCGATTTGTTTTGCAAGAGCTTTAATCGCGCCGCCTGAATTTGCCGGGATGCGATTTGAGTCCCACCCGGAAACAGCCACAGTCTGGAAGCGCACACACCCGCCTGTCTCCGCTGCAGCAGGATTCCCCGAAATGAAGGCCAGAGAGGCCTGCCTCACCTCACGTGATCCAACCACCGTGTCCCTTCCAGGCCTGAGAGCCACTTCTCCTCGGAGGGGGAGGCAAAAGAATCTAGAAGGGGAGGCAAGAAGATACAACAGGGTTACCTTTGTTCACAAACAGCCCTTTAGGGGGGGAGAGGGGCAAAGGAGTATGCCTCAAGAACATAAGAGCCTGCTGGATCAGGCTAGTGGCCCATGTAGTCCAGCTTCCAATTGGAAGCCCACAAACAGGACTTGAGCACCGCAGCCATTTCCCCCTCCGGCAGCATCCATCAACTGGGATTATTCACGGGCATCCTGCCTCCCACAGTGGAGGTCAAACATAGCCATTGTGGCTAGCAGCCACCGATCGCCTCCTCCATGAATTTGTCTAACCCCCTTTTAACAATGCTTCTGTCTTTCGGCAAGCCTCATCCGCAGGGCTGAGAATAGAGCAAGCAGCTTCGCAGTCCCTGGGAACCAGCTGCGCCCTTCCTCCAAAAATAGGATCCCCGACAGAGTTGCTAGTTTCAAGGCAGCTGATGGGGGGAAAAAAATCTTGCTTTATTTTTATACTGATGCCTCATTTCTGGTCTCTGGAGGGCAGGATGATTCTCCTCCACCCTTTGAGTCATGCACAGCTCCTGAGAAGCATCAGGAACATCCACAGATGGATTTAGCATGCTGGATAGGATTGCCACGCAAACTTCACCAGGGAGAGAATTTGGGATGCTTTATACAGACGCTAAATAATCATATGAAGTATTTGAGTGTTCAGAGGACTTCACATCCATTTTTCCTTGCTGTATATCCTGACAACAATCTTGTGAGGTAGGACAGTGCAGATGGGGAGCGGGGGTCTAAGACAACCGTGTATTCTTGAGATTTGAACTGGAAACTTCCTGACCCGTCGCTCAGTTTCATAACTACTATCACCCATCAGCTCTCACAAGCAGGCTCTCCGCCCGATTTCCTAGCAGCTGATTGTGTTCTTAACAGACTCCATCAAAAAGCAACAAGGTGATAAGATTCAGCGTGTCAGCTGTGCCTGTGGGGTCAAATCCACAGCACCCCATTTGCACGTGCAAGCATCGCATGAGGCTTGCGCTCAGCGTGAAGAATCTGCACGGGTCTGAAGAAAACAGGTTTTGTTGGACGCTCAGGTCTATCTAGTCACCTTCTGTGGGTAATAACCAGACAGATTTGCTGACCTGGTCCGATTGGCTGACGATCTGGCGTTGGAAGAGCAGTTGTGGTCTCCTCTCCTTCCTCGGCTCATTCAGCACACTGTTTGCGGTTGGACCCCAGTGAGGGTCAAATCAATGGCCCGGATGAGGTCCCTGCTATCTCTACAGTTCTGTGAAGGTAATTCCCATGTCCCCAGTTCTCACAAGGCACACTGGAAGCTGCCTTGGATCCGTCTCGCCCAGTAGTATCGACACTGACAGGCAGCAGCTCTCCGGGGTTAAGAACGTAAGAAAAGTCTGCTGGATCAAGCCAACATCCTGCTCTCGCAGTGGCCAGCCAGGTTTCACAAAGGGGGACATTCCCAGCTCTTCCTGGAGATGCCACTGGGGACTGAACACGGGACCTTCTGCATGCAAAGGCTCTGGGCTCATAGTTCTAGTCCTCATCGTTCTTGATTTAAACAGGAACAGAGGAAGCTACCTTATACTGAGTCAGATGCTGGGTGCTTCTAGCTCAGCATTACCTACACTGACTGGCAGCAGCTCTCCAGACCAGGAGTCTTTTTTCCCAGCCCCACCTGGAGATGCTGCCATCGGGGGATTGAACCTGGGACCTTTTGCATGGAAAGCAGGGGCTCTGCCACTGAGCCACAGTGGCCCTTCCCACACTCAGGAGTGACGCACTTTTGAGATGGAAGCTCTGTGGCTAGTTCTCCTTCGCTCACCAGCAAGGCAGAGGCTCAAGTTCCAGAGCTTGGAGTAGGACTGCTGGATCTCAGGCGGGCTGGGAAGGTCAGCCGCTGCCTCCACTATCACACACTGGGAATGTCCAGCGAGCATCAGAGTTTCCACTGCCCTGCAGAGAGAAACGGGTGAGGGGATGAAGACGGCGCTCCAGCAAACTGGGCCTTCAAAACAAAGGTGGCGTGGTGCAGGTATTGAACAGCTAAAACCAAGCAGGGTTTGAGCCTAGCGGTGGCAGCTGCTGGTTCCACGTCAGGGAAATCTGCTCCAGGTTTTCGTCTGAGCTTTCAAGGAGCTGTCCGAGGTGCTGACTAAAACCCACCCCAGATTCCCGCACTGCCTCCACAGCCACCATTGGAGCCCCAGGCCACACCACGCTGCACACTTAAGCATAAGGGCGGGTAACAGCCACACAGCAGCCCTGCCGTGACCCCCAGGGAAAGAAGCCCATCTATAGTGGCTGGGAGGACATTGGGTTGTTATTATAACGTTTACATTGATATGCCTTTTTTCCTATTGTGTCGTGAGCCGCTTTGAGTGCATTCGTGCGGAAAAGCAGCATACAAATTGAATAAAATAAAATAAACACAAAATGAAAATAAAAATAAAAAAAAAATTTTTAAATAGTGGCAGAGGAGCCGCCTCATAACACCGTACCTCAAGTCTTCCTTCTCCGGGTCTGAATCGGCATGGAAGCTTGCCGCTCGGAGGAGATCACTGCCTCCCGGGTGATGCCAGCACAACCTCTGGCCAGAGAGAGACAGAAAAGAAAATCTTGGATTCCTTGCAACAGATTTTTGCGGACCTCAAAACCCAGACCCTCCCCTTTATTCTGTTTCTTCTCAGCAACTCTACCCTGGAAAAACCTTCCGTCTCTACTTTTAGAATAATGGCCCTTTTTTTAAAGCAGTGTTCTGATCTTACAAGATGCAGGGCAAGCATTGCCTGGAACTCTGCCCTCGAAAACAGAGGGCACTTTTGGGTTGGAATTCCATCACCCTCTGGCAAATTCAGGTTGTGCAATTAAGCATTTGGTGGTCTTGTGCAAGAAACCTGCTTCCCCCCTTCCCCAAAAGGATCTGACTTTTTGTGATAAGGAAAGCACCAGGGAACATGACGCAACATTCTCTAGCTTCCCCCCAAACAATTCGGAATGAATGCTCACTAAATAGCCAACATCGTCTAACCTCCCTGCAAAGAAATTGGGACGAATGCTCACTAAACAGGGCCTTTGGAAGGGCCTGCTGCCAGTGACCTCAGCTTCTACCACCTGAAGCAATCCCCTCACTCTACCCAATGGCAGGGCCGGCCCTGAGCAGGAGTTAAGGCACCAGAGGGTGAAGGAGGATGCATGCAATTCAAGACTCCCTCCTGGGTGCCTTACAGAGGTATATCATCGTTAGCTTTTTTGGAGAGTGGGAGGGATCCACTCATGTCTGTCTCTATCTGAGGAAGGGCTGCCCCCATTTCCCCCCTTCTCCCCCCCCCAAACAGACCAACACTCTCAGATCACTCACTGGGATGCGTCTTTCATTGAAATGCACAAAGGCTCTCTTCAGCTCGATGTCCAGAAATCGACCAGGGACCCAGAGGTATTTGGGGAGGCTGCGGAGAGGAGGCAAGGGGTTGGCGGTGAGCAAGGGCAGCTGCCATATCGAGTCAGGCCACTAGGGGTCCATCTAGCTGTGTATTGTCAACACTGACTGGCAGCAGCTCTCTAAGGTTTCAGATTATGAGTCTTTTCCCAGCCCCCCCCGGAGATGCAGTCGGAGAGCGTACCAGAACCCTTCTGCATGCCAAGCAGGTGCTCTGCCTCTGAGCTAGGACCCTGCCCCAAAGAATCCATTTAAGAAGGAGAGAGAGCGAGAGAGAGCAGGCAAGTCCCCAAATGGCATTTGTTCTCCATACAAAAACATCCTGCCCCTTGCACCACTTTCTTACGACAAGCAATTGCCCTCCTCCACTTTTGCCTTGTGCAGATTGGACTCTAAACCTCCGTCTTTATTTTGAAAGATAAAACAGGCGCACTGTCACCAGAGGCTCTCCAATAACAACCCTATCCCTGACCCTAACCCTAATAAAATTCCGAAGTTGCATTTTCCTCCCTGGGAATGCTATCAAAATGATGCTTGCGTTGGAGTGTCTGAGGGACACTTTATGCTGGACGTGAAACACTGGGTGGGTTTTCAACGTTCATTTATTTACTTATTGAGGCACAGCAGAAGCACAGCGAGGAACAGGAGGGTGTTTGCCTTCATTAATTTAATTCCATGTCCTCCTGCCTGGTTCCAGCGCAGGCAAGAATGTGTGTTTAACACACACACACAAATACGCACGCATATCCCCACAAATATAAAAATCTGAAACACAGGAAATTTACAACAGCCTTCGACAAGCCTAACCCAAACCATCAAACGCCTTGACAAATGGGAAGGTGCATCAGATTTGCAAAAGCATTCTCCTGGCCCGGGATCTAGGAACAAGAGGACCCGCCTGAATGTTAAGTCAGCCTCTGTAGCTCAGCATTGTCTACACTGACTGGCAGCAGCACTTCAGGCAGGAGTCTTTTTTCCTAGACCCAACTGAAGGCACCAGGAATTGAACTAGCGGCTTCTGCGTACTAAGCGTGTGCTCTGCCACTCAGCTATGGGCCCTTTCCCTAAAAATAAAGCAAGATTCTAGTCCTCATGGTGCTGAAAAAAAGCACCGATTTAAATGGGAACACAGGAAGCTGCCTTATACGGAGTCATACCCTTGGGGCCCATCTACCTCAGCATTGCCTACTCTGACTGGCAGCAGCTCTCCAGGGTTTCAGATAAGGAGTCTCTCCCATACTGAGTTGATGGATCAATGATCTGACTCATAAGGCAGCTGCCTAAGTTTCTCTGTGCCTGTCAAGACAATAGTCATCCCCTGCTGGTGCAGCTGGCATTCGGGGTAGACTCTCTCTGAACATGGAGGCTCCACTTGTAATTATCACGGCTAATGAGTGAAATAGGAGCCCTATTGGACCAGAATGAAAACGCCAATCTAGTCCAGCCTTCCCCAAACTGATGCTGTCCAGATGTCGTTGGACTATAGCTCCCATCATCCCTGACCACTGTCCATGCTGGCCAATCAAAGTTGCAGCTCAAGCCAGCTCCATCAGCCTTCCTTCTTACTTATTTATTTATGTATTTACAGGCAGCTTACAACATACAAAGGCATTTTAAAAAATTAAAAATAATAAAGATATCATTAAAAACAATAATAAAAAGCATCAGTAATACCGCATTGGCTAGGGTGGGGTGGGGGGAAATGATGTTAAAAGGCCTGTCTAAAAAGTTAGGTTTCTGAAGATGCCTGAAAGAAAGGAGGGAGGGTTCCTTCCAAACCTCTACTGGCAGGGAGTTCCGCAGGGCAGGCGCTGCCGCACTAAAGGCTCCGTCCCTGGTGGAGGCCAAGCGAACCTCAGGGGCCATGTGGGGAACCATCAAGAGAGTTCCATCAGAAGATCTCCGTGACCGAGGTGGAACATAGGGGGTCAGGCGGGCCAGAAGGCACTTGGGGCCCAAGTTGTGGAGGGCTTTGTGAATTAACACCAGCATCTCAAACCTGGCCTGGTCACAGACTGGCAACCAGTGCAGCTCGTTCAGCAGCGGGGTCACCGGTTGCCCGTCATCTGCCCCTTGTCCCCCTCCCCCAGAGAGTCAACCAACCAGCCAGACTCTACCTGGTGGCCATGTCAAAGCGCTCGTTGACTGGGCTGACCCGCCAGCCAGCCGCCCCGAGGCGCTTCAGCTCCGCCTCCCAGTCCGTGAGGGTCTCGAACAAGAGGGTCGGGGACCCCTCCTCCTCCCGAAGCGGTTGGCCGTTCCCTGGAGCAGCGAGAGGGACGTGTTGGATCAGCAGCAGACCTCAGAGCCATAGGTTCCCCCTCCCTCTCCCCCTCGGCTCAGCTCGCGGGTGGGTTGGCTCACCCAAGTTCTTCAGTGCTGCCTGCTTGTAGGAGCTGTCCGTGGTGCTGCTCTCCTGAGCCTGAGCGATGGCCACCGAGACCTGGGAAGGCGGCATGGGGAAAGGGTCAGGCACATCAGGGGTGGGGAACCTTTTTCCAGCTCGAGGGGCCACATTCCTTGCTGGGCAACCTTCGGGGGGGCCACATGCCAGTGGTGGGTGGGGCCAGAGGCAAAACTGGGCAGAGCAGGAAATGCTTTCCCTTTGCACGGTAGGCTAGTTTCTACACACCCTCACACACACCTCTCTCTCCATCCAGGCAAGCAGGAGACCTGGTCAGAGTTCAAGGACACATTCAGCCGGGTGCACAGCAGAGCCAGTGAGGGATGTGGCCTGGTGGGGCTAGGGATGGGGCTTGGAGGGAATCCCAAGGGCCAAATAAAGCGGCCTGGGGGCTTGAGGTTCTTCCACTGCTGAATAACCGGGGGGGGGGGGCAGCTTCCACATGGTAGTTGATTGTGGCCTCAGCACTACTCATTCATGCAAGGTTTTTGCAGTGCAAATGGCAGGAATAAAAACCATAATCAATTACGTACCATTTTCGAAAGCAACCACCACAGCAAATACCAATCATTTTCCCTGGATTGATTTCCATTCCGGACATGGGACAAATGGAGCAAAACTCGGCCATTTCTTCTCCTGTCCTCTACCCTTCCCGCTGCTACCCTTATCCTGCCCGATCCCAGGACACATTACTGTCTCCCTCTCGCTCTCTCTGCTGCTGAATTCCAAGTCTCCCCCTACAACTCACCCTGAAGGCCTGAGGCTCTAAGCCACTCTCGTGGAAATGGAACCGTAGCACCCGGAAATCCCGGCAGTAGATGATCAGCTCCTCCGGGATGAACTTCAAGGTGGAGGAACGGGTCAGCACCTTCGCCTTCGTAAAGCTGTTCACTTGGGGGTAAAAGCGAGAGAAGCCACACTTATGGCGGGGAACACAGGCTCCTTCTAGGAGGAAGGGCGGGATATTAATTTAATAAATAAATAAAATAAAACGTCGTTGGAAGGACCTGAAAAGTGACTTGTGGCAAGGGCAGGTTTACAGCATTTACAGCGAGATGACAGGTCTCTGCCCCGAGGAGGTTACAATCAAGAACTAGACACAGGGCAGGCCACAGGAGGAGGGAAGGGAAATGGAGCCCACTCACTGAGCCAGCCCTCTCTCCTTACCGGCCAGCAGCTTCCCGATACACGGAAGAGCCACATCGTAGTCGGCGTGCATGAAAGGGCGGCAGGCACAGTCCTGGAGAGGGGGAAGGAGATTGCTCTTAGACAAGTTTAAGGGCGCTGACTTATTTCTGGTGATTTTTCTCGCCCTGAAATTGCCCAGGCGGTCCGCTTCAGCTGCCTGCCATTTGTACCGTGAAACAGCACCCAGTCTAAGAGGAGAACTGCAGGTTGCAGGGCTCACAACATAATAGCTACGTTTTAAAAATGTGTCGCAGCTTTAGGGAAGGGTTGTAGCTCAGTGTATAGAGCACCTGGTTTGAATGCAGACGGTCCCAGGTTCAGTCCCCAACAGCATCTCCAGGTAGGGCTGGAATGTCCCCTGTCTGAAACCATGGAGAGCCGCTGCCAGTCAGTGAAGACAGTACTGAGCTAGATGGACCAATCACCTGACTCTGTATAAGGCAGCTTCCTATTTAAAGCAACCCTTTATTCAGAACAATGAGGACTAGAATCTTACTTAAGTTTTAGGGAAAGAGTCACAGCTCAGAGGTAGAGTATCTGCTTTGCAGGCAGAAGGTCCCAGGTTCAATCCCCAAAGGCATCTCCAGGGAGGGCTGGGAAAGACTCCTGCCTGAAACCATAGAGGGCTGCTGCCAGTCAGTGCTGATAAATGGACTAACAGCCTCACTCAGTTTAAGGTAACCTCCTATGTTCACAGAGAGGGTCCAGGTTGCAGAAAGCGACGAGGCATTCCAGGTGATGCCAATTGGGATTTGCACTGACTCCAAAGACCCCTGCTACCTGCTTCTGACCTGGAAATATCATACCATAGCGCCCACGAGGCAGCAGCCCACTGGCAAACCCACCTCAGTGTTTGGAGACGGGTCTGGTAAGAAAGCCACTCTCAGGTTAGTGCAATAGAGGGTGCCTGGGATATATCTTCCTCCGCCATCTCGGGAAGAGACACTCTTCCGTACATGAGCTGCCTCTTCATGGATGTATTCGCCTGCAGGAAACAATTAACTAACAATGAAGAGGGGCAGGAGACACTGCAACGGGAGGTTGCACAGGAAGCTTTACTCAACTGCTGCTGGAGGGGAAAAGAAGAGAGGGGAAGCCTCATGATTTCCCCCCCTCCCTTCCCCCCTCACCCTTTTATTCCTGTGTACCTAGAGAAGGGATTCCCCAATTGTTCTGGAATGGGGGCACATCAAAAAATCTATAAGAATTATTATTGTGGGCATCAGAAAATACCCATTTCACAGAAGAAAAACTTGTGATGCTCGGAATGCCCCCCCCCAAAAAAAACCTAGGCACAGAGAGAGAACAAATGAAACAGGCAAAAAACAACAACCAGGTAACACCTCCAAAAGGAGGCAACCCCTCCAAATAAAGAACAAGCCCCCCCCCAAAAAATATTTTTTAAACAATTTGAAACTCTAGGAGGGGCTGGGGGTACCTTGGTGGGTGTCAATGAGGGGTGTGTGAGGATGCCACGGTGTCCACACACATCATGTGGGCGACCTCCCCTGTCTCTCCTTCTGCCTCGTTCCTGGACACTGTTCACCTGGCCAGATTTGCAATCACCATGCAACCCATTTCACATGCACCCAGTGTTTGCCCTCTAATGCACTTGCAGTCCGCAGCTGATCAGGCAAGGACGGCATGGCTACCTTACTGAAAGCAAAGTCCAGCTTCAGAGACACCAAGTCTGCTCGCTTGTTCTGCAGGCTCCACTCTAGTTAACCATTTGCCAAAGGGACACTCACGTCCCCGTCCTTTCCAAACGTGCCTCTCGCCTCCAAGCCTTCATAGAATAACATAGAATTAAAGAGTTGGAAGGGGCCTTGTAGGCCATCGAGTCCAACCCCCTGCTCACAGCAGGAAGTCCACAGCTAGAGCATCTCCCGCAGAAGCATGTGGCAGACAAAAACAATGTTCCCCTTCCTCCTCCCTTAAAACTTTTGCATACAGGAAAAATGAAGCCATATGCCTGGAGAGCCGTTGTGCAACAGGTTTCATCATCTCCTGAAGAATCAGGGAATCAGACAGGCAAGGGTATTTTGACACAGGGCACACTGTTGCCGGTGGAAGAGTCTGCCCACGGCACTCCCATCAGTCTTGGGTACCCAAGCAATATTTGCTCTTCAGTGCATGTTAACAAGCACCATTCTCCCTGCCGCACGGTTGGTTTGCTTGGCTGCATATCAAGAAAAATAGCTGCTCTGCACACACACACTCACATACACACAGGGGGCCTGTTCCTGCCTGCCAGGAAGCCTCTCTGGATTACAGACAGAGTTCCTAGTTCCAGTTTAACGACAACCCTCACCACGTGAATTGAGCATCATGCACAGAACTGGCCTGGGACATCTCCTCCCGCACAAGTCCGTGAGAAGAACTTCCAGGCGGTCGCTATTTTTGTGGGTGGGATTCATGTGCATCCTGGCAAATTCAGGTTGCACAACTAAAGTGGATTTGGTGCTCTTTCGCAACACCCCACCCCTGAAAACCAGGACTTTTTGTGATAATGGAAGTGACTGGAAAGCGTGGGGTAGTCCAAAAATCTCCCCAACAAACAAATGAGAATGAATGTTCCCTAAACACTCGATTATGCGGTCTTGCCTCCCTGCAAACTTTGTGCAAAGAAATCAGGATGCTCAATAAGTAGGTCATCTGGAGGGGCCTCCACTTTATGTAGATCTTCATCTTACCACTGAAGTCTAAAGAGTTCAGTGGCCCAAAATGCACCGTTGCACGGAGCTGTCTTTTGCATAAATAGCCCTCCAGCACCAACAGCAGCAATTGTAAATCTTCAGCCCTTCAGGGTATCTCCTAACATTGCCACTATTTTTCCCCCCCAAAACAACCAATTACAACCAAATAATACCTGTTTGCGCTAATATACGTTTCAACTTGTTTTGCGTGCCTGCAGAAGCACAGTTGGAAGCCAGAAGAAAATTTCCCAATAAGATTCGTCAAGCTGGAAGAATTGCAACACTCAAACTCTCCCAGAACGACAAAATGCACTTCACCATTCAAGCTGCAGTCGGATAAACCATTTCCTCCCTGCCCCCACCCAAAAAAAGGAATTGGAAATTATAATTCATCAGTAGGAGTTTGACAAAGAGTATTTGTTGAAACAGATGTGTTATCAGTGATCTGTAGTATTTATTGCTTTTTTGTATACAGTCGAAAACTCATATTAGTACTATTCAAGAACCTAAGAAGAGGCCCGGCTGCTGGGTCAGGCCAAAGGCGGATGATCATCTAGTCCACCCTCCTGTTCTCACAGTGGCCAACCAGGTGCCCCAAAGGGAGTCCCAAAAGCAGAATCCAAGTGCAACTGCCCATCTACCCCAGCTGGTATTATTCAGAGGTGTAAGGCCTCCAACAGTGGAGGCAGAACATAGTCATTGTGGCTAGTAGCCACTGATAGCCTCCTCCTCCTCCATGAATCTGTCTAATCCTCTTTTAAAGCCATCCAGGTTGGTGGCCATCCAGTCCAACCCCCTGCTCATTGCAGGAATCCAAATCAAAGCATTCCCGACAGATGCCTGTCCAGCTGCCTCTTGAAGGCCTCCAGTATCGGAGAGCCCACCACCTCCTGAGGTCATTGGTTCCATTGTCATATGTCTCTAATAGTTAGGAAGTTTTTCCTGATGTCCAGTCGAAATCTGGCTTCCTGCAACTTGAGCCCATTATTCCATGTCCTGCACTCTGGGACGATCGGGAAGAGATCCCAGCCCTCCTCTGTGTGGCAACCTTTCATGTACATGAAGAGTGCTATCATAGCCTCTTAGCCTCAGAACTCCTTTTGGCGCCAGCCAGGGAGACAAGATGAATGGGAGACAGGCCCATTTTCAACATCCCCCTTTGGCCTCAACACAAAACTGTACAGAAGAGGAGCAAACCCTGCCTGTTTATTAAATGAGCTTTTATGAGTCTGCTGCCTTTGGGTGCATCCTCAAAACAACCCCGCAGGGAATATCCCAGGCTGTGCAAGCAGCATTTTAAGCAGTTTTCATTTTAAAACAGGCTGTAGGTTGAATCAGGATTTTCATTTCCTGTTTGGGTTGATTGGCTTTCCAATGCAAGAATGTCTGTGTTATCAGCAAACTGTTTTTTGTGTTGGTTTCGTTTTGGGGTGTTTTCTTTTTTTGAACAGCTGCTGCTAATAATGCAATTAAAGCAGAGTACTTTAATTCACTTTAATTGCACAATGCTAAACTCGTGCTTCAATCCCTCCCACAAAATAGGGAGAGTCTGGAGGCCTAGTTAGGAGCCAAATAAACAGACATTGGCATGCAATGGCAGACTGAATACATAAAAGCGTGTGTGAGAATCTCCAGCCCTACTGCTGTTGTGGAAGAGATTCCTGTGGTGGAGCTGGATTAGGGATGAGGTGGGGGAGCCCCCCACAAATCCTGAACGTGACTGTAAGTCCAAGGAACGCAGGGGAAGCAAAGCTTCACTGCTGCGGGCAACAAACATCCTGTCACTCTAAGTGGGCTGTGAAAAGGGTTAATTCTACCCAATTCTACCACTCCGTGGGGGCTAAAGGAAAATAGCTTACCTACGAACGTGAGAAGAGCCTGCTGGATCAAGCCGGCGGCCCATCTAGTCCAGCATCAAATTCTCACATTGGCCAGCCCTATGCCACTTCTGGGAAGCCTGCGAACCGGACCCGAGTGCGAGAGCATACTCCCGTCCGGCCGTTTCCAGCCACTGGTATTCAGAGGAGGCAGAGCATAGCCATAGTGGATAGGAGGCTTTTGTAGCGTTATTACCCTCCATCAATTTGTGTTTTTAAATTGTTTTAAATTTTTAAATTGTGTTTTACATTGTTTTTAAAAGATGTGTTTTAAATTTGTATATTTGTTTCAATGTTTTTAGTTACTGTAAACCGTCCAGAGAGCTTCGGCTATGGGGCGGTATATAAATACAATAAATAAATAAAATTGTCCAATCCTCTTTTAAAACCATTCCATTCATGTTCATGTTTCTTTAGGCATGACTTGTTTCCTTAAAGATGGACACACACACCCCTCTCTCTACCCCACTCCCAGTATCAACCCATTTCTCAGTACCCTATTTTGGCATATCTTGTCTGTCTTTTACATTAAATTGTATTTAAGAACACCAAAAGAGCCCGGCTGCTGGATCAGGCCCAAGGGGGGCCCCATCTAGTCCAGGTTCCTGTCCTCACAGTAGCCAACCAGTTGCCTATTATGGGAAGCCCAAAAGGAGGGCCTGAGCACAACAGCAACTCTCCCATCCTGCGGTTTCCGGCAACTGGTATTCAGAAGCGTATTGCCGCTGACAGTGGAGGGCGAACACAGCCATCGGGGTCAGCAGTCATTCAGTCCTCAAATGAAATTGTATTTCAATGTCGTTTCACGCGCCGGGATTGCACAAGGAAGGGAGAGCGGGTTAGAAGTAATCAAAATAAAATGAAGTACCTGGAATGCACTGGAGAGCGTGGCGGGTTTTAGTCGTCTCCTCACTCATGTTGGGGGACTTTGGACCCTTCGGCTACAGGGAAAGAAGAGAGGCAGGTGGATGGATGCAATGATATCACAGCTCTCGCTGGAAAGGGCTGTACTGTTAGGGGGACCTTTGATTGGACACAACAGCAACAACATTGCATCCTGATATCCTTAAGTAGCACCTGAGAGAAAGAGATATGCTGACAGCTCCCAGGGCTCGGCGGCAATGTCTTCTCCAAAGGAAGAGGCTTACCATTGGTTTTGCAAAATGCACAGTTTTGCATTCTGGGCATTATTTCCTTTTTCTGCCCCAAGGCCTGTTTTCTACAGCCTGCTGTCGAGGTTGGTGGTTGACATGAGTCCTGAAAGCACTGCACTGGCTGCCAGAGAGTTACTGAGCCCAATTCAAGGTGTTAGTACTAGCAGGAACTGCCTTCAAGTCATTTCCGACTTACAGCAACCCTACGAATAGGGTTTTCATAGTAAACAGTATTCAGAGGGGCTTCACCATTGCCTTCCTCTGAGGCTGAGAGGCAGTGGATGGCCCAAGGTCACCCAGTGAGCTTCATGGCTGTGTAGGGATTCAAACCCAGGTCTCCCAGGTCATAGTCCAGCACCTTAACCACACCACACTGGCTCTCTAGTCTAGGATACAAAGCCCTAAATGGTGTGGGACCCAAGTATCTAAAAGACCACCTTCCCCCGTATCAACCATCTTGGACTCTGCAATTGGCGGTGAGGCCTTGCTGCTGGTGTCACCAGCGGGGGATGCCCCGTGACAGGGCCTTTTCAGCGGTGGCTCCCCATTGGTGGAACGTCCTCCCCGGTGAGATGCATCTGTCTCCCTCATTGTTGACCTTCAGGAGGAATTTTAAAACATTCCTATTTACGCAGGCGTTTGACGGCTGAAACATACTGTTCCTGGCAACCCTGAGATCACCGCTGTAGAGCATTTTTAGATTTCTTTTTTACTGTTGCTGTTTTTATAATTTTTTAAAAAATTGTTTTATTATTGATATGTTTGCTGCCCTTGGCCTTTTTGGGTGGAAGGATGGGATATACATTGAATTCTTCTTCGTCTTCTTCTTCATCATCAGATAGTGTTTGTACTTTTACAAATATTTGTAATTTTTATTGAAAGCTGTTGTTGCTTTTTAATAATGTTAGCATCTTGTTATTTAATTTTTGTAAATTGTACTGTTTTTATTGATATGTATTTTTACATTTGTGTTTATTTTTTGTAAGCCGCCTTGAGGGCCTTTTGGCCAAGAGGCAGCATAGAAAGAAACCATTATCAATAATAATAATAATAATAATAATAATAGTGAACCACGACAGGTTACTTGTGGCTAGACTGTGGAGCCTGCTGAATACGAAGGGAGAAGAATACAGTCTCTCGTATGCAACAGTGAAGGGCCTTTCACTCAGTGGAAAAGCACTTGCTTTGCATGCTGAAGAGCACCGCACTCCAGTTAGTCAAAGGCTCTCAGGTGACAGGAAAGATGTTATTCAGGCCCCCAGCCTCAGAGAGCTGCTGCTAGCCACAGGCGATCACATTGGGCTGGGCAGACCAAAAGCTGGTCTCAGTCAAAGGCAGCTTTACATGTTTTGCTCTGCCACAAAAGCTCACAGACCAGCATTCCCACCGTCACTGCACACTTTAGGGAAGAGGTTTGTGCAAAGCAAAATACTGCCTGGCATTCATTGCTAGTCCTACTCAGAGGAGACCCACTGAAGTTAACTGACATGATGACTAACTTGGTTTCCTGCATTTCCGTGAGTAGAACTCGGTTGGACGGGACTTGCTCATTCCTCTCTCCCTGTGCAGAGCAAGAGGTTGTGCAGGAAGCTCACTTGCTATGGGCACCAGATGCCTGACAAACTGTCTGTGAGTATGTGTTTAAAATTCCTGCCAGAAATTATGATTATAGCCTCTGCTCCTGATCACAGTTTTATATCAACCTTCTCCCACAGATGTGAGAACAGCATGGCGTCTTCATCCTTTTCTCAGACACCTTCTACACAGGCATCTCAAGGCGATGTACAATGAAACATCCAAAAACAGTTAAAAAACACAAAAAGCAGCACATACGTTTAAAAACAAAACAGACACTGGCGGCAAAGCCATTCATCCAGCTGGGAAAGCTGGTTGGAACAGAAATGTCTTCAATTTCCAGAAAGTGGCTCTCCAGGATGTCAGAGAGGGGTCCCTCACAACCCCAACCCTCGAGATGGAGCAGGGATTGAACCTGGGACCTTCTGAGGGCCCTACAACAGAGCAACAGTCCTTGCCCTAAATAAAGTAAGGTTCCGGTCCTCATGATCCTGGATTTCTGCAGTAATATAGAGAGCTGCCTTATACTGAGACAGGCCCTTCGGTCCATCTAGTTCAGCATCATCTACACTGACTGGCCGCAGCTCTCAAGAGTTTCACAAACGGGACATTCTCAGCCCTCCCTGGAGATGCCATCAGGATTGGACCTGGGACCACTTGCATGGAAAGCAGGGGTTTGTCTGTATCACTGAGGTACAGCTCTTTGGCTTGGATTATCCTACAAGTGTCTTGGCTTCCTTGGCGCATTTTTTCTTTCTCGGTTTGGAAAACATTGTTTGATTATGCAAAAAATGCAGGAGGGGAGAGAGAGAGAGAGAGAGAGAAGCCAGGAAGAAACTTAGACCTAACTGAGAAATACATTTCATTTGAAGAAAGGAGAGTATGCATAAGCTGCTTTGAAAAACATTCGTTCAGGGTGTGTCCCTTTGGGCAAGGATCAGAGCCCCAGTCTCCAACCTGCTTTTTCCTGGCATTGCACTCCCGAGGAGACTGCGTCGCTCCTCTTGAGCAAGCAGTTCGAAGTCTGCAGCCGGGTCATTTGCTAGAGTAATGGAATGAAGTGCTCAGGCCAACCCTGGGTTTCCTAGCTACCAATTCCAGAGCCAAGACAGGCAGAGAGGGAGGGTTGTTTTTGTTTAAAGGAAGAAGAAAAAAGCTTTTTTGAAAGTTTGTGAATCATTAATGGGAAAGCTGCCCCACTGAAGCACTCAGTGGCCGAGTACATCATGTACCGCGAAAAACACCCACTTCTAAAATTATAGCCACTTTAAAAAAGGAAAGAGCTCCATCTTTGGAAATGGAGGGTAAACAAACGTAAACGTCTGGGTTCCAGGGTGGGGAAAACTTCTCCACAAATGGTGTGTGTGTGCAGGTTTAAAGCCAAGCAATATTTTCAGCCTGTCAAAAGGAAAAGGGGAGCGAGAAAAGCCCCAAGCAATTGGATGTTGGTAGTTAAAAAAAAAAAATTAAACACAGATTAAATATTATTTCCAAATATTTCAGTGTTGTGGCTGCTTGACAGGGTTAACACCCAGTGTTATCACCAGTTATTTCTAAGAGACAGAAAGGACCAGAAAGAAGTCCCCCTGTCCAAAAGCACCAGACTTCTTTAGGAAGGCTCTTGGGTAGGCCAGCCTTTGCCAACCTGGTACACTCCTGATGTTTTTTTTTAATGCCTTTTAAAAGGCTTCTCTGTGCTCACACACTAAAGCATCAAACCTCATTTCCTATGCGTCCAAAAACCCCCACAAAAAGCACTTCACCCCACCTCACCCCACCTTTGGAAATACACACAGTATACATGCCCCCCCCCATCGTTTGCAGCCTGGCCAGGGCAACCCAATCCACTTACCCCTGTATCCTGAAGGTGCGGTTGCTTAATTTTAAAAGAAGTCTTGGACATGGAGAGCATTGCGGCGTCTCTTCGCGCCCCATAAAAAGGGGGGATCTTGGTCCTTTTAAAGGAGGGAGGACCTTAAAAGAGCATGCACCAGGTGGGGGATGGGGTCTAGCTAGATTAAGGACAGTCCTAAGATTCAGAGCCTTCTCTCTGCTGGCTGGTCCTTGTTCGGTCGGTGCAGGACGGGGCCGTTTTGCGAGCCGAGAAGAGCTTTTGGCGGGGGGGGGGCGGGGATCCAGAGGGGATGGAGGCGAAACAGCCCCCCAACACACGCATACACCCTTCCCAGGCTCTGAGTCGCAGCCCCTCCGGAAGAGGGATCCGGCTGGTGGAGGCGAGGAGTGGCGCCTGCCCTACCCGCTGCTGCAATGCGCTTGGGGGGGGAGTTTAATCTCTCCTTCCCTTTCCTCTCTCGCGGCTGCTGCTGCTTTGATGGGGATGAGGCTGGTCCTGGTGAAATTGACACCCTCCTGGAGAGCAGCGGGGCGGGTGAAAGTGACACGCCGCCCGCCGCTGGCTGGCTGGGAAGCTCCAGGAACAGCAGGGCAGCCCCACGTGGTTGCTTTAAAGGAGAAGCCCCCCCCCATTTCTCTCTCTCCCCTTCAGCGGCCAGACAAGGGCTGCCCGCGAGCCTCTCTCGATTGCTCCCGAGAAAGCCCCCAGTCAAGAAAGGAAAGCTTGCTTGGCCAGAGTGGGGGGCAGCCCCCCTAGAACCAGGGAGGTTGTAGTCTAGCCAGGGCTGGTCCTACCGTTAGGCCAAGGGCAGGGGACCTCTTTTTGTCAGCCGAAGGGCTACATTCGCATTCTGGGAGCTGCATGCTAGGTGTGTTGAGGGGCACTGAAGCAGAAGGGGATGGAACAACAAATGCAATAAATTATTATTATTATTGGGTGTTATGTGCCTTCAAGTCGATTACGACTTATGGCGACCCTATGAATCAGCAATCTCAAAGAGCACCTGTCGTGAACCACCCTGTGACCTTTGATCTGCAAAGGAGGTGCCCTTCTACTGAGCTGCGGCCCTGCCCTCAAGCGAAGTGCCCTGGAAAAGTTGCCCTTCTTCCTGTCTGCAAGGAGAGGGGCGGTGTTAGCAAAGGGGCCTTTGCTAAATGTAAATGTACTGCCTTCAAGTCGATTCTGACTTATGGCAACCTTATGAACAGGGTTTTCATGAGGCTGAGAAGCAGTGACTGGCCCAAGGTCACCCACTGAGCTTCATGGCTATGTGGGGATTCGAACCCTGGTCTCCCAGGTCGTAGTCCAACACCTTAACCACTACACCACATTGGCTCTCTAACCGGGGCCTTGCTGTTCTTAACCAGACTCCAGCTAAGTGGAGGACTTAATAAGGACATCCTGAATTTCTCAGAGAGTTTCCTACCCAGCCATCTCAAATGCAGCCTTTGCACTCTTGGCAATTGTCAATTAAAACCTGCCGCACCTCTGCTCTGTGCCGCAAGCTAGGCTTAAACCATGAGGGGAAAAAGCACAAGAGGAAACCAAGCAACTTTATCTGGAAAGCCCGGATTTTGAAGGCTGGGTTTAGGATCACAGGGAGTTGTCTTGTACCGAGCCAGACCACTTGTCCATCTAGCGCACACCGGCTGGCAGCAGCTCTCGGGGGTTTCAAGGCAGGGCATCTTTCCCAGGCCTAACTGCAGGTGCAAGGAACTGAACCTTCTGCATGCAAAGCAGGCCCTCCACCTGTAGCTACAGCCACTCCCCTGAAAGTCAAGATTCTAGTTCTCATTCTTTTGAATAAAGGACAGATTTAAAAAGGAACCTAGGCAGCGACTTAGCCAGAGGCAGACTGCTAGTCATGGTCAAGTTCTGTTCAGGGTTTGAGGCAGGGGACATTCTCAGCAGTTCTTGGAGATGCTGGGAATTGAACTTAGGAATCTTCCTCTGCTGGGAGGAAGGGCGGGATACAAATCAAATAATAAAGAAATAAAGCAGGCACTTTATCACTGAGAGACAGCCCTTCTCTCTCTCTCTCAGCTGCATCTTTTACACTTTTTGCAATTATGGCTGCACATAGCAAGGCTGGATACCTTCCTTGATCAAGCAGAGATGTCTAGAAGATGGTGCCTACTATCTTACAGACATGTCGCACCTCCTTGGTGGGAGGGAGGGTAGTGGAGAGAAACAGCCTTCCATAACCGGACGGGGGCCAGCTGGGTGCACAGGAAGTTGCCTTATACCAAGTGGAGCTCCATATTGTCTCTAGTGAGTGGCAGCGGCTCTCCAGGGCTTCAGGCAGAAGTCTCTCCTAGCCTTACTTGGAGACGCCTTTGGGGACTGAACTTGGGACCTCCTGCGTGCAAAGCAGAGGCCCTACCCCGAGCAATGGCTTTTCCCTTCTAGAACCAGCAAGAAAGCTCAGGAACCAGAACTCTAGGCTGTTGGAGCAGGGGTTTGTCGGTAGGCCGGGTTTCACGCTGTTTATTTGGACGGCACTCAAGATGACCCAAGGGTAGGTTTGGCCGCCTGTTGGCTCAATCGGCCTGTAAATGTAGCCGCATCACTGAGCCGCAGCAAGAGTCTCCCAACGCTCTCCTCCTCGCATGGAAGCTGGAAGCTCCGTCTCTCCTCTTTCTGAAGTCGCCACTCCCTGGCTGGAGGGTTGTCATGATGTATTAGAGGAGGGAAAGTGCCAGGGATTAAGCGGGGGAGAGGAATGCAGGATGAAATGTGGACAGGCAGCTTGCCTGTGAAACCTTCCGTCACTTTCACAGCGCACATTTCGAGCATGGAGCCCAAATGGAAATGGACTGCCTTCAGGTCGATCCCGACTTATGGTGACCCTATGAATGGTAAGCGGTATTCAGAGGGGTTTTCCCATTGCCTCCCTCTGAGGCTAGTCCTCCCCAGCTGGCTAGGCCCTACTCAGCTTGCCACAGCTGCACAAGCCAGCCCCTTCCTTGTCTGCAACTGCCAGCTGGGGGGCAACTGGGCTCCTCAGGACTATGCAGCTTGCCCACAGCTGCCCAGTTGGCAGGGCACATAACTCCTGAGCCACTCGCTGTGGGGTGTTCTTTAGCTGGCCCTTGACACCCAGGAGACATGAGCGGGGATTTGAACTCCCAGCCTCTGGACTCCCAGCCACTCCTCCCCACTGGGCTATACCAGCTGTTGCATAGAGCTGAAGCACTGAACAAACTGCACCCGGGCCCTTTCCAAGGGCTGGAGAGAGTGGATCCTAGCTTAGACAGAGAGATGAGATGCAAATAATACTGCCTGCCCCTAATCTCACATAAGTAAAGACATACAACCACGGGTGGCTCTCCCAGACAGTGAGGGAATTCCTCACTCTCAGCAGCACACAGCATGGCAATTAGTCTGGGACGTTGATGGGACTTGTAGTCCCGCAATATCTGGAGGGCCACAGATGTCCCCCCAGCCCTCGCCTCAGTTCTTCCTAACTTTGGGGGCTTCCAGAGGCTCTCGCTATTTTCAGGCAGGAGTCAATCACATACCAGCAATGTGTCAATCAGTCAAAACTGCATGCAAAATGTGTATATCAGGAGAAGTTTGTCCTAAAATGTTGATGGATTCCCACAAGGACTTTGAAAACAATTCAGCAACTGATGTGAAGAACTGAGTTTGAGCCTGGAAAAATGAGACACTGAGCAAAACCAAAATGGATAGATTTGCCACCGCCCCCCCACAAGCACCTGGTAAATTGAATGAATAAAGAACAATTATGACAACAGCTATTATTGTTATTATTTCACTTCCTTGCCCCAGTGAAAGAGACCCTGAAATGTTTTCTGAACTTCCCATCTCCAGATCCTCTTAAAAAAGAAAACACCCTCTGGACAAATTGCCCAACTTCCTCTGCTGTCTTGCAGAAATTTGCTCTGTGTGCCACCCCCCTACCCCCTCTTAAATTTAGCTCCAACCCCCCTAAAAAGAACAGACAAGTTTGCTCTGGATATTTTTAATGGCTTCTCCACTCTTGATGCCTCGGGGCACCTTCCATCAAGCAGAAGAGCTGTTTTTAGAGGCCGTACAACAACACACGCCTTGGAAGCGGCTGGTGGGACAAAACACTCCTTGCGGGTTTTTTTGGTGTTTTTTTTTTTAAATGGTTGAGGCAGTGATGGCACTTTTCAGGATGCAGAATAGGAGGCTGCAGGTCTGCATTCAAAGAGGCTGCAGGAATGAAACCAAAGAGAAAAACAAGTATTTCTATCAGAGGGTTGGCCACTTAGGAACACGGGAAACCGCCTTATATCACATCGGACATTTGGCACATCTGGCTCAGTATTGCCTACTCTGACTGTCTGCGGCTCTCCAGGGTTTCAGGCAGGCAGCCCTACGTGGAGATGCCAAAGATTCAGCCTGGGACCTTCTGCATGCAAAGCAGGTGTTCTACCACAGAGTGACGGCCTTTCCTCTCAAAAATAATGTGAGGTTCCAGTCCTCATGCTTCTGAATAAAGGGCTGATTTAATTAGGAGCAGAGGAAACAGCTTTATACCGAGTCAGACCATTGGGGTCTATTGAGCTCAGTGTTGTCAACACTGGCTGGCCGGAGATGCCTGGGACTGACTGTGGGGCCTGCATGCAAAGCAATTGCTCTGCTACTAGCCTCCTGCTCTTCCCCAAGGGTGCCCAACCCACCGAGGGTAGAGCCTGGGCCGCCAAGTTGCTGAGTTGTACAACAGTGCATGAGACAACCTCTCTCCTGCATATACTGAGAGTCCTGCTGGATCAGACCACAGGTCAGTCTAGGCCAGCTTCCAGTTTTCCCACTGTGGCCAGTCGGATAGCTCTGGGAAGTCCTCAAGCAGAGCGTGAGCCCCATAGCCCCCCTTAGAGAAACTTGCCTGTCTGCAAGAGCGCTGCAACAAGATTGCACCATTAGCAGCAAGTCCAACCAAGATGATCAAGGAGATGGAGCGGCTCTCCTCTGAGGAAAGGCTGCAGCATCTGGGGCTTTTTAGTTTAGAGAAAAGGCAAGTAAGAAGGGACAGAAGTCTATAAAATTATGCATGGTGAGGAGGAAGGCGGACAGAGAAAGGTTTTTGTCCCTCTCTCATCACACCAGAAAGCGGGGACACCCAGCGAAGCTGAACGTTGGGAGATTCCTTTCAACAAGCCTTTTAAGTAGAGATCGTAACCCAGACTGTGTCCATTTTGGAATTGCTTTTTAAGATGTTTTTAAAGCTTTTTGGGGGGGAAATGTCTTTAATATGTTTTGTTTTTAAGATTTTTTTGTTTTTGAGATGTTTTTAGTGTTTTGTTTCTTGTTTGTCGCCCTGGGCTCCTTCTGGGAGTAAGGGCAGGATAGAAATTTCATTAATAACCTTAATGATAACAACAACAATAAGAGGAAGAGATGATGATTCAGGACAGACGAAAGAAAGGACTTCTTCACACAGTGCATAGTTAAGCCATGGAACTCGTTCCCGGAGGCGGCAGCGACAGTCACCAGCTTGGGTGGCTTTAGAAGATTAGACACATTCACGGAGGAGGAGAAGGCAATCAAGGGCTAGTAGCCATGCTAGCCATGCTGTGCCTCCACGGAGGCAGTATGCTTCTAAAAACCAGTTGCCGGAAGCCACAGGAGGGGAGATGCTCTTGCACTCAGGTCCTGCTTACGGGCTTCCCGTTGGGGTGTCTGATTGGCCACTGTGAGCACAGGATGCTGGACTTGATGGGCCGCTGGCCGGATCCTTCTTACGTTCTTATGCCTTTTGTCCTAGGCCCATGGAAGATTTTCAGGCCTGGACAGAACAGAGGTTGGTTAAGTAGAAGAAACTGGAGCTCAGAAGCCAGTATTTTTCAGCAACCAGCCCAACCGGTTGATTCAGTCTGGCGGTGAGAGGGAGCGCATCTTAAACAAAGGGAAAGCACCAGGCTGGGCTCCCATCAAACATCAAGAGGGCATCTGTTCAAAGCAGCCGGAAACTCCAGGGCAGAGAGTTCTGGCGGGCAAACATGGCTCTGAACCAGCGCTCAACAAAGCCACTCGCCTGAAGAAGCCCGGCTGGAAAAGTTCCTTGGGAGGGCAAACAGATTTTCAGCTTGGAAGGAATTTCCCCCAAAGGGAGGGGCCTTTGCTTGGTTTGATTGGAACCAACAGTCAGTCAGGCACCTTTGCTGTCCTACTTATGGCGCCGGCTATGAAACTTTTTGGTTTAAGCAAGCCCATCCGATATGTAAAAGCTGGCATGTGCTTTAATCTGTAATATTTGCTTAACTGCTGGTTTTAATTATGTTTTAATTTTTTAATTAATGATGATGGGATGATGGGTCGAGAGACCAAGGAGGTGTTTCATCTATATTTGGATACAGCTAGATGCCATTTTGAATCAAGATGGCGGACTGAATCTTTCAAAACGAGAGTGATTTTTTGTTTCTTAGAAATTCTGAGAAACTCCAGCTACAAGGCTGCTAGTAATAAAATAATTCTTTCTCTTTCCCCCCCTCCTAGAAAATTAAACAAGCACAAGGCCTGCCTGGATCTGGACTGAAAGGTCAACCTGTCACAAGGCTTTATGGGATTAAGGCAGCCTGATTGGCTTTCACCTGCCAAATGGTGGAAGCTGTGTGGCTTCTGCAGGAGGGAGAAGAAAACTGGTTTGGCAAACATCACCATCTGTGGTAGGAAGTGAAAAGAGGAAGCCAGCAGTTGGGGGGGTGGAGGGGGGGTGAAATACCAAACCAACGTCAGATGAACGGAACACCGAAAGATGCCCCTAGCAGCAGATTTTGATCAGGATACATCTGTTCTTGGAAGAAATGCACACGCAACGTCTTAATTTGCAGCATTATTTATTTATCAAATTTACATCCACCCCCCAGCCCAGGAGACAAATAAAAGCACTCCCTGAAATGTTATCATCCTGCACCTCCTTTGCATGCAGGTCTCAGGTAGGTTAAAGAAGCTCTGCTGCTCATCTGCCCTCAATTGTAGCCAGCAGCGTAGCAGCAAATTCAGAAGTGCAGGGTCCCTTCATGATAACCAAAGCCACACCCCCTTTTTTGCTGCTGGGTTGAGAATGGGATCCTTGTTAATGCCTTCTCCCACAACAGACGTCCCTAGGGGCCAGTAAGCATGAACGGAGTGTTAGCTACTGAAAAGTCTTCTCAGGAGCTGACTCACCTCCTTCCACACTGATTGGCTCCAATCAGCAGAAAAGGACAAGCATGCATGCTAGCAGACTCTTCTCAGTGACCAACACACTCCCCTTTCATGCTGTTTGGATACGTTATTGCCGTCAAAGAAAGCAGCAGAAGAGAAGAGCTTTGGCCTCCTGCAGGCAAGTTTAACTCGCAGGGAGGTAACGGAAGATTGCTTTTGGACGTTTGGCTCTCCCCTGTGAAAGTGGAGAGGGAAGGCCAATCTGCAATGTAAGAGTCTCAAGGAAAACCAGGGATTTAGATCAGAGTGCGTGAACCTCAAGCCCAGGAGGCCACAAGCGGCCCTCCAGCGCTCTCTATCCAGCCCTTGGAACTCTCCCAAGCCATTCCCAGCCTTGCTTTGTCCCCAGGGTGATTTTGGCTGACTGGATGGAGGGTGCCCTTGAACTCTGAACATGCCCCCGGCTTAATGTATCTGGATGGGGGTCAAAGAGTGGTGTGAGAGTGGGGGCCAGAGGCTAGCCTCCTGTTACAAACCCCAAAATGTACATCAGTTGCTCTGCCCCTTTCTGCATCCGGCCCCAGCCGCCACAGGCGTGTGGCCCTGGGAAGGTTGCCCAGAAAGGAATGCCTGAAAAAGGTCCCCCTAGTTTAGTTGAAGAACTGGAAATTGCCTGCGAATTTGCCCCCCAAAGACCCCTTGGAAAGTGCTGGGGGTCATGGCAGACTGCATAATAATTATTCTGTCTGCGCTATGGCAGATGCTGTATGATTTTTAATTGCATTTTTATTGTTTCTTTTGATGTTGTAATTGTATAACAATTTGAATTCTGTAAGAAATAAAAAAGCAATACAAATACAATTCAAAATCACTATGAAAATTGAATGTGGACATGCTACAGACCCCCCCACCCGAACGAAGCTCACAGATCACTGGTGGTGCCCTGGTCTAGCGGGTGTGCATTAATCATATGGAAAACACCAGGCAATAGGACCACAATTGCATCACACAACCCCCCCTTCCCAAATACATTCTTGCCGTAATGGAATGCCAAGATTCAGAGATCTTTGCTTTTAAAATGACTTCAGATGTTCCAGTGCTCATCATTGGCCTTCAAAACACATTCCAGGACTGAAGTTTGGCCCGTGTCAAGTCTGTCGGGATCCAAAGATCCCCTCCAGCCAAAAACAGAAACCGGAAAAACGCTAACCACACAGCAGCAGGTTGATGGACTTCGATTGCATTAATCTTGGAAGTGACCCCCACCTCATTCGGAAGCCCACTTCAAATCCTTCCTGCCAAGTTTGAAGGCCCGGATTCAACCAAAGGCAGCTTCGACCAAATCCCACTGAAAACGAGGGCCGTAGCTCAGTGGCAAAGCACCTGCTTTGCATGCAGGAAGAAGTCCCAGGGCCAAACCAAAGGCAGCACCTTCAAGTAAGGCTGGGACCGACCCCGGCTTGAAACCCTGGAGAGCTGCTTCCAGCCAGTGTACACAACACTCAGCTGGATGGACCAAGAGCCTGAGCCAGTATAAGTCCACTTCCTATGTTATGATCTAGATCAGCCTGTTGTTCAGGACCATGAGGACTGGAATCTTGCCTTATTTCTTGGGCAACGGCTACAGCTAAATAGTAGAGAACATACTCAGCCTAAAACAAGGTCCCAGGTAAAATCCATGGCATCTCTTCGTAGGGCTGGGAAATGCCAGAGAGCCACTGCCCGTCAGTGCAGGCAGTACTGAGTTTGGTAGACTGATGGTCTGAGCGCTTTCCCCATTCCCAGGGAACTTTAGTAAGGCGCAGCGACTGTTCTTCTGGTTTCAACAGAGCTTAGCTAGATTGGGGTTTCGGCCACTTAGCTCATTCCAGTCCTCATTCTGAAGAAGCTTTAGTGTTCCTTCCACAGGCCGCTGGGATTCTAATGAGCAGAACAGAAAAAGCAATTTCCTCCCGTTTGTGGTCAAAGCACCAGAAAAAAAAAACCAAAGCAAAAAAGGGAGGAAGTGTAAGCCCAGCAGCAGCAGAGTTCCCCCCTTGCATGCAGATCGCCAATGCCTCTCGTTGAAAGGCAGATCGGGTGAAATCCGGCAAGGCGGCTCCCGCCCTCCCCGTGAAAGAAAACCGTCCCGACTGCAGCACCCAAAGGTGCTTCGGAAAGGCTTCCAAGACATCCGGGAACCTGCAGCCCCCCAAATACCAGGAGCAAAAGACATAGCTAGCGTGGTGGAGCGGTTAGGGTGTCAGACTGAGGCCCTTGCAGACAAGGGTTCAAATCCCCGCTCGACCATGAAGCTCACCGAGTGACTTTGGGTCAGTCACTGCCTCTCAGCCTAACCTACCCCACAGGGTTCTTGTGAGGAGGAGGGGAAGAACTGTGTTTGCACACCACCTTGAGCTCCTTGAAGGAATGGAGGGATATAAATGTAATAAGTAAATATATAAAACACCTCAATGGGAAAAGGCAAACACCGATTAGGCATATGTGCTATTTTGACTTTTGCCTGAGGCTGCAACATGTCTTTGAGCAGCCCTGGGAGGTCAGTTAGAGGCTTGCTGCTGTCTGCAACCCACAAGGGCTGATCTCTGGCCCAGATGCCTGAATGCACCAAGTTTTCCCATCTACGAGATTCCCAGCACCAGCTCCTCCCCCTCCCCACAAGTCACAGTGCCGACTCCCAGCCCCACATCAAAACAAAGAAAACAGTAGTTTGGTTAGGCAGTGGCCCCTGATGTGCAGTCAAGGCCCTGCAGGAGCAAAGGAAATTAAAAGAAAAAAGCTGCTCACACTGATATATTTAAAGTTGAGTTTTTTTAAAAATAGTTTTTATTGTCAACAACAATCAGAGAATTAATTCAGGTCACTTCTTGGACAACTAGCAGGGGAAAAAACCATAAAAGAGAAACCTTTCTATGGAGATTCTACAAGCTGGTTAAAGTTATACCCTGGACTTTTAATGATTTTTTTTAAAAATAAAAAAAATCATTCTATTCCCCCCCTCCAAAAAAAAAGTAAATTGAAAGAAACTGAGACAGATTCTTAGAATTAATGTGCTCGCATAGAAAAAACAAAAATAAAACTGTTGTCCAATGAGGCTTTTTTTGCTGTGCAAAATGTATTGTGCATATTTGTTTTTTAAAGAAAGGTTATGCCTCTAGAGCAACAACAATACTTGGCTCATTAAATGATTTTAATCTATTTAGGTAGGTAGGTGCCTGGGACGGTCCCAACAACCACCCTAGCATAGAAAAAACCCAAAAGCCAGAGTTACAGCCACTTATGATCCACCCCTTTGCACTAGAAAGTGCACCCAACTATGTTTAAAATGAAAAAAAATGCATGAATGGTCAACCTCCACTGACTTGCAAAGGGTGCCTGGGAGAAATTTGTGGCTGAGGTGTGTGCTGTAACCCCTCCTGTCCACCAGAGGGTACCGGACCACAATCAAACAAACCCAATTTCTCTCCCCCTCCCACCTTTCTATAAAAAAAAATAAGTTAAAAAGTGTAGTGTTCATTCCAATTAAAAGAATAAAAGCTGCTTGGGAACCCAGACTGTTTACTCTCTTCTCATCTCACCCCCCCCCCAAATAAACAAAAAAAGATGTACCATAAAACACTTCCACCGCATTCAGTAGGCAGCTGCCTAGGCAATCAATATGTTGTTGAAGTGGAGGAGGAAAGAGGTCTGTATCAATAAATACAATTTATCTTTTTAATACTCCCTTTTAAGGAAAATAGAATGGGAGGGGGAGATGTTTCACCAAAAAGGAAACAAGTAACATGAGAGAACATTAGAAAAATCTGAGGATTTTTTCTTTTTAATAAAGCCAGTCAACGGCTACCTTGATTCCAAGTCCTCCAATGCATGTGTGCACACCTACACACACCTACACACACACACAAGAGTTAATTAAGAAGCATTCATTATGATATTAAGGCGGAAAGGCTCTGGAATTGGGGTCAAAGTTCACACTCTGGTGTTTATAGAAAAAATACTCTTTAAATATTTTTTTTGTAACTTAAAAAGGTTTAAGTTCGTTTTCCCCTTGATTTTAAAAAATACTACAATATATATAACCTAATTGCAGTAATAATAATAACAGAAGACTAGACACGAGACCAGTAACAGACCATCAAGGTGCGATCTTAAGAACGTTGCATATGGGGGGGGGAAGGAAAGAAGTGTCTACAGGGCTGTGTGAATCAGCATGACTCGCCGAGGTCCATCAGTTTCAATGGATCTACTTGGATGCCACCTGTGGTCTCCCCAAATGCAAAGAGGAACAGAGATGGGGACATGGAAGATCACCCGGCTCAAGTCTTAAGAAACTCTTGCAGATGGAAAAAAGGAGGGTGAAATCAAAAAGAAGAGTGATCATTTCTCTGTGTGTGATCGGGGCAGCGGGGGGGGGGAGGGGAAGAGATCCAATCAACTGTAAAACCTTCCACAATCCAACCCTGCCTATCCCTAGCCCGCTCTTCCAGATGACATACACATCTCCATAAAAACCTTTTTAGGACACGCCCGATGCATCCAGAGGTTAAAAAAAAAATACAACTCAAACTTCGTTTCTAAGAATTCTTATCAGTGAACACTCCAACTGGAAAACCCCAAAGCACCCTGGGTGGTTGTGGTGGAGAGAGATCACAACAGATGCAACAATTTTATCTGCTGGCCCCAATAGGAAGAACGTATACACGCACGTCACTAGGGGAGAAAGCGGCTACTTCCAACTTGGCAACACCACCTTTTAGTTACCATGTGTGTTAAGGAACATGGCCTCCCTCAAACAGCGTTTGTACAGTTGAACTGAAGGATGCCTCAGGCATCAAAAAGTTGTCTAGGGTGCTCCGTTTCAAACCCAGAACCCCAGATTGCATGGATTACTGGGGCTAGCCCAGCCTTTCCCAACTAGTGGGCCACCAGGTGTTGTTGGACCACAACTCCCATCAGCCTCAGCCAGCATTGCCAATGGTCAGGAAAGATGGGAATTGCGGTCCAACAACATCTGGTGGCCCACTAGTTGGGAAAGGCTGGGCTAGACCTCAGGACTGAGCATCAAAACTGCTCCCCTTAATACAGGGATGGAACATCTGCAGCCCTCCAGCTGTTACTGGCCTCCCAACTCCCAGCATGGCCAGTGGTCAAGGATGATGATGGGAGGTGTAGCCCAGAAACATCTGGAGCGATGCAGATGGTCACCCCGTCCTTGCCTTAACAGGGCACCAATCTGCCTCTTCCACCAACATGGAGAAGGGCAAGCAAGTCCCTTGACTGTTTTCCTCCCAGTCTCTTGCTAGCTCCATGCAGGCAACCTGCCCCCCCCACACAAAAAAATCCCACCTTCCCATCAACCCCAGCGTGGGGCTCTGAAATAGCCGGTTAACACCCTTAACCACAGCAAAGGGGATGGCCGTGGGTACACCCTCCATTTGACAAGGGGCTTAAAGAGTACTCTCCATTTTATATGAGGCAGCCGAACCCTTGACAGACCGAACACAGCAGCCCATATAGACACCCTCCCCCCCATTTGACCCTCCCTCCCTCAAATGAAACGATGAAGGGGAAGAACTAAGTTTGCATTGTGCCATCGTCCCTGTTAAGGCAGCACAAAGGGGAATCCAAGAACTGAGAAAACCATCCAAAGTTTCTGCTGTTACGATTTTTAAGTACATTTGCATTGCCTCTCTCGGTCCCCACCCTGGCAGCTCTGTAGTGTAAAAACAATTGCATAGTTTTGGAGACTCTTCAGTGAGTCAGATATACTTCCCAACCACCAGCACCGCCGCTGCCTTCTCCTACCCCAGACATCGGTCGGATTTTAGATTCTGTTCATTTTCCTAACGGACTGTGGCATCCCGCTCAAAACCTACTTGGGCGGAAGTTCCCAAAGACATTCTCTAGTCTGTGCACCAAGAAAACTTTTTGTGTCAAAATGCTGCAGCGGCAATGGTGGGTGCACCTGGGCGGTGTCAAAAAGAATGCCAAAGATTTTCAAGGACTGGGGCGAGAAGCTGTGGAAAAAACAGGCGATAATCCATTTTAAAAAAAAGACATCAACAAGAAAAATATAGTATAGTTTTCTTCTGCTTTACATCCCACCCTCCCTCTCGAACACAAATGCTGCCCTGTTAAAAATATATATATCGTATCTATATTCTTTAGTATTTACTTGTCATTCCCATGGTCAAAGCATTGGCTCTGCAAAAGAGAGCCAGATCATTTCCACTCAGCAGAACAGAGGTAGTCTAGAAAATTAAAAACAAAAACGAAATACCTCGTGCGGGAAGCAAGTTATTCTCTGCAGAGAATTTTACACACGCCCCCCTACCTACCCACCAGCGCATTCGACAGGGACAGCAGCAGCAACATGGAAGTGGGCAAAGGGCCCATGTTGCCAGCGTGACTCTGTTTTGTCCTCTGACTTTCAAGTTGGCTGCAGAGGTGTATTGCTCTTATCATAGCCCCACCGATCCAAGTCCTGGTCTCCAATTTTCTTTTACTAAGTCGGTACAGCCATCTCAAGAACAGGTTTGGGGGTGGGATTTTTTTTTTTTTTGCACAGTAAAAAAACTTCACACACACTCAGTATTGCGACTTGGATGGTTTCCGCTCCCTCCCCCTCCCTCCACGTTGAAAAATATATATCTTTTTAAAAGAATATCTCAAGCCCAACTCATCCGGAAGGGCTAAAACCAGCCGTGACAGGTCCTGCTCAGAAGACCAGAGGACTTTGGGAAGGGCAAGCGCGATCTGGAGGAAGAGGTGGAAGGGGAGGGAACAGAACTGTTTGATTTCTAAGAGGAAAAAGTCCTTTTCCAACTTTTTTAAAAGGTCCGTGTTTTAGGGGCCAGGGTGGAGTGGAAAAGCCTACACACGTGGATTTTTTTTTAAAAAAAAAGCACACAGGGAAAAATGTTAATATTACTCAATAAAAAGATTAAAAAAAAGTTTTCAAACTTTAAATTTTTTTTTATAAGGATGGTGCTTTTAATCCCTTTGAAATGGGAGAGGTGGGGCACGGAAAGCAAGTTGTGGACAGTCAGATGAGGGGAGCCCCCCCCCCCGGACATTGCTGTGTTTTGTTTTACCCTTGGAATTCAAAACTTTGGTCTAGGAGATCTGCTCTGTTCAATAGCTTCAGGTGATCTGTACAACTCAACCTTCCTGATTTCTCTGTGCTGCCCCAACACACCTCAAGCTGCCACACCCGCGCTCTCGCCAACAGCATTTCGCTTTCTCTTCCTCCACACTCCCCCTCGGAAGCGAGGGGCTCAGCTCCCCGTCCCAGGGAAGCAGCTTGCCACCCCCGGAACTGTCCAACCCTTCTTCTCAACGAGAGAGGGAAGGGGGGGTGAGGGGACGATAACATTATTGCATCCTCCGTGTCTCCCACGGGGGTCCAGGAGCCAGATTTCCAGGACCAGGCTGCTCAAAACCTGTGCATCAAGTTGGCCTGCTGCTGCTCTCGTTCCTTGCGCTTCCGTTCCTCTTTGAAGCAGCAGGAGCAGAAGTTCCCGGTTTCCGGGTGCCCATAAAAGCTGCAGTTCGGCTGCTTGCATTTTGTCTGCTGGAGGTTGTAGAGCAGGAGCGTTTTGCCCCGATGGCCGCTGGGGCTTTTCGGAGAAGAGCTGGCCTCACCCGGCTCTGTGTACTCCTGGTAGCCATTGCTGGGCGGGACTGGGCAGGGAGGGGCGTCACAGTCTGCTACCACATAGCCTGTGGGCGTGTCCGTCTCGGTGGGGGAGAAGCGCTCGCCAAGGTGCGAAGGGCTGGTTTGGTACGGGTGAGGGCGGCCCTGGGCACAGAGCCTGGGCAGCGTCGCATAAGAGGGGAGCGGGGTGCAGGGACCGCCGGCAACTTGCCTCCGGCTGTCTTGGTAGCTGGGCAGGTGGGGGCTTTCCACGCTGCTCATCATGGAGGAACGGGGAATGGTGAAGACACCTGAGTAGCTGGAGGGGAAGCTGGCCATTTCAGCCCCCACAGCGGCCAGATCCGGGCTGTGGAGGCTGTACGGCGGGAGCACCGGGGGGTATGCAGTGCTCAGCAGGGCCTCCTCGCCTTTGAGAGGGTTGCCTTCTGAGTCCAGCTTCTTGGCCGCCCCAGCATTCCCGAGCGCCGCCGCCGCCACCTTCCTCTCCGCCTCCTTTTGCTTCTGCTCTGCAGAGAAGCGCTCCTCGGCATCCGAGAGATACCTCTGGATCATCTCCTCCCGGAACTGGTGCCAGTGGCTTGTCTTGAGCTGGCCAGCGAAGATGAACTTCCGCTCCCCTTGCATGGCAGCCCGGAGGAAGCCGAGGCTCTGCCGGACTTCACTGCTGTACTTGCAGGTGTCCGGCGGCTTTTCCGCGGTCGCCTTGCCCAGGCACGGCTTCTCAGCAGGGGCCGCTGAGTCCCCGGAAGACGCCTCGTCCTTGCTGCCCTTCCGCACCTTGACAGACCCCTTCTTCTTTTTCTCGAGGGTCTCCCCTTGCCCATTGCTCACACCCCCCTTGACCGTTCGGCTGTGCATTAGGCCACCCATGTTCTTCTTCAGTTTACTCCCCAAGGTCTTGCCAAAACTGCCGAGCTTATTGGCCACCGAGTCGGCCCGTTTCTTCTCCTTCTCCCAGTCCTTCTTCGGCTTCTCTTTCTCCTTCTCCTTGCTGCCGCCGCCACCCTTACTACCTCCGCTGTTGCTCGCTGAGCTGCTGCAGACAGACTCCTTGTCCGAGTCCCCGGAATCCACAGCTGACCGGGCCTCGTCCCCTGCGGAAGCGGTTGGAGACTCCGGCTGGGCAAGAGGTGCCTAGGGAAAAGCAGGCGGGGGGGGGACGAGAGAGAGAGAGAGAGAGATAGTAGGCTTAGGAGGAGACAGTAGCCAGGCATTTCCAGCTCATCTCCAGCACACGTCAACATTCACAACAGCCATCCCCAACCTGGCACCCTCCAGTTGTTGCTGGATTCATGTTGGACTACGATGAAGGGGCCATGCAGGGCTTGATCTGATCTGGCAAGCTGGGCCTGATGTTCCTGGGACAATCGCAGGCTAACGGAGGAAGGGGCAGCTCCCTGGTACCCATCTCTTGGGCCTTGACCGGCCAGTAACAGCAGCTGGGGCCGGAGTGGGGGCTAGCAAAGGGAAAAGGGGCAGCTCCGGCATGGCATGGAACAGGAGAGCAAAGAAGGGGCTTACAACGCAGCAGGGACTGGTGAACAGGCAGGCCTGCAGGCACACAAATCTGCAGGAGAAAGGGCTGGTGCCCACAGGAGTGATGGGGAGGAAGGCTGGGAGGCCAAACAGGAGGTGGAGCTGGTGATGTGCCGCCACGATATCCTGCTGAGTTGTACAAGGGTACCACACTGAGATCGAAAGAGGTGGCAGCTGACAGGCAAGGCCACCGCCCAGACCGGTTCTAAGGTAAGCAGGCAGGCAGGCGGGGGCTGATGAAGGGCAGTCTGAGCTTGGTGGGGCAGCGCCCCCTTTGCCCTGACAGACCAGCCTCCACTGGGCTTCCACTTCGCCAAAAGAGGCAAGGGGGAAGCAGAAGCGTCCGGGTCTAGGCGCCTGCTCTCCCAAACTACTTGTCTGGGAGCCGCCGATCCATACAGGCTGCAGCTTTCGCATGTTCACCTTCAGCGAGCGCTGGGGAAGTTCTCTCTTCAAAGCCACTGGCTGTACGACGCGATCACAGCGGGGCCAACTTGATCCGCTTTCCAAGGGCTCTTCTGCCATCTGTTCCCACCCACTCACCCCCAATAAAAAAGCCTAAGGCAGGGCAGGAGGAGGATTATGGGACAGACTAGTCAGAGGCAGCATGCTTCTGAAAACCAGTTGCTGGAAGCCTCAGGAGGGGAGAGTGTTCTTGCACTCAGGTCCTGCTTGTGGGCTTCCCATTGAAGCACCTGGTTGGCCATTGTGAGATCAGGATGCTAGACTAGATGGGCCACTGGCCTGATCCAGCAGGCTCTTCTTATGTTCTTATGACGGACGGACAGACAGACAGACACTGAAGAGGAGGAAGGCTTCCCTTGGTGTTCCCTTTACCTGCATTTCACAGGGCAAAGTGATCCACTTTACATTCATGTAGCTGTGCAACAAATGCAGCTTCGCTTCCAGCGAGACAGTCACACTTAAAAAATAGAAAAGACATTTGATTATTTATTCAATTTCTATCCAAAAGGAGTCTGGGGAGGCACAAAGACAAGGCACTGAGTCAAAGCCAGAGCCAGAAGGATTTACAGCTCCGCCACCACCATTGTTTGGAGTGTTTCCCCAGCACTCCTCCTCTCTTGCTTTCTCCCTCAAGTTGAAATGGTGCTCAAAGACAACTCCAATCCCAAACCAGATCCGGAAGAAGTTCTGGGCTGGAGGAGGTGTTTCCTCAAAAAGGCAGTCACTGGCACACTCCCAGCCACCACCATCCTGCCCCTCCTGCCAATCGCCCCCCCCTTCCGTCCTGGGCCCGTCCAGCCTGGCCGTGGGGGGCCTTGCCCTCCATGGCTTCACTTCCAGTGGGATCCCTGCCCCCGTGGACCTTCCTTCTCCAACTCTGTCCACCTCCCTCGGTCTCCGCCCTCCTGAAGTATCTGTCCCACTCGCTCTTGCTGCTCTCGCGACAGGCCCTCCGTGCTTGGACATGTACGAGGCGACCATCTCTCTCTTGTTTCATGAGAGCAGGGAAGGGGTAAATGTAGGCCTGGGAGCCAAATGTGGCCCTCTGGGCCTCCCTGTCTGGCCCTTGTAACTCTCCCCAGGCAACGCCCTTCATGGGCCCTGCATTGCCCCCCCCCCCTTGAGGCTTTTTGCCAAGCTGGGATGTGCCCTTCAGCCTCCTGCTTGCCTGGATAGATAGAGAGGGGAGCATAACAACCAGCCGACTCTACAAAAGGTAACGGTTACATTCCTCTTTCCGCCCGCTGTTGCTTCTGGCCCCACCCACCACTAGCATGTGGCCCCCAGAAGGGTGCATGTGCCCCTCCTTGGGCTGAAATCAGTTCCCTGCCCCTGCCTTTCACTTCACCGTCTCCGTTCTCGTCCCTAACTGATCAGAAGCCCAAATCCATGGAAAGGGATGTCTGCTTGGGTTTCTCTCCTATCCTCCTCATCTCTGCCTCCTGCCGTGGTCTCCCCGTGGGAGAAACTGGCCGGAACGAGCTCCTCAGCCGCTTGCTTTGCGTCGCAAGAGCCGCGTGTGTTTAAGGGCCGCCTGCTCCGTCCCACCCCTTTCCAAGCCCCCAAAACAGCAGCACATACACACACACACACACACACACACACACCCGCCTGCCCCAACCCTCCTCCCGCTCACCTTGCCAGCCTGACGTTGTCACTGTCGTCTCTGCCCCACTCCCAGTCTTTCCCGGGGTCCACAGCGAAGTGTACGGGAAGCAGTTTGTGTTCAGAGTCAGTCAGCGGGATCACGGCTGTGGCGGGCAGAAGGAGCGGCTCGTTTAGAGGCCGAGAAAACCCCGAGGCTGAGAGGCAGTGGCGGGGGAAGGAAACAGCCAAGTGCAGGCTGTGGGAGCTGCCCTTTCCCACGGAGACCTTGCACCGCTTGGCTGCAGAAGGACCTGGGGGCAGGAAGGGGGCTCAAAAATGTAGGAGGGAAGAGGTGGAGACAATGGGAGCTGGGAAAGCGGAGGGGGGATAGGGGAAAAGAGAAATGGCTCCCTGGAGCTGCCTCGTTCCCTCGCCCCCCCCCAAAACCCCTCAACAAGTCCCAGAATCCAAACTCATTCTGACTGCTGGGGGGCAAGCCGCCTCCTGGGCCCTTTCCTCCAGAGCTTCTTTCAGCAAGGAATGGGGGGAGGTTTCCAAGCCAGCCACTGTTAACTCACAGCCCCTCTCTCTCCCCGCCACACCCTTCACGACACAGCAAGGAGAGGACTTGCCCACCTTCCAGGGTTCAAGGTTACCTAGACAGGAAAGCTGCTTGGGACATGCAACGTAACCGCTACATGACATGCTAAGAAGTCTTTGCGCCTAACGCCGGCTCCACCAAAGGCTCCTTTTGCTTAAGCGTGGCTCCTGTTCAAGCCACAGGGCTGGCCTTTGGGGAACAAGAGTCCATGCGACCAAGGCCTGAGGGAACTGGGACGAGAGGGGACTGCTTGGCAGGCAGAGGCTCCTCAAAACCACTGCTTCTGCCACTCTGCACATACCTTGCTCCTTGGCGGGTTCCTTCTGCTCCATGGATACCAGGGCAGAGAAGTGGGCCTGGTCGTAGGCCAGGACCAGCGGGGAGCAGTGGCACTTGTTGGCAGGCACCTCCAAGGGCAAATAAATGCCACCAAAGGGGATAGGCGCAAACGCTGAGAAGAGGGAGAGAAAGAAAGGAGCAAGTGGGTCAAGGAACTCAGCATGCTGACGAAAGAGCGATTCCCTCCACTGTGGACTGCGGGAGGGGATCGAGAGCATGCCGCAAGGCTTCCAGGAACTCAAGGCCACCTTCTGCAGCAGAGTCTGCCTGGTGCCGCTCTGCACGAGTAATAGGGATGTGCTAGAATTCCACCCAATTTGGATTTGGTACCAAACATTCCATTAGTTTGCTTGCTCTATCCTTGCGGATTGGATTTTCATTCAGCAATTTTCCACGCCCATCTTCATTTTTTTTAAAAAAAATCCACCTCTAAAATATTGATATTAACAGCAATAATTTTATCAATACTTCCTTTCAAAATATCGATACTTCGTTTCAAAACATCGATATCAGTATCAATAATTTTTGCGAGGGAAAAAACAGATTGGTAAAAGCAGTAGCTAGCAGACAAAGAACAAACTCCAATCGATACTGGCTTGTTAGGTCAACAACAGATTTTACCCAGAGCCTGGAAAAGTTACTTTTTTGAACTACAACTCCCATCAGCCCAATCCAGTGGCCATGCTGGCTGGGGCTGATGGGAGTTGTAGTTCAAAAAAGTAACTTTTCCAAGCTCTGATTTTACCCCACCTTCAGAAAGAGGCTGCTTGCTGCCACCTCTGCCTGAGTTGCTGCTCGAAGCAATCGTCCTTCCAAATCAAGAGGCACCCTCAGAACAGGGACTCGCACAGGAACACTGGGTTATGGAAGAGTACTCCTCCGACACAGGGTAATTTGTCATCTTACGCCATTAAATTTAAAGATTTTAACTGAGCACGACAGTGCAGCACCGACCCCATTTTGAAGGGGGGGAAGGAAAAGCATGTTCCCACTGTTAGAAGCCCAGGAGTATCAAAGGTCCAATCTATCGTGACTGCCTCTCTCAAGGGGAGGGGAAAACAATCTGTTGTGTTTTGTTTTGCTGCAGCGCCACGGCATGTGCACATTCTGACCAATTACCCCAAGGGCCACATTCCCTTCTGTGCGACCTCCTAAGGGCCACACGCCAGTGACGGCCAAGGCTAGAGGCAAAAGCGAGTGGAGCAAGGAACGTAAATGTCACCTTTGCACAAGCAGGCTAGTTTCTACACACCCTCCCATGCCCTCCTCTATCCAGGCAAGCAAGAGGCAGGAAGGGGAAGTGGCCTGGGGGCCAAATAGAGAGGCCTGGAGGGCCTGAGGCCCCCCACTCCTAACATATACCAGGCATGAGATGAATGAACGACAGCAGGCTGGAGCGACGCAGACGCCAAGCAAGAAGACAGATGGAGAGAGCCTAGACAGCCTAAACAGCTGTGCTTTCGACGGGCCTTGAAGACTTGGCTCTCCAACCAGGCTGGGGAGGGGGTTTAGGTTGTTAGATTGCAGTTCTAGGGGTGGTTTTAATTTTTCTGGTTATGCTTTTTATGGAATGTATTTGTATTTTATTGTACGTCGCCCAGAGTGGCAGGATAACCCCTGCCAGATGGGAGTCTAACAAATTTAATAAATAATTAAATAAATCAATAGAGACAAAGGGAGGGAGAGTTGTGACAGCATGGGGGGGGAGCGGAGAGGCAGGAGGGGCTGAAATCCTGGGCTCTGAAGAAGTTCTGGGAGGCAGCACCCCAGCGGCCCACAGCAAAAAGCCTCCCTTGAACACAGAGATGCCCATCGCCTGGCCCTACTTTAGAGAGAGATATATATGAGAGGGAGAGAGAGAGAGAGAGAGAGAGAGAGAATGACTGCCCTCTCTGCACGCACCACAGTCACAGCTCTTACCTTCCCCTCCAGAGTCTCGCAGCATGGTGTCCGCCACAACCACGATGGGCCTCTTGAGGACATGGGCAAGGACAAAGACGTGGAACTCTTCCAGGCTCTCGTACACCGGCTCCTCGGAGCCTTCGACGCTACAGAGGCAAAGAAGCAAGGGGGGGGAGAGGAATGGCATCAGCCTTTTTAACTCTTGAATCATTGGCAACCTCCTGGGCTTCATTTATTAATAAAATAGGGAATAATTTTTATTGATTTATAGCCCTTCCTTCCTTCCAGTAGGAGTCCAGGGCAGCAAACAAAAGCAATAAAAACACTTTAAGTCATCATAAAAACAGACTTTAAAATATATTAAATAACAAAACATCCTTACACATATTAAGAAGTCTTTAAAAACATTTTTTTAAAAAGCTTTAAAAAAAGCTGAAGACGAGGACCAGAAAACAGATGTACAGACATAGCCCCAACGTGACTGTCTGTCTGAGCGTGCGGGGTGTGCTTCCACCTACATCCAACCTGCGTAACTGTAAACCATGGATGGGGGCATCTGCGTCCCTCCAGCTATTGCTGGACTTGGAGCTCCCATCATCTCTGACCACTGGCCATGCTGGCTGCTGGGAGTTAGGAGTCCAGGAGTATTTGGAGGGCGCCAGGTTTCCCCAGCCTCACATATATTCCTGGCCCAAGCCATCTGGGACTCTCAAGAGACAACCAGCCACACAATGGTTGCCAATCCATTTCCAGGCACAACGGAGGGCGGCTGTCGCAAGACAGGCACATCCTTGCAGCTGCGCTACGGACCACCTGATGTTTCTGGGGAGCCTTCAAAGGCAGAGCCCCGCACAGAGCAAGCACATTGCAGCAATCCAGCTTACGATGTTGGGTGGGGGGAGGAGAGAAGCACCACTCACCCTCCGCAGTTCCCTCCGTTTATGCCGTAGTGCATGCGAGGCTCACTTGAGGCCAGCTTGAGCAATTCGTTCCACTCCTTTTGCCATTCCTCTTCTGTGTAAACAAGTCCGGACTATCGGGGGTAGGGAGAGGAAAGTGAAGAGGGAAATAAAAAATATTCAGACTTTTCTGCACTCAGTGAAGCTACTTTTAAAAAGTTTGCAAGGGGGGTTTCCTCCAGGAGTTTAACGCTCCTGGGCTCAATGAATACTCGGGGAGAACCCAATGCTAAAGTTGGCCTAGTCTGGACCTGACTGGTGTCTGGGTAGGAAGGCAGTCACTAGAAGCTCCCTCTTGGGCTTCGGGGCATCCCCAGGGCTCAGGGCATTGGGAAGGGATCCTGGGCTGAGCCTTGGCCCAAAGGAAGCCCTGGGGGCCAGGGGAGGCTGGCCAGAAGAACAGCAGAAGAGCCCTGCAACAGCTGGATCAGTCAAAGGGGGCACACCTAGTCCAGCATCCTGGCCTCGCAGCTGCCAGCCCACAAGCAGGACCTGAGTGCAACAGGATGAGTGGGACAGACAGTGCCCCACCAGCCTGCTCTCAGCTGGTGGCCCACCCCAGCCTGCCTCCTCACTTGGATCCAGTCCAGAGGGAGGAGGCCTGGCTGTCGGCTTCCTCTTCCTTCGTCTCAGTGTTGCCATTACAGAATTCCGTGGGGGGGGGGGCAAGACCAGCATGACCTGGCTGCGCCTGTTCTTGGCTCCGGCACCTGCTGCTGGCCTTTCTGCCGTCTGCCCCCACCAGTCCTGATGGGCACCAGCCACCACTGCTGCCTGCAACAACCCCTTCCCAAGCCTACTCTTGCTTTAGCCCCGAGTAGCGTGCAACATCAGCCAGCCGGACCGACATCCCGGCTTTCTCTGCCGAGTGCGGGCATTCCTACCTGGGCCCAGGGCCTCACCTCTTTGTTCTGCTGCATCTGCTGCCACCTCCAGCGCCGCTTCAGAGCCTCCCTTTCCACACCTTTGTCCATGAGAGCGTAGAGAGATTTACGCAGCATGAGGTCCCTGTCATGAAACCCCCACATGCCTACAGGGAAGCAGGGAGGAAAGAGGAACCTTTTCATGACTGGGTGCTTCCTAAACTCCCCATTGGTTCATTTCCCTCTGCCCTCTACTTCTACAATAATAAATATTTCCCAAAAAACATGAAGGATGTTAGTCGCCAATCATAATGTCCTCTTTGATGACAAATTTGTTTATTATGCATTCCTTACATTGTCTTTTTAAGATGTTTCTGCTGTTTTATCACTTGTTGTTTGCTGCTCTGGGCTCCCTTCTGGGAGGAAGGGCAGGATATACATTTAATAAATAATAATAATATTTTATTCCTCGCTTTTCACAAAAAGAGGTCTCCTCAAAGAGATTTACAAATCCATAAAACAGAAATAGTGTGACAAATGTAACAATTTAACGTTTTTGAGAAATCATTTATAAGAACAATTCCAACCCCCCCTTTTTACCTAAAGAGGCAGCATGAAGCAGGCAATTCCCATCTCCTGTGGTTGCCAAGGGAAGCAGCCGCTGACAGCTGGGATACACACTGGCCCACCAATTCAGACGGCCTGGACAAGGAAAAACAAGTAGCAAGAGGCATTTATTTCTGGCTTTTAAGGCTTCAGAGCATCTCCAAACCCAGGATCTCTTAAAGAGCCTGAAAAAAGCAGCCCCACAAAAGTTGGCCAATATTATCTGCTGCGGCTCAGTGGTGGCTACTGGTCTAGGGCCATGGCCACTTAAGTAAGTGTACGGCTGAGGCAAGATAGTAAGTGAGTGGCTCAGGAGTTATGTGCCCTGCCATCTCTGCACCTATGAATAGGGATTTCGTGGCAAGCGGTATTCAGAGGGGGTTTCCCATTGCCTCCCTCTGAGGCTAGTCCTTCCCAGCTGGCTAGGGCCTGCTCAGCTTGCCACAGCTGCACAAGCCAGCCCCTTTCTTGTCTGCAGCTGCCAGCTGGGGGGCAACTGGGCTCCTTGGGACTCTGCAGCTTGCCCACGGCTGCACAGGTGGCAGGGCACATCACCCCTGAGCCACTCACTGTGGGGTGATCTTTAGCTGGCCCTTGACGCCCAGGAGACATGAGCGGGGATTTGAACTCGCAGACTCTGGACTCCCAGCCATGAGAAAAAGAGAGCCAACAGGGACAGATCTGAAGGGAGGGAGACTGGGGTGAGGCAGGAAGGAGGGAGGGCCAGCAGGCTTGATTTGCTGCCAGGGCTGAAAAAGCAATGCTCACAAAACACGCTGAATCACATAGAAAGAATTACACAAAAGGGACTCAAGTGGCAAAACAGCATTCCCCGGGTAATACATGCTAACGGAAGGGTAAGAGGAGAAGGAGGAAGAGGAGTTTATGACCGCTGCTATTAATTCGCAAGGAGCCCAGGGGAGGGTTGGTCCCCTTATATAAGCTCAGCAGCCTGGAGGCCAAAAACTCTCTTCCTCCCTGGGCTTCAACGACAGAAGTCACCTGGGTAGAAATTTCTCCTTGTAAATATATTATTGGGCATGCATTTTACGAACCTTGTGTTGTTCACTGTTTTAATTTTTTCCCTGGTTTAGATTGCTTTCAATTGTTCTATTTTATCTTATTCAGTCGCCTTGAAACTTTTTTTTATATCTATTAAGCGGCTGACAAATGTGATCAATAAATATCCATCCTCCTCCTGCCTCCTGACGGAAGGACCGCCCAGCATGCAGCCAGCTGGCGCCCAGCCAGCCGCCCACCCCGGACAAACAGCTCGGCTCGGCTCAACAGACAGCCCGTTTTCCCCAGCCTAGGTAGCGTCTGGCACCGCCAAGCCCCAACCCCACTGCCGAACGGCAGAGTGCCAAAAATGCAGCACAGACAAAACCACATCTGAGGAAAGCTGGAACAGTTATTTATTGCAAAAACTGGGGGGGGGGGCTTGAGAGTCTGCTTGCCCTTTCTGGTGGGGCTGTCCTTGTTTCCCCAGCCATCGCTTTCTCTCGCACTCGCACACAGAGAAAAGCAGCTACACGGCTTTGGATACAGCAGAGGAGCTGAGCGGGCTGATATCACCGCCTGAGCAAGCGGCAGGTTATGTCACCGGATGACACACCTCGCAAAAATATTCCTCTTTGCAGGACCTCCCAAATGCTCCTGGGGAGGAGGAGTCAGAGGCTGCCTGAATGCAATTCCAGGCTGGTCGAGGCCTCGCCAATTAAGGATCAATTATCCTGAGATAACTCTTCTAATAATATATGCATATATTTAAAAAACTTTACCCCTAAGGAGGAAGAGGAGGATGTAACAGGAGGCAATACTCACTTTGAGGCCATGATGGAGGTTGCTCAGTGGCCAGATTTCCCAACTGTCTACCCCAAACCACCTTAACAGCAGCTACAGGACTGGGGTGAAGGGAAGGGTGGAAAACTTTCTTCCCATGTGCTGTTCCTCCAGTTTAAATGACACACACACCCCTCTCCTCATGGGAAATGGCTATTAGCCACTGCGGGTGGATAGGTGGGTGAGGGGAAAGCACTTCTTCCCTTGCCTGCTGGCAGGGGAGATTTACACTGGGCAGGCAACACAAAGGCCGGCTCCAATCCAGCCTCCTCCACTGACCCTTTTAAAAGCCTTTTAAGGTGCAAGATCCTATTACAGATCTCCCACACATAGAGCAGTTTGTCCCTGAACACAGCAGAAGCCTGGTTCTCTCCAACCCATTGCACTGCTGTAGTCCAGCAATATCTGGAGGGCACCGCGTTGGCAATGCCTACTTCAGGCTGCTGCAGCCTGGAAATTCATCGCTCCTAGCAATCCTGCATCTTGGACATTTGAAGGGCACAGGGGCGCAATATTGTCACTTCTGAGTCAAGGCGTACTGATGCTTTACGCCCCAGAATCCATTTCAAAGCAGGGCTGAGCCCAGGAACAAGAGCAGCAACGGAGAGACTGCTCCTGGGCAGGCGCCTATCGCATCCCTGCATCATTTTCCAGCTGCGCTATACAGCCAGCCCACCCAGCAACACCCGGGCACTCTGGCATGGCAATGCCTACACTTTGGAACTCCCTGCCTATTGACATCAGGCAGGCGCCTTCATTGTACTCTCGGCAGCGGCAGCTAAATGCATTTTTGTTCAGGCCAGACATGTAGAAGTGAATGGGTGCTTTAATCAGTTTTCAGCTTATTATTATCATTATTATGGTTTATTTCTATCCCCCCTCTTGGCCAAAAGGCCCCCAAGGTGACTTATAAAAAATAAACAAAAATACAAAAATACATATCAATAAAAACAATACAATATACAAAAATTAAACAAGGTAATAACATTATTAAAAAGCAACAATAACTTTTAATGAATATACAATAACAAATCACACTTTCCCAACACTTTCCTAATAAATTCCTAACAATTAGACAATGTCGACTAGTTCTTACATCAATATGTTGACATCAAACATGATACCACTGAGGTGTCCTGCGTCTCCCGGTCCTAATGCAGGAAAAGGAACAGTCCAGCTTTTTGCCAACATAGACGGTGTCCACGGTAAGCAGTACTTCCTTATTTATTATTCAGAATAACAATATTATTATTCAGAAGAATAATCAGAAGATTCTGATTATTCTTCTGAATTTTTTTAATTCCTGTTTAATTGTAACTATGTCTTCTTGATCATGTTAATGTTTGTTTTAATTTTGTAAACTGCTTAGAAGTGCAGCGGGGCAAGGCATCCAGGGAAGTTTAAGCCCTGCCACCTCTCCCCTAAGAAAGCAGGCTGTTGGGTGCTTGTGGCACAGATGCTTACCAGCCTGTTCTAGGGCCACCAGCATCGACTGCTCGATGAGGTCCCGCTCGATGAAGCACCGGAACTCCTCGTTGTAGACGGTCAGGTCGGGCAGCTGGAAGGTGCAGATGGGCATCTCCAGGAGGTGCTCCCCACTTCCGCCGCAACCCCCACTGCTACCACCGTTGCTGGAGACGTGGGAACGAGCCAGAGAGACGATAGTGGAGCTGGCGTGGGAAATGCCACGAGAGAGGCGCTTTTCTGAATACAGAAGGGAGAAAAGAGGGGTGGATTTTTAGCACTGTTATCAAGTTGAAATTCAGCATTATAAAACAGTTTAAAACAAATTATAGTCACAGGAATAGGGCAGGTCCTGAAAGCATGCATCTCGGGTGTCCAAGGCCAGGGCACCTTCTTCAGCATATGACTGAAACTATGCAACCAAGGTACCAGTCGCATCACTGTGAGGAGGAAGCTCACAGCTGAGGGGCTGCCACAGAGTAGGTCCTCACTCCTGGGACTCCTCGACTTCTACGAGTGGGGGAAACTACCAAGAGGGCCCCCTCTGCTGATCATAACACCTGTGAGGGTCTACAATGTAGGGAAGGAGGTGGCTTTTCTGATATTTGGGGAGACACAATACATTCAAGCCTTCTGGTGGGACACAATCTCTCCAAATGATTCGTTCAGCTGGAATGGCCAAGGGCATGTGAAAATCCGTCACTGTCAGAGCTGGCCTGGCTTTCCTCTCTATTGTTAAAGGAAGCTTTTTTCAGGTTCCTTGGGTACAGGCAGCCCACGCACACCTCACGCTGCCCCGACTGTGTTCAGCCCCATGAAGCCACAACCGGCTGGCTAATTAGCGGACTTACTCACAAGCAGAGTCGCTGCTGAAAAGCCCCCGCTTGCGTTCAAACCACCTCACGGGCCTGTGGTGAGCCTGCCCCAAGCCAAGATTCCTGGCTATGGAGAGGAGAGGAGACAGACCTCCAGCTGTGGGTGTTGACAAGGGGCCCTCTTCCCCTCCCTGCCTGGGAAAGGCTCCAGGAAGAAGAAGGCTGGTGATGGGTGGTGGAGAGGAAGAAGAATTCCTCGCCAAATTGAGGTGGGGCTGTTGCTTTTGTTTATTTCGGCAAGAAAGTTATAAAAACCATGACCTCATTTGGATTTCACCATCCTGCTCTGGTTCAACTCCTTGGCTACTGCAGGCAGAAGCACCTGCCCATCAGCCTCTATTAATCAAGAATGGAGGGGGGAGAATTTGGGGAGGGGGAAAGAGAGAGAGAGAACGCCAAAGAATCCTCAGCATTCTCCACAAGATAGGAAGCTGCCTTGTACTAAGTCAGAGCATTTGGTCCATCTAGCTCAGTACTGTCTACACTGACTGGCAGCAACGGCTCTCTGGGATTTCAGACAGAGAAGCCCTTGCTGGTGGCGTTTGGGATTGAACCTGGGACCTTCTGTGTGCAAAGCCCTTTATAGGGCAAGGGCTATACCACTGACCTACAGCCCTTGCCCTAAAAACAAAGCAAGGCTCCAGTCCTCGTGGTTCTGAATGAAGGGCAGGTTTCAATACAAACGTAGGAAGCTGCTGTTACACTGAATCAGACCACTAGCTCAGTGAACTGTCTACACTGACTGGCAGCAATGACTCTCCAGGGCTTGAGACTGAGAAGACTTTCCCAGCCCTACCTGGAGATGCCGCTGGGGATTGAACCTGCACGCAAAGCAGGTGTTGTATGCCCCAGAGCAAGGGCAGAAGAGGGCAAAGGGCTTGAAGGAAAAACCCTTCTCAAAACAGACACCTCCCACGGGCCGGCAGAATTCCATGAACAAGGCCCAGAGCTTGGAAAAGTTACTTTTAAAAAAACTACAACTCCCATCAGCCCCAGCCAGCATGGCCACTGGATTGGGCTGATGGGAGCTGTAGTTCAAAAAAGTAACTTTTCCAAGCTCTGATCAAGGCCCTCCTCCTCCTCCTACCTTGGACAATGTCATCTTGGCGCTGTAGGGGAGGCCGCACAGGCCAAGAAGCCTCCTTTTCCACAATTTTGAAGGCCCGCCCTTCGTTAAAGGAGTGGGGCAAGTTCCCAGCATGCACCTGCCTCAGCTGCTCAAAGTCACTCAGCGCAGCGCTCAAGTTCCAGTTTTTCCCTGGAGGCAGGTGGGGGGCGGGGGGAGAGAGAAGAGAAATAAAGGGCTGAGCTATATGGGTTTAAAGAAGAAAAAAAACACCAAGCCAAACCAGCCCACTCTCTGCCCCCCTCACACAGATGCGATGATGCTGGGCAAATCCCCCTCTTCTCATCCTCCCCTTCCACACACTCGTACAGTAGAAAAGCCCCCCACTTCACTGCCTGCAAATTCCCTTCTCCAACCCCAACCCCCCCAGGATCATCCCACTCTTCAACAGAAAGTTCCAAGCTGGAACCTCATGTCATCCCAGTCTGAACCAGAACAGGCCTTGGGTGGGCCATTTGCAGAGGCAGAAGGGTGGGGGGCGGTGCGTACGTCTTCCCTCAACCCCCACCCCACAACCCATTCCTTCCCCACTGGCTGTTTCCCCTCAAACTGGGCTTATCGCTGGTCCCGACGTGCAGCAGCGGAGAGAAAAACCAAGGGAAGAATCTCCGACGCAAACGCAGGACTCAGATCTCTGAATCTGCTTCATTAACATGTGGTCCTGGCCTAAAACGCATGGGCACGCACACACATGCGGCTCCTTTTCTAAGAGTTAGAATTCTTTTGCAAAATTTGCCTCATTAAACAAGGAAAGCGAGGTGAATCTAGTCATGAGACGCATGGCTTTTTACCTTCAAGCAAGTCTCTTGCCAATCCCGGCTCTGCCCCCGTTGAGCGGACAAAATCCGACAGGACGACGTCCATATCCAGGGTCATGTGATCATGAATTCCACACAGGTGGGCTGGAGCTGGCAGGACATCGATCTGGGCTTCCACTTCAGTCTGGAACAGGAAAAAGACAACCCATCTTATGACACGAACACCAAATTTCCAGGGGATCGGGTGTGTGTGTGTGGGAGACAGCCACAACTCGAAATGTCTTTACTCATCATTTTAAGGTGTGTTTGTGTCAGGGGATATTTTTGGACTAGATGTTCACTAAGTCAGAACTGCACACACATCATGTTCTCTATTCAGAAAAAAAGATCCCCTTAAAAACATAAAAAATGTATCATGCTGAACTATGGAAATGTGGCATATACATGTTGAAAACAAATACATGCAGCATTCGTTTTGTGCTGGTGATCCCACTTTTGTGAACCACCCTGGAAGCTCTACTGAAAGGTGGCAGCATATCAACATTTTCAGTAAATGAAGAACGAACAGCAGGATATTTTCTCAAGGGAGAAGAGAAATGAGCGATAACCAAGAGCTGGAGGTCGGCACAGCTGGGCACCTGTCGTGGGCCACATTCCAGAAGAGGGCCCAGCACAACCCCTGGAGTCAGACACACACACACACACACACAAGGCCTCGCTGCTGCACCTTCTTGATCTTGCTGCCCCCTTAGTGAGTGAGGAAGGGTCAGCAGCCCTCACTTGCCTTGCCCTTTGCTTCTAGGAGGGAGACTGACCAAGTGTACACTTGTCATCCAATAAAGGCCTACCTTTTTGCTCCAAGCATGTGTCTTTAAAATTTTATTGAAGGACCCCCAGCAAAAGAACCCAAGGAGAAATACAAAATTCTCCAACACCTTCAAGAGGGCTGCCATTTTCCCTCTGCACAAGCCACCCACAAAAGATGACAGGCAACATGAATGGGCAGCGCTGTCACTCCCTTGCGCCTGCACACTCCTTCAAGAACGTGGGCTCGCACCCGGGACCTGGATCCCGGAGTCAGGCATCACAAGTTCAGACTCAATGGAACAGAGGGCGGTGCCTTAGGCCAAGTCAGACCACCCACCCGTCCCAGTCCTGTCTATTTTGACTGCTGGTGGCTCTCCAGGTTTTAGGGCGGGGGTCTTCCCTTGCCTCCCTCTCTTGGGTGCTCCATTTAAAGGCCACGTTGCTGGACTCTACCTCCCACCAGTCAGCAGAGGGCCAATGGCAAAAGATGATGGGTGATGGAGTCCAGCAACATCCGGATGGCCAGAGCCCCCCCCCCCGCAGTAGGCGCAAGGTCTACAAGCAGCTGCTGTGAAACAGTGGTTGCAGATTAACACACATTTGCCTTTATTTTTGAGCACAGGCCTTGTTTGTTTGCTTGTCTGACAAAAACAGACGAAAGGCAGACTTGAACTCTCAGCTTCTTCTGGGCAGGGATAACACAGCTGGAATTATCTGAATGCTCTTCCAGAAAACTGACGCTAGGAAAAGCCAATTAAAACAAAAAAACAAAGAATGAGAGAGAGAGAGAGCGCACCACACATGCCCACGCCCAGTGAGAACATAAACTGTATCGCAATTCCTGTTTTCCCAGAATATGATCCTAAAAGCAAAGCTATAAATTATGTGGCAAAATGGTCCACCGCACGTAGATGGCAGCTCACCAGCTGCCCAGGCTGCCAGCAGCAAACTTGGAAGAGAGCTGTTTCTACAGCTGCCACCATTCATAACTTTCCAGCAAATGCCTTCAGGATCAGGGGCTACAAAGCATTTGAGAGTCCTGATCCATTAGGATCCAGCAGACAAGTGGAGAACCCGCTTCCAACTTGGGTAGAGTCAACACTCGTCTCCAGACGAATTTGGGATTCTCCAAGAACTGTGCCCACTTTCCAGGAAAAACACCTCTCTAGAAAACATCTCTCTGTGGCAGTTACTTTCCAGAGTTAGGAAGGTGGTTTTTTTTTGGGGGGGGGGGGAAGAGACACATAGGAGGGAAAAATACTGGGACATGCTTTATATGCAGCTTTGCACAGAGGTCTACAAAGATTAGCAACCCACCTGCCTGCATACAACTGCGTGACTCATTCGTACTACAAAGAAGGATGGACTCTCTCAACAGTGTTGCCTATTGGTGAACATTACTCGCCATAGGCAACCAGGCAAGCAGCTTCTTTCAAGCCTGAAAAACTGGATTCATCTGCTTAGAGATGCAGTCTGCCTCTCCTAGTTCTCTCCATTTTGCACAATGGTTTCTGCACCCCCACACCACCCACTGAAGATATCAAACCCGATATCAAACTGGCTGGTCCATCATAGCAGAGGTACAGTTAGGGTTGAGATATTAAGCATGTGCGGGATTTTTTGTGCCCCAAGCCTTAAAAAAAATATGGAATAGAAATGAGAATTCCAAGCAACTTGGCTTGACTGGTTTTGCTTTGTTTCTCTCCTCCCCCCCCCCCCGCAAAGCTTTTAACTCTCACCTCCAAGATGAGCTAGAGGGAAGAAGAAAAAATAGCCACAGTAGCGGAGCATGTTTTATGTCCGACACCAGCGGATAAGGCTGCAAAGGCCAAGCTGTGCTTTTTAACTAGGCCCCAACACAGTAGCGTTTTTGTATTGTTGGAGGGATTAGAAAGGGGGAAAAGGGGGGTGGGAAGAGAGAGAGTCGCTTCACAAGGAGTCTGCTGTGTCGGCCTTTGTCATGTAGGACCACTTGGACTCCTCTGCGCCCTGAATCAACAATACCACCTCAAAGCGGCTTGCCTGAAGAAAAAGAACAGGTCTTTTGAGGTTAATAAATGCCTTTTTGGGGAGGGAGGGGAACGTGATCCAGCCAAGACTTCCAGGACTGCATATCCAGTAACAGCCCAGGAAACGCAGCAAAACTGAAACACTTTTGGTTTTGTATATCTATACACATACACAGAGTATTATTTTTCCACTTTGATACTGCGTTTCTTTTTTGGTGGTGTTCTTTTTGCAAGAGATGAATGGTTAATGACAGCATATCAATTAGACCTGCTTGGGGGCTCTCAGAGGAGGCATCTTGGTTAGCCACTGTCAGAACAGGATGCTGGACTAATTGGCCTTTGGCCTGACCCAGCTGCCAAAGGGCTCTTCTCATTTCCTGGAACGGGCACCTTCTGTTGAAATGGAAGGACTCCAGCAGCAAGGGGAAGGGCCAAAGCCCAGTGGCAGAACATCTGCTTTGCGTGCAGAAGGTCCCAGGTTTAATCCCCAATGGCAGATCAGGCTCAGAGAAACTCCGTGCCTGAAACCCTGGAGAGCTGCTGCCGCTCAGTATAGGCAATATTGCGCTAAATGAACCAAGGGTCTTGATTCAGCATAAGGCAGCTTCTTAGGTTGCAGCCTGACTGGGCACAACAGTTTCCAGCTGAGGCTCAGCGAGGAATGTGCTTGCAATGTGACAACATCCTTCATAAAGATAGCCCAGTCATGTGTGCTCCGCCAACGCTCTCCCCACGACTCAGCAGGGTGCAAAACACAGCCCCTAAAGAAAAAGAAAGCCACTCAATATGCAAAACACCCCACCATTTTTGAACCGATCTGAATGAGGAGTAAGCAACAAGCTTTTCTGAGCCCTGCTACTAGGCTGGTAGATGTTTTCGTGCGTCTGAGATAGTACGTTTTGAATATTCAGGAGCGGGGCACCTTTGGCCTTCCGGATGTTGTCAGGCTACAGCTGCCATCAGACTTGATTACTGGGCCACACTGGCTGGGGTTGATGGGAGTTGTAGTTCAGCAATGTCTGGAAGGGGCCAAAGGTTCCCCACACCTGATGGGTCCTCTAGGCTTCCGCTCCTTAGTAAGTGACTCTGCTGCTCAAAAAGTGATTGCAATAAACCACCACAGTGCCTTAAATAAACTGCAGGTATTCGTATTCATTCCGACAAAATAGCCACTGCACAGGAGCATGTGCAAAGACACACAAAAAACCCCTGGGTGCATGGAACAGGGAACACAGCCTCTCATACTGCTAGAGCCCGGTGGGGTCACCTCGTGAAGCTAATTGCGAGACGATTCAGGGCAGACTAAAAGAAGTCTTCAGAAGCAAGTTAAGAGGAATGCTTGGTTGAATTTAAAAGATAAAACCTGACCCACAAGAGAGGGGGAAGAACCCCCCACCCCTCTTCAGACAAATATTTAATTATCACTGCCAGAAATGCTTGAAGAACTACCCACCCTCAGGAGGAGTCTCCTGCTCTGCATCTCTGCCAGACTCTCTGTTCTGAGCATGGTGCTCAGTCAGAAAGTCCAAAACAGGGACTCCTCCACAGACACAAAAAGCAGGCTCCTCCAAGAATGGATACCCTTACTGCAAGGGGAACAACTGGATCAACTACATCCGAGGTAGAGAAATGGGGGCACAATCCGGGTCAGCAAGAATCTTTATAATTACTTAATATATTTCTCATGGCAGATGCGTTTGGAAGCCAGTGCCTTAAAATTATGTCTGACCCAGGAAAAGCACAAGGCAGCTTATACACACACACACAGGACTGGACGGGGGAGGCACACGGAGGCCCCACTGCCTCCTGGAGTTCTGAATGCAACTCTGCTGCAATCTGGGATCAGGAAGTCTTGTCCCTCTGGCCTTTCCTGCCCACTGCCAAAGCTCATTCCGTCCACTGAGCATCCTTGCTTGGGCTGCCTACCAGGAAATGCCAGTATCCTACAGGGTACTTGTCTTACACTCTTCTCTCAAGATCACATAGCCAAACCACTGGGAAGGACACAGAGCCACAGCTGCAGCATGTTTTAAGGGGAGAATAAATTCTGCAGCCAGAAGAGCTGGAACCTGCGACATATAAACAATGCAAGCTTGCTCCGATTTCGCTTAATTGGTGGGATCTCACCCTACAATGCTAGAAATCCAACTTTCCCCACTGTTGCTGAGATTTCAGCAAGCATTACCTGCCACAAGCCTGTTTTGGCAGCCTTAAGTATTAGAAACTTGGCCAAAAAAGTTGGCCTCCATTTTTCTGATTTGGCTTAAAGTTTTCTTCTTACACCTACTCCTGGGTGTATTTCTCCCTTTCCCAAGATTGCTTAAAGCCCAAAAAACGTCAGACCACGGATTCCAAAACTGAGTTTCATCCAGATGGTCCGCAGCATGACTGTGAGGAATGACGGGCAGAGCGCCTGCTCCATCATTTTGCCCATGAGGTGAGCAAGACAGTCCAGGAGTGATGGGGGCACCTGGAAGGAGGAGAGAGGGTGAGCCGTGAAGTTAACGGGAGCCTAGAATTAAGAAGTTTAACCTTGATTCGTGGGGAATATATTTGTTAAATTGTATTTTATTGTTATTACTATTTTATTCAAACTGTAATACAATAAAGTACAATACCTTAAAAAATAAAAAAGCAATAAAAATACACACAAATCACACTTCTAGGACAGCTACAACAATTGCTCCAACAGGCAGAAAAGTAATTAGGTGGTCCGCCGGGACCCTCGGCAATTTTCAAGTGGTCTGCGGGGAAAAAAGTCTGGGAACCACTGCATTCGACATGAGGTGTGGGGCAGTCCCACTTGCTCCCCAAACACCTCAGATTTTCCAAGCCTCTCCTAGGAACAAATCTCACCATAAGGATGAAAAAAAGCAGATTTTTACCAAATGAAACAGGACCTCAAGAAGGTTATGAAAGTTTTAAATCCTCTGCATGACCCAAACAGCTGAGGCTGGCAGAACAAAGCTATACACTGGGATGCTCTCCCCCTATCCCGCCTCCCCAAGATTTGTCTCCCTAACCAAGAGGACTAGGAACTGTCTCTTTAAAAACAGAAATCCTCAAAAAGTCACATTCTGAAGTTTCTTTCCCTCTCTTACACACATACTCAGTTCCCATCAATATACACTAAGAAGCATTTAAGAAAGAGCAACATCTTTCAGCTATCTCCTTCACATCCATTATTTTAAACTCAACCATGCAGCTACCAATGATTCCAGCCTTTCATTTTAATCCACTCCATACTACATTCTAGATTTTGAAAACCAAAAATTGCAGCTCATAACAATCGGAAAAGATCAAGTTAAAATAGGCAACCTCTGACACCGACCAGAGAGGAGAGACAGAAAAAGAGAATTCAGGAAGCCGGCCTTCTAGAAATGGATTCAGTGCCAATGGAAGGAGCACAGCCAACCTTTGAGGAAGGACACAACAGTGCTGCTTCATTTAAGGTGATCAAAGAAAAGGAAAAGAGCAGTTAGCCACCAGTAATATTTTCCTTTAAATGTGTGTAACTACTTGCTCGAAAACCACAGCATGACCCTGAGCTGACAGGCACTCTCAGGAAGTTCAATGCCTCTCTGGCTGTGATGCAAACCTGCAAGTATGTGCGCACAAAACACCATGAGGACCTAACAGAGACACATGTTTGGTAGACCCTTATGCAACTTTGCTTGGGGGGCAGGGAGGAGAGAATCAGGGTCCTTTGCAGAAGCAAGCCACCAATTCAATTCCCACCCTCTGCAACAATCTTACTATTTCAGCAGGTAAGTTTGTTATTTATATTTACACACTGCAAACTGTCCAAAATGAAAAGAGGGGAGGGAGGAAGCAACTGTAAGGATCCTGGAGTAGGGTGGAGCAAAAACATGTGGTGTGCATGATGGTAATTATTTTAGCGATTTCTATATCGCAAACTTATATCTATGCGGTATACAAAGTCTCAAAAATTAGTATTTATCCAGTGTTTTTGACTGTCCAAAGCAGTTTCCGTACCTTACCTCATCATCTGTACATCAGCCTTGAAAGGTAGGCTAACATTATCCTCCCCATGACCCAATATGAAGACCAAGACCAAGAGACAGTGGCTTGCCCAAAGGCCACCTAATCAGTTCGTGTCAGAAATGAGATTCAATCCAAGGTCTTCCCAGATTGTAGCTCCAGCTCTCAGCCACTTCCTTCGGACCCCAAAATGATGGCAAGACAGAAACTCCTCCACCAAATTGTCATTATTATGCTGCGCATTTCTGTTCCTCCTCTGCTTTCAGATTAAGAGCCAAACCAATGAGTAAGAAATGTCATGTGGAACAGTCCTGCTTGGGCTGTACCACGGTAGAATCTAGAGGGGAGAAATTCGCCTTGCTCTGATGTAACTAGACAGTTCGCTGTCCCATAAAGCCCCTTCGGCAAGTCCCTCAACACATCCATCACACAAACACAATTCCCATCACATTCTGGTGGCTCCTGTAACAAGGCTGCATGCGCAGCCCTTCCACGTTCATGCGCAAGAACTCACAAAAGCTCAAACTGACACCCTGATTATAAATAGCTTCATTTAGTCAGGTCTTTGAGGTGCTTTGTCATATTGAGAGAGAAGATGAGTGTGTGCCAGAATACCTAGCTCACGGGGACAACATGTTGTGTCAAACACCTCATAAGGACTAATTACATCAAGCCCCTTAGATACAGAAGCAAAAGCAAGTGTGTCCTGTGTCTGCTTTCAAAGACAGGGACACTGAGGCAGCACAGAAGAGCCACCCTACAAGCATGAGGCATGAACAATCAAGTATGACGTACAAAAAACTATTTCTGGGATTACAAGTTCATGATTCTTACCTCCCTTCTGGGAAAGGGCTGTAGGCTCAGGGGCAGAGGATTTGCTTTGTCTGCAGGTCCCAAATTCAATCCCTGGCACCTCCAGAGGTAGGACCAGGAATGTCCTATGCCTGAAAGCCTGGAGAGCCGCTGCCAGTCAGTGTAGGCAATACTGAACTGGAGGGACCAAGGGTCTGACTCTGTACAAGGTGGCTTGTTACGTCACAGTATGGCTAGGTACAAAACGTTTAAGCCAATGCCCGCTTTATGCACATGGCAGAATGGGTCTTCTGTCCACAATCAAAGAAAAAGATTTCACTGCCCTTCACCAAATACAACCGGGAAAGGACAGAGTTAAGGTACAATGTAAAATTTTAAATTATATAAACACAATTTTTAGTTTTCCATAAAATAAAATGAACAGTGTGAATAAATGAAGGGAAGGCGCTTCTGTGACCCACTTATAGATTACTGCCAGTTAAAAATGAGTGCCCCTAAAAACATAACAGCTAGACAGGTTTCAACGTTTTTGCCTTCCTCAGTGGCCAGATATTGAGTCCTTCTGCTTCTCTAGAAAAAAATTCAAAAGTGGAATTCCACTATGGATGTCCAGACAGTTCTCAAAAATCAATCCCATCCAGAATGCCAGTCATTTGAATTGTTGTTTTGTATGGTTTCAAATGTTTATTGTTCGGTGGGTTTTTGTTTCTTATCTCTGATGTATTTTAAATGCTTTGAAAAACTGTAAATCGCTTTGAGGCAAAACTTTTTGTAGTAAGTGACAAACAATAATAATTTTATGTTGCTGTACAACACCCTGATGTTTTGCAAGAACCTGATATTTTGTATGTAAGAAATACAAATCAATGAATTCCTTGGAACGCCCCACGCTGGGAACAGTAAAAAGGGGGACTGTTTTATCGTAATAAAGAAATATGTGCCATTTCTCATCAGCAATCCTGCTGGTTTTATGTGCATGCAAAACAATTAACACACAAGAGGGCATATCACACTAAGATTTCTTTCAGCTGAGCAGCAGCTACCATTCAGCCACACCACAAGCGAGTTTTCCTGGATGCAAGGGTGGCTGCACGTGGAATTCCAGCTGCCCTAACCTCAGCAACAAAAAAGCAGTAATGCTCATACACATTATTCGACATAAACCTGCCCGTTGCCACATGATTCATGGGTCACATTTCACGATATCACACAAGGTGGAGAAGACAGCAGGCTTTTTCCTACATGTCCCCCAACCTCCAAATCACTACTCATTGCCATTTATTCTGTGTCATATTTAAAAAGAAGAGACACATGCACACTAGGAGTTGGGAAGAGGGCTCAAAACAGCCCTAATCATGTACCATTAGGGGAAAAAAAGAGTTGTACTGCTCCTTTTCAAAAGAGAAGTTAAGAACTTGCTGGCTTAAGAGAACATAAAAACATACGAAGAGCCTGGCTGCTGGATCAGGCCAAACGCCCTTTGAGTTCAAAATCCTGTATCCCACAGTGGTACACCAGATGACTATGGGAAGCTCACAAGCACGGCCTGAGTGCAACAGCAGTACCCCTCCTACTTGCGATCCCCATCAACTGGCATTCAGAGGCACAGTGGAGACCGAATGCAGCCGCAGTGGCTAGTAGCCACTGACAACCTTATTCTCCACCATGAATTTGCCTCATCCCCTTTCAAGGACTTCCACGTTCGTAGCCACCACTGTCTCTTTTGGTAGCAAACTCCTTAACTATGCACTCTGAGCAAAGTAGTGCTTTCAACTTCATTAGATGATGCCGCTAGGATCTGACATTGCAAGAGAGGGAGAAAAACATCTCCCTGCCTGATTCCTCTACACCAGCCTTTCCCAACCAGTGTGCCTCCAGATGTTGTTGGACCACAACTCCTATCTTCCCTGACCATTGGCAATGCTGGCTGAGGCTGATGGGAGTTGTGCTCCAACAACATCTGGAGGCACACTGGTTGGGAAAGGCTGCTCTACACCATGCAAGCTTTTAGAGACCTCCATCATGACCTCCACCTCACTTTTACTTGTCTTGTTTTCCAAACTAAAACGTTATAATTTTCCTTGTAGGGGAGTTGCTCCAGCCCCCCACCCTGATCATTTTAGTTGCAGCCTTCTGCTCCTTTTCCAGATCAACAGTATCCTTTATAATAAAAAAGAAGGTGCAACAACCAGAACAGTACACAGTATTTCAAAAGTTGCGGTCTCTCCATGGATTTTTATGGTCCACTGCAGAACAAAATTTGTGGGCGATGTCCAGCCAAGTCTATGGGGGACTGGGCAGCATCCAACGAGGAGCAGAAAAAGGAGATGTAAGAACTGCCCTGTTGGGTTAAACCAAGGCCCGTTGAATCCGGGAGTCTCTCAACAACCTCCAGCCAGAAACTCCTGGAAAGCCCAAATAGGCCTTCCCTTGTCCCCAGCAATTGATATTCAGAGGTAGACTGCCTCACAACATGGAGGGTCCATTTAGCTCCCATGCCTGATAACTGTTGAAAGGGTTCTCCTCCTCCATGAACTTGCCTAATCCTTTTTAAAAAGAAAAAAGCACTAATTGCTAATTATGTCTTCTTAACAAGTTGGTACAGCACTGAACAGGTCTCATAATGTATTCACAAACCACTGTAATCCTACTGACACCTCAACTGTCAAGTGAATTTAAACACCTATAGAAAAACAAAATTTCCATCAGAAAAAGCAAAGCTGTATGATGCCCTACAGAGAATGATCCCATTTAGCATGGTGGTTTTACTCACATTTAGTAAACAAAACTGAAAACCTTTGAAGCTGCCAGACTTGCGTAATATTCATTTGCAACTGGCATATCTGATGAATTTACGAAATGGGATTCCCCACCCCCCCACAAAAAAATAAATTCTAATCCCACATCACTTTTGGTAATTCTTGTGGACTTAATTGCAAAGCTGAATGACTCCCCTCCCCACTTCAGGACTTTTGAACATCTTGCAGGGCTGGCACCAAGGGTGGCCAGGTTGGGCCCTGGCCGAGAGCCCTGCAGCCCACAGGGGCCCCTGAAGGGCCCCTTGTTAGGGTGGGGGAGTAGCACTTCCATTCTGCGATCCACAGCAGGATCCCTGCAGTGGATCACAGGGAGGGAGCTTTCAGGCCACCCATCCGTTTGCTCACTCCACCTACCTCTCTCTCCTGTCTTCTGAGGCTGCGCACACTGCATGCATAGGGTTGCCATCAACCAAGATGGCAGCGGGGGCTTTTTTAAAGGGCTGATGCTCCTACCACCATCTTGGCTGATGGCAGGTATGTGCGCACGTGTGTGTGTAGTGTACCGTGCATGCATGTCATCAACCAAGATGGCGGCAGGGACATCAGCCCCTTAGAAAAGACTGCTGCCATCTTGGTTGACGGCAGCCCTGTGCACGCAGCCTGTGCAAGCAAGAGGAGACAAGAGAGAAGTAGGTGAAACAGGCAGGAGCCACGCACCTGGGGCAAGCTGGTGCACAAGGGCCCAGTCATGACAGGCACCGGCACTGTCCTCTTGGCACGGCGGATGCAAGTTCCCTGGCTGTTCCCTTATTGCTTTCTCTGGAGACTTACAAAAGAAAGTTGTAGCTATCTCAACACTCCTGCGCACGGAGGAGGCTGCTGTCACACAGGAGACTGTCCAGTCTATGTGACCATCTCTTCTGCTCAGGAGGACTAGAAAGAGTCCCTCTCTCTCCTTTCACAGCCACATGCACAGACTCAGTGTGGAGGAAAGCTCCCGGTGGATTGGAACTGAGGAGCAAGTTACTGCATGTCAAGGGTACTGACCAAGGAGGTGGATCTATGGTTCAAGTAGTTAACATGACGCCCTCCAGATGTTGCTGAATTTGAACTCCCAGCAGCTGGTGTAGTCAGGGAAGAGGACGGGTGTTGCAATCCAGCAACATCTTGAGGGGACCACGTTGGCTACCCTGAGGTAGCTGTAACGAGGGATGGAAAGATCAGCCCAGTTCAGTTCTCCTCTTTCTCATTTTTCCCCAACCTGAAATTCAGTTCCCTACATTTTGCAGCAATCTGCAGATTTTTTTTTTTAATCCTCATGAAAATTCTTCAGCATTTTAGTTTCTCCTAACGCACACTCATTTGTAAGCAGTTTTGACTAAGGTACAGACTAAGGTAAGATTTTTGCAAGCTATTTCTCCTAATGTAATGCATATTTCTATAATATTTTCACCAATATATTCATTCTGTGCACACTCTCCCTTAATGTATGCATTTTTATAAACATTGGTTGGAAGACTGCATCACAACATTCAGACACATGCACATTTTGAAGGATGGCTGTTTCAGCTCTCACATTGTTTCAGAAAGTGTGAATCTGATAGATTTGGCTTTAAAGGAGAACTTAATCAAATCTCTCCACCAGCCCTAGGTGGAATTGCCTGCAGGGCAGAAGGAGGGGGCGATATTCTGGACCCATTCCTTCCAAAGCCTGTGTCAATCCTCACCTTCCACCCCATAGTGAAAAGATGAGGGAAATGGAGGAGGAAGGCCTTGTTTCCACAAGTCCATCAAGAAGCCACTACCAGAAAATTAACACTGTGGCTTGTGGCTCACAAAAAGCCCAGACACAACAGTACCTTCAAATGCAAATAAAAGACACCAAATGGACCACAGTGCAAAATAAACATCCTAGTGTGGCAGATTTACAATGTCTTTAAACCAGCTCAGGTACTGTCAGAGGAGGCGAGAACGTGGCAGCTCAGTGCTACACCTGTTTCTCTCCAGGAGGAAGCGTTCAGGGTGGTTTCCTCTCAAGCATGCACGTGGCTGCAGCCTCAGGATTGCAGGCCACTGCAAAAGCATTGCAAAAAGTTTGCTTTGAAAAGGAAAAAGGAGGGGCAAAAAAAGACTATAATAAGGATGACGACAACAACAGTCAAGGAAGGAGGTTCCAAACACACATCCAACCCAAATGCCCACATGGTTCAGCCATTTGTAAACACCAGTTCACTCATTAGAAAAAGTCCCCAGCCAATTTGCTCCAATTTAACCTGTTCAAAATAGACTCACACACACACACACACACACACACACACACACCCCAGTCTCTTCAAGGCACTGCAAAGTCTTCACACTCTCTCCACTTTGCACCCATAACACAATTCCAGCTCACATCTTTACCCTGGCCTTCAGCACTTGAGATGCATGTTTTTAGGACCTACCCTATTCCTGTGAATGTAATGTGTTTTAATCTCTTTTTAATACTGTATTTTAAATTTCTGTAAACCATCCTGGGACCTACTGGTGAAGCTCAGGCAATAATAATAATAATAATAATAATAATAATAATAATAATAATAATAACAGCAACAACAACAACAACAACAACAACATCGTCCACAGGGAAAACCTGAAAACACCAGCATTTGGTTGGTGTGTTTTACGAGACCCTTTGGGATTACACGGCTGGCTGTTAAACAGCCTCAGAGAGCAAAAGAGGTGGCAGAGAGAAAGGCTGATGTTGTCAAGCAGGAGACTGAGAATTCAGCTGTCTGTTTCCCTATATTACTATTATTTTGACGTCTTACCCACCCTTCATTATAAGGTCCCAAGGTGGGTAACAGCAATTTTAAAACATAGTATTAAAAACAGTTTAGAACAAACTACTCCTGTGCAGTCTGGCACAAGAGCAGTGGGAATCTCAAATCCCTTGCCTTGCCCTTGGTGACATACCCTTGGTATGTAGGCTGTTGCAACCAGAGACAAAGAAACAGAATGGGACACCCTACAGAGTTGGCGCTGGAGCGGGGTGATGCTGTCTGCCACAGGGGCCAACCCAGGGCCAGTTTTGAAGGGCGATGGGGATCCTGAGCAAAGCATCCTCCGACTGGCCAGTGGGCCCTGGCAGGCTTAACAGCCATTCTTATGAAATGATAAAAATGTATTTACATACGCCCAGTCTTGTCTGAAAAAACAGCTCCAAGCCACTGAACAATACGAATTCAGTGACAACAAACATAACACACAGAGACACGCCTCAGCACTATCACAGACTTTTAAAAAATGTATTTATCAAGGCATTCCTAAGCTACACTCCTCACTGTCAAGCAGCACCCAAAGCAGCATGTGAATTGGAACAAAAACCGAACTCAAAACAACAGTAAAACCCCGCTGAAATGCCTGGCCAGCTCCCTCCCCAGCAGCGCCGGAGCAGGTTGAAGCGCATCCATCTTGGGCTGCCAAGGCTTCCCAAAGCTCTTACTGGGGAGGGGTGGCGGTCTTTCAGATACTTTTATCAACTGTATGTACAAATGTGACAATATCGCAATGTGTTTTTGTTTATGCCAATGTCACTCTCAGTAAGGTTGATCTGTTTTATAACTAAAGATGTGTTTATTTTAAGGAAATTAATACATTTTATATCTTGATTTTCATTGGGACTACTACCGAACTTTCCCTGAAAGTTGGGGTGTTGGTTTTCTCCCTGGTATGGTCTACAGACTAAGGCAATGAACGTTATTTTGTTCTATTCTATTTTATGTTTTTAAATACACTGAAGGTCACTTGGAGACCCCTGTGTAACACGCAACTAACAAATCCAATAAATAGCAGTAATAGAAGCACTAATAATACTTTTACTTCCTGATGCAAGACGTAGGGAGCTGCCTCATACAAAGCCAGACTACTGGTCCATCTAAGCTTGCTATTGTCTTCGCTGACTGGCAGAGTTTTAGAGAGAGGAGCCTCTCCAAGCCCTCCCCGGAGATGCCCTTGGAGATTATGCTTTAAATTGGATTCCTGCATTGAGCAGGGGGTTGGACTCAGTGGCCTTATAGGCCCCTTCCAACTCTTACTATTCTATGATTCTATGAACCTGGGACCTTCTGCATGCAAAGCAGATGCTCTGCCACACAGCTACAGTCCTCGACCTACATAAAATCAAGTTCCAGTCCTCATGATCCCGAATAAAGCGCTGATTTAAATACTGAGAGAGTGAGATGCCTCGAACAGTGACCAGTGGTCTCTCCCAGCCCTACCCGGAGATGCTGCCACGGATTGAACCCGAGCCCTTCTGCATGCAAAGCAGGTGCTCCTCACTGAGCTACTGCCCTTCCTCCTTAAACAAAGAGAAGGCAAGTAGCTTCTTGGGTTGGTGGACGTTTCCAGGCCATCAATGTGCTGCGGGTTACTAACACAGATACGGGCTGGGTGGTAGGCGCAGGCTAAGCAAGCAAAATATATTATGGCCTAGTGACTTTGAAGGGCTTATCATCACATACACAGGATCTCAGGGCACCAGAGACTTTGCAGAGCCTCACAGGAAAACCAGACCGGCTCCATCCAGAGGCCATCTTGTCCAGCAGCAGACTGGTGACTCACCGTTACCCCCGGGAAGTTTGCAACATAAAGGCAACGGTCTCCCCAGCCTCTGGTATACTGTCTCTGAAGACGGAGGAGGCTCCATTTAACTTAACCTTGCAAAAAAGCTTTCCCCCTCTTTGTTCTTCCTGAAAGGCAACACCAAGCAGTGAAGTTCTTTACAAGTTAGGTGCCACGGCTAACAAGTGTCAACAGACTTCAAACACAAAACAAAAAGTCTGTTTCCAGCTGCTAGGAAATGTTGAACAGCGTTTCCTAGCCCCATAGCCACATCACACTATTTCCAAGAGAATACATACAAAAACTTTTAAAGATCTTTTCTGGAGGGGGGGTCCTACTGCAAATCTTGGGGATTCCAATGAAATCCTTATTTCCAACTGCATCATCCAAGCCTGGAAGCTCTTTAAACCACCACCACCCACCACTCCCCAGGTTTATTCTGATTCTTCGGACTGTGGTGTTGAGGCGATCATACCTTCCTCTCTTGGCCTCTTAGAAGCCTCGGGTGGGAGGGAGCCAGTCTCTCCCACTCCAGTTTATCTCTACCATTACACCAACCACAAAGCCGACTCTGAAGAAGCAACACAATCAAAGGATCAGTTTGGTGCCCCTTTTCCCCCCAAGCCTTAACGTCAGACTGAATCAATACATATTGAAGGGGAAAGGAGATCAGATGCTGCCAAGTGGTGGGGGGCACACAGAAGGTTAGTCCAAAGCTTGGCAGGATAAGGCCTTGGGCAGGAGGCTAGAGCAGATATTTGGGACAGTCAGGATTGGGCCTGGAAACCGAGGAGCAGGTGGACCAAGGCAGGAATGCATGCAGCAGCAAGCACAAGGGACTGGAAGGTAAACAGGCAGACAAAAGGCTAAGAGAGCCGCCCCGCCTCCAAAAACAAATCAGACAGCTCAGCTGCTCCAGCAAATACCAACTGACCCACAGAGATGGGGGGGAAGAGCTGCAGGGGTCCAGAGACCCACACTAGTAGCTCCCAACTGAAAACAGCCATGCTGCAAAATAGGAAGCTGCTTATCCAAGTCAGACCACTGGTCCACCTAGTTCAGTACTGCATGCCTGTCTAGCAGCGGGTCTCCAGGCAGGGGATCTTTACCAGCCTTACCTGGAGGTGCCCTTGGGGATTGCTCTCGGGTCCTTCTTGGGTGCAAAACTTGCTGGGGATTGAACCTGCAACTTTCTGGGGGGGGAGGGGGAGAGGGGGGGAGGCATGTATAAGACAAGAGTCACATCGACCACATGTTGGCCATCAACTGAATGCAGGTTACTTTCCATCAGGTATGTAGGACACACGAAGATTCGAGAGGAACTGCAAAAGTGGCTCCAACTGTGTCTTCATCTTGCATACTAGGGAAGGATCATATTGCCCAGTGGCAGAGCAATTTTTTTTCTTTGCAAATGGTCCCAGGTTCAGTACCTGGAACCTCCAGCTTGGAGATCCTTGTATTTAGGCACTAGCCACAGGCGAGAAGAAACTGCAGACTGGCAAGTGTGTGAAATTCCACGCAGGTACGCGGAACAGGGACAGAGCTCTCCATCCCCCCTCTGCCAGCCCCCAGTAGACAAGGTCAGATGTTTGCAAGGTAGTCCACTGGGTGTGGGGAATCTTCGGCCCTCCAGATGTTGCTGAACATCAACTCCCATCAGCCCCAGCAAACCCGGCCAACGGCCAGGGTTGATGGGAGTTGTAGTTCTGCAATATCTGGAGGGCCGAAGGCTCCCCCCGCCGGTAGCACACTGTGAGGACTTGTTTACAAGGCCCTGGTAGGGCTTAGAAAGACTCCTGTCCAAAACCCGAGAGAGCCACTGCTAGTCAGGGCAGCCTTTTCTGAGCTAGATAGATCAGTGGTCCACTCAGTCCGGAGTTGCAGCCACTTTGGCCAAAGCCTTCTCCTGAGAATGGGCTTTCTTTGGACGGGCGTGTTCCTCACAAAGGAACAGGGCTTGGTTGTGGCAGGCACTTACCTGCCAAAGGCATGGAAATCTGGCCGGCCAAGCCCTGAGATTGCGTCACTTGACGTTAGTCACATCCATCAGAATCAAAGTCTGTGGGCATATCACTGCAAGAGGTGAGGTGAACAACGTATTCCTTGCTGATGGCAGCTTTTAAGAACCAGCACCCAGGAAGGCAGGGATGGGCCAGGCATCTTATTGTGCACAGGGAGGCCAGCTGCCCAAGTGGAGGGATTCAGGGCTCCATTACAGAGTGAAAAATACTTAAGTAAATTATTTTAACTTTGCCAGTAGAAAGGAGGAGGGGGAACATGGATTTTCCTGTCCCCAGTTCCACAGTACATTAAAACACAGAAAGCTGTCTTATACCAAGTCAGACCATTGGTCATCTAGCTCAAATATGGTCTACATTGGCTGGCAGCAACTCTCCAGGGTTTCAGGCAAAGGGACATTCCCAGCCCTATCTGGAGATGCTGGGGACTGAACCTGGGGCCTTTTGCATGCAAGGCAGACACTCTACCCACCAAGCTCTGGATCTTCCCTTAGAAATACCTGTAAGATCCTAGCCCTCATGGTTCTGAATAAAGGGATGACACAAACAGAAACACAGGAAGCTGCCTACTATGAAGTTAGACCATTGGTCCACCTAGCTCATTATTGTCTACACTGACTGGGTGGCTCTCCAGTTACCCTACCACTGAGCTACAGCCCTTAGCTAAACAGTCCTGCGGGGGGGGGGGGTTCTGCACATCAGCAGAACTGGCGCAAATGCTTCTCTTGCATAAACCGCTCAACAGTGGACATTTTTTAAAATCAGATGCCCAGGGGAGGCATTTGCCCAAATGCAGCAACTGGCCAAGGTCATAGAGAAGAGTTTGTAAAAACAAGAACAAAAACCATCTAGCATCAAAACTCACAAGGAACAAGAGCCTGCTTCACCCCACCCCAAATACACACACACACACGTCTAGACCCTATGACCTGGAGAACAACCAGCCTGGCAAGGCAGCCACAAGGACTCAACTGCCACCAAAATCACTGCTGCCTGTCACTGCAACTGCATGGTTCACACATGACACTCATCTCCATGAGCCAGACCCATGGAGAAGGCCAGGAACAGATGTGTAGTCAGAAAGCATTCTGCACGAGTCAGCCCAGAGACTGGCACCTTCCACCAGACGTTTCATATGGGTAGGTATTTGCATCCTGAATACAGGAAAGGTTAGAACCCAGGAACAGTAGCTACCCGATCCCAACACACACATGTCCAGTGCAGGATCCACCCCCTGGACACTTAACCACTAGAGTACCAGACCACACTTGCTGCACTGCAAACTGAGTGATGAAAGAACTCATGGATCACACCACGGGTGCCTCCAGGGAAAGACCAAATTGTGCAATCCCCCATGGCTGGAAACGCAACATAAAACCTGCCTTAAAGCACCCCTGGAAACAGAGCAAAGGGAAGACAACAACCGACACTCAATTGCCAATATCTCTTCCAGACATAGGTGGCTACTAGCGCATCACAAGAAACAATTCCACCCCCTCCCCAAAGCAGGATGTTGCACCCAACAAGAATGATCAGGATGGACTTCTGGTCCGAAGATTACTTAGGAAGCTGCGCCAGAAATCAAAGATGTATTCTGAAGACCTGCCACCCAAAAAACACTGGTGAAGAAGAATTGGCCTGAAGCAAGGTGAGTGCTTCTCAAGCAGGGATGGGTCAGTCACAGAATGCTGATGAACAGAAAAGCTGCTCTGTAGGAAACAAAAGGTTGGTTGGGCTGTAGGGGAGGCAGGAATTTCATGCAGCTCTTAAAGCAGCCCTCACCAGCCTGGTGTCCTCTAGCTGTTTTGGACTACAACTCCCATCAGCGCTGAAGGCCTCCTTAAGGGAAGGAGAGGCAATAGACTAGCGATAGGAACAGAGGTGAAGTTGGGAGAGGGTCCCACAGGAACTATGAGTCCAAAAGAAGAGGGATGGCCTCAAATGGATTTGTTAACTGGCCAGATCTTGGGCTACAAGCTTCTTATGTACATAGCACGTTTCACACAGTGCAGTACTCATAAACTTTGTCGCCTGCCTTCACAATAAGCCTGGTAAGGATAGGTGATGCACTCCCATTTTTCAGGGACCTACTGCACACACCCTGGGGCCTGCTGCATGCAAAGCAGCTCCTCTACCTCTTATCTATAGTCCTTATTTATTTATTTATTTATTTATTTATTATTTATTATTTATTTATTTATTAAATTTATATACCGCCCGACTAGCAATAGCTCTCTGGGCGGTGAACATAAAATAGCATAAAAATACAATGAATAACAAAATAATACTAAAATACAATCATCAATCCAATACAATAAACATTTTAAAAAGTAGATCAGTGTAACTTAAAATGCTTCAGAGAATAGGAAGGTTTTGACCTGGCGCCGGAAGGAGAGCAGAGTCGGCGCCAGGCGTACTTCCTCAGGGAGACTGTTCCATAGTTCGGGGGCCACCACTGAGAAGGCCCTAGATCTTGTCATCACCCTCCGGGCCTCCCTGTGAGTTGGAACCCGGAGGAGGGCCTTCGTAGCAGGGCCGGTTCATATCGGAAGAGGCGTTCCGCAAGGTATCGTGGTCCCGCACCATATAAGGCTTTATAGGTTAATACCAACACTTTGAATCTAGCCCGGAAACATATTGGCAACCAGTGCAAGCTGGCCAGAACAGGTGTTATATGCTCAGACCGCTTGGTCCTTGTCAGCAATCTGGCCGCCGCATTTTGCACTAGTTGTAGCTTCCGAACTGTCTTCAAAGGTAGCCCTACGTAAAGCGCATTACAGTAATCCAAACGTGAGGTTACCAGAGCATGTACCACTGATGTAAGGTCCTCTTTACTCAAATAGGGACGTAGCTGGGCTACCAACCGAAGTTGGTAAAACGCATTCCTAACCACCGAGGCTACTTGAGCCTCAAGTGAGAGGGAAGAGTCTAAAAAGACTCCCAGACTACGAACCCGGTCCTTTAGGGGGAGTGTAACCCCATCCAGGACAGGGTATATATCCACCATCCGATCAGAGAACCCGTCCACCAACAGCATCTCAGTCTTGTCTGGACTGAGCTTCAGTTTGTTAACTCTCATCCAGTCCATTGTCGTGGCCAGGCAACGGTTCAGCAAATCGACAGCCTCACCTGAAGAGGATGAAAAGGAGAAGTAGAGCTGCGTGTCATCAGCATACTGATGACAACGCACTCCAAAACTCCAGATGACCTCTCCCAACAGCTTCATGTAGATATTAAAAAGCAGGGGTTTTAAGCAGGGACCAAAGAGAGTCCTTCCCCTTAAAACAAAGCAAGATTCCAGTCCTCATGGTTCTGAATGGGCTACTTTAAATAGGAACACAGGAAACAAGTCAGACCACTGATCCATCTAGCTCAGTACTGTCTACACTGACTGGCAGGGCTCTTCAGGGTTTCAGGCAGGGAGTCTCTTTCAGCCCTACCTGGAGTTGTCTTCAGGGATCAAACCTGGTACCTTCTGCATGCAAAGCAAATGCTCTACCACTAAGTTATAGCCCCGCCCCAAGCTAAAAAGTGGGACTTCTCCGGTGTTCCTATAGCTCCACAGGGATCTGAACCCTGCTTTCCCCTATCCAACGCCCAGCATTCCAGTCACTGGATAACAGAGAAAGTTATTATATTATACTTATTATATGAAGCATGCCAACCAAGAGTTACTCCAGGAAGAGTAAAGAAACCAGGCCAGGAATCCTGTAACGTCTGCTCCTGTTACCCGCTCAATTACAAATACGAAGGGATGACACAGGCCCCTCTGTCATCAGCAACTCCTAACATTTCTGTTTGCTCTGCAATTTCCAAGTCAACAAGTTTTGGCCTGGGATCATAAATACATCTGATGCGCATTCCTAGTGCTGACAGTTACCGAACACCTCGATAAATATTAACTTAGTTCTTGGTATTGAGACCTGAGAATAATCGCAACAGCAGCTTTTTATCACAAACAGTTGACAACTCAGCACCAGTGCGCAAAGTGTCACTAAACCAAGAACGGACCTCCCCCACCCCTCTCTCTCCCAACATTCACCCTCAAAGATTTAACGGGGAGGAGTCTCCCAATTCCGGCCTTAGTTCTCATCACCAGCTGGTCTGAAAGAGAAAGTTTTCAGTGCCACCAATTAAAGCCACAAATTAAATCTTGCATCAAAGCTTGAGGCGCCAACCCAACCCTTTATGAACAAGAAGTTAATGCAGGCTTGTCCAGTAAAACAGCAAACAAAAAGAATGTGAAAGAACGGTTGAAAATAAGAGTGTGTCCACAAGATCTTTTTCCTCCACTCCCTCCCGAGACAAGACAAAACAGGCAAATCTGCAAGGCAGCAAGACAATGGGAAGGTTGGTGGCAGCAGTGCGGCGGGGGGGGGGGGAGGAACCATGGCAGCAGGAAAATTTCCAGAGGGGCAAAGAACTGAGGCTGTGGGGAAGAGGAAAGATCTGGGGGCAGGAAGCAGAGAAGAGGGGAGAGGGGGAGAATCTCAAGAAACTGAGTTAGGCCAATTTTACACAACTCCCTTCTAGTGGAGGCCAGACAGGCCCTCTCCCAGCTGAACTTCTGACACCTACTGCTTCTACTCCAGTGGGTATTTCAACTGGCCTCTTGATTTTTATCATTTTGACAGATTTGTTTTACACTGTATTGAGCTTAGAAAATATTGTAATTAAGTGCCACATAAAGCCATTGAAACAAAAAATTAAAATAAATAAATAAATCCAGGCAGGAAAGTTTGCAAGGGCCACAGGATCCAAGCAGACTTTTAGCACTGAAGGACCCATCAGGGCAGCAGGAAGGCAAGGGAGCTCCTCAAGCTAAGAGGAGCCACACAGGTCTCAACTGTGGGGTGGGGGAGGCAGAATCCGTGAAGGGGGGGATTCTGAGGAGTGAGGAAGGAGCAGGATTAGGGGGCAGAGGAGGAAACAGAGGAATGAGACAAGGGGGTCAAAGGAAAGGAGATGGGGGGAAGAGGCCAGGGCAAACCAGGTTTAGAAGTTTTAGAAGGAAGAGAAGGGCCTATAATAGGGAAGAGCCAGGACAAGCCGATGAGGCTTTACGGGAGCTCATATGGAGGGGGCGGGGCAAGATAAAAACAGAAGGGAGGGGAGGGAAGAGGTTCCTGTGGGCTGGTCAAAAAGAAAACAAACAAAAAGCGACCAAAGAGAGTGTCTTGGGTGGGCGGAAGGGGTGGAGCAACTGGAAGCCCCGCCCCACAGCTCTAAAGGGGCGGTGACAAGCGAAAGAGATCCTTTTGAAAGGGGAGGAGCCAATCAAAGAGAGAGGGAAAGGGACCGTTGCAGAAAGGGGCGTGGCGAGGGAGCGCGAGGGGCCCCCTGAGCGTTCCAAAGGGGAGGGGCCCCAGGTGGGGTGATCCTCCGGAGCGCGTGAGGAAGGGGGGAGTTCGAAAGAGGCGTGGCGAGGGAGCGCGAGAAAGTTTTGAGGGGAGCGCGCGCCCTTTTTATCCCCCCCCGTCGTTCTCGAGGGAGGCGGGCTGGCGGCGCTTACCGTGGTCGTCGTCTGTCGCCATCCCGAATTCCCTCACAGGGCCGCCGGCACCGAAGGGAAGGGGGATAAATGGGAATAAATAAAAATAATAATAAAACTATTTCCCCCTGAGGGAGGGCGAGGGCGGAGCCTCAGCCCAGGCCGCCTTCCCGGACCCTTCCTCCTCCTCTCTGTCTCCCCCGAATCTCCTCAGCCGTCGAAGGGAGGGGGAAGGAGAGAGAGAGAGAGTGGGGAAGCGTGCGCGAAGGGAGGGATTCGAATTCAAGAAACTTAAAATTCCTAAAAAGTCTGCCAGGCGTGGAGGTCTCGATCTCTCCTCCCGCCTCCCTCCCTGCGCGTATCTCTCCTTTCTTTCCCTCAGCCGCTTCTCTCTCTCGCTCGCCCTTTCTGCGCGTGTGCACCACTCCGGAGCGTCCCCCTCCCCTCCTCTCCGCCTCCCTGTCTGCGCCGGAACCCCAGCGCGCAGGCTGCTTTTTCAGTCCGGAGGCTTTTAGAGTGGGGGACGGAGGAGATGGAGGAGGCTTCCTTCTCCTGTCCCACCCCGCTTCCCAACGGCCGCTGTCGTCGTCGTAAGGGCCGGCCAATGGGCGACCTAGGCTGGTAAGAGAGGCCGCGCCTCAAAGGGCAGGGGGCGTGGCTGGCGCCTCGGCCACGCCCACCGAACGCGGCGGGAGGTCGCGGAGGAAGACGGACGTCTTGCAGCTGCAAGCGGCTCCCTCGCCCGTCAGTGCAACTTTTGGAAAAGTTGCTTGCGGAAAAATGACTGAAAATGAAAAATAAAATGCTATTATTGCTACGATTATATTTTATAAGAGAAGGGCCTTGGAAAGTGACTAATAAACAAGTGAAATAAAGTAAATATATTATTACTACTACTACTGTATGTTTTAGAAGGTTTGGCCCTGAAAAGTGACCAACTAATAATTACAAGATCTGAACAGGGTGGTTCACGACAGATGCTCTTGGAGGTCACTGATTCATAGGGTCGCCATAAGTTGTAATCGACTTGAAGGCAAGTAACAACAATAGAGAGAGAGAGAGAGAGGGCTTGGCCCTGAAAAGTGATTAATATAAACAACATATACATTTTGAATATTAGCATCACCATTATTACGTTTTCGGGGCAAAATCAGCAAAGAGCCTTTTATCTTAAGATAGTGCTGAGGATAGAAAGCAGATTTTTGCAGAAGGGAGTCTGCTTTGTCAAAGACGGAATGTTAACCTCAGTGGGCAGCTGTGTAGTGTAGGAACGGGGAGGGGGGGAGAGAGTCAACAAAAAAACAGCAAAGCAATGCAGAAAGGACGGTCTGTGACAGCTCAATTAAAGCTTAAATTTGCCTTCCCCAACCTGGTGCCCTCCCGATACCGCTATCCCTAGCTGATTCTTGTCAACGCTGGTGTGGGCTGATGGAGAGCTGAGTCCAAAAACATCTGGATGGCACCAGGTTGGGGGCAGCTGGCTTCAATATGCACAATTAACTGTTCAACTGTGAACTTTGCATTTCTTTGCCATTTGAGCTCACACTTTCTGTTGCTGAAGCCCCAATTCCCATCATCTCCAGCCAGCATGGCCAGGGGATGATGATGGGAACTGGAATCCAGCAACATCTAGATGACCACAGATGCTCCCTATCTCTGGCGGAGAGAGAGCGGGGATTGTACCATCCAATTAATGAAAGCACCTGCATCCATGTGCTATCCTAAATTAGTGCAATCCTATGCCTGTTTACTTGGGAGTATGCATTATGTTCAAGGTAAAGCATACTCACAGGTAAACATGCCTAGTCTTTAGGGTCATTTTATTCTATTTTATCCTGTTTTAAGTCTTTGCTGTTTCTGAATGCTTTTTGCGCTGGTCATGGACTGTAATAAAGAGTGAGATTGATGGTCCCATAAGATTGTTTTTGCTGTAGTGGACAGCAAATCAACACAACAGCTCTTTTTTTGTACAGCCCTCATACCAGTGCAATAACAGGGTAGGGAAAGCAAAGGTGCAGACTGAACCTAGTGATGCACGCTTCTAAACCCAGCAATGCAGATTACACATCCATTTCGGTTTTATGGATGCCCTGCCTCTTGCCAAAGGCAGAGGCTGCAAGTTGGCTACTGGTGTTACGTCATTGGTTCCCAAATTTTTCTTCCCAGGGACCACTTGAAAGTTGCTGATGGTCTTGGTGGAACACTGAATTATTTTTCTGCCTGTTGTAGCCAGGGCTGTGGAGTCGGAGTCGTGGAGATGGAGTCGGTAGAAATGTACCGACTCCGACTTCAAAATATTTTGAGTGACAAATTTTTAAAAATATAAATTCAAAATGTCAAAGAAGCTTCCCATGAAGTCAGCTGTAGTTGAGCATTTCACCATAACTCAAGATGGAAAACATTTTGTGTGTCAGTATATGACAGGACCCAGATGAAGACAAGTGCTGTGATGCCAAGATCAGCGCATATTCAGGCAGCGATAAAAATGCTCCTACAAGAGCTTCCAATTTAAGAAGACATTTACAGCCCTTTCCAGGGCTGTGGAGTTGGAAGCAATTTTGGGTGGAGTCGGAGTCGGACAGTAGAAAAATAGAGGAGTTGGAGTCGAAGGTTTGGCCTACCAACTCCACAGCCCTGGTTGTAGCAACTGAAATGCGCTGTGCTAGACACACTCTGCATGGTTTTTGTTGCCTTTTTGTTGCTTATTTTTAATTGTGTTTTATTGCAGTTTGAATTCAATGGATGGCAAATTGTAATCAATCCAATGTAAGAAATAAACGCAGTATAAGTATTGATTACAGTTTGCCTTCCATTGAATTCAAGTTGTAACAGTAAAATAAAACATAAGAAAGAAGCAATGAAAAGACCGTGAAAAAGCAAGATAAATATTTGAAGCAGGTATGCCGTGGCCCTGTCCTGACCTGAATGATTCTCATTGACCATGGGTGGGCCACAGACCAGTTTGGGAACTCCTGTATTATACAATAGACAGAAGGACAGATATGTGAATGAGTGCATATACTCTTTTTTTAAAAAAACACTTTTAATCTTTTTTTTTTCAATGTACATAAGCCCACGCTGTCTGGGACATACTTTGTCCAAGAAGCATCATATCCAGGAATAAACTATTAGGTGGAGTCTGTCTCAAAGCTAAATTTAATGTCCTGGAGCGTTAAGGATAGTTCATGCAGAAGTATCTACTTGAGCTAGCATGACAAATTTCAGCAGTTTAGACTTTTTTATTTTAAGCTTGTTTACTTTTTGATAGCAAGCCCTCCCCTCCAAAAAAAATCCCAGAAAGTATTATTTCAAGTTTCTTTCAATAACTGGGTTAGAAACTTGAGACTTGCCCTTTTCCCATCTTTGCTTTCAATAAGTTAAGTTACGAGCTTCATTTCTTAAAAAAGCCCCTCTAGCCAAATCTTGCTGCCTAGGAGAACTGGTAATTGTTAACACTCCAGAACTGCCCACATTTTAGCTATTCCAGAGATAACTGAAAACCAGATAATTACTAGGAACTTGAGAATTGTGCAGCCACAGAGGAACATCGAAAGAGAACTTGTCAGTCACATGCAGCTGACCTAATCCTTAGGCTACAAGCCACATAATAATATTCAGATGTTTTAAAAGTCATGGGGGAAACACAGGTTATTGATACACACATCTTAAAATCATTCCCAGGAACCAAAAACATTCTGGATTTTTTAAAAAAATGCTTACTTCACTTCCTGAAAATGACCAGGTCCAGACTTTGGTAGATTTCCAGAGAGGGAGATTTTCAGGGCTGGGCGAGCCTTCAGTTGTTGCTTCAATATTCACTTCAAAAAAAAATAATGATCTTGGACACTTTGAAGAGGATCCCCTCAATCAATCATCACAATTGTGGTGGAATGTGGCAGAGGTGGCCAGCTTCCGTGGCTCTAAGTTCCTTGCTCTGGCTTGAAAAGCTCACACATCTTAACCAAGGGAATAGCCGGCCGCTGTGAAACCATCGGTTATTTGTCCTTGCCAGCAGCTGAAGCAACAGGCACCAGGGAACAATGTGCTAGTGGGCAGCCCCTGTAAGGAGAGGGACGTTGCGTCCCGTACAGTCCAAGGGCGGCCGAGTGCTTTGCATTCTCTCAGTCGTGGGCTGCCAGGAGCATTGACAGGCAAAGCATGTGGACTATGCGCAAGGGTCAGCTGGTGGTGTTTTGTGTTATCTTTCCAAAAAGGCAGGGAGGATGGAAGGATGGAGCTCCTTAAAGGAAAAGAGTGGTGGGGCATGAAGCCAGCTATACTGGGATCTGTGATTGTTCCTCCAGACCCACTGGTTTTGCTCAGATTATCCTTCTTGAGCATACTGTGTTTCTGAGCACTCACTTTGGCCCCTAAGTAGTTTCAAGGGAAATGCTATGGCAAGCTCACAGACCACAGTTTGGGAACCCCTGATGCAAACAATTCAGTGAATATACGCTTGAGTGTATGTTTAAGATATTGTAATGTAAATCTATTGTGTGACTGTATTATGAAATGGGTTTGGTACTGTATTTAAATTTTTATACATATGTAGAGGGGGAGAGAGAGAGAGAGAGAGAGAGAGAGAGAGAGAGAGAGAGAGAGAGAGGAAAGTTTCTTGCACTAGTGCACAAAGCCCTGAAGAACTTCGGCCCAGGATATCTTAAGGACCGCCTTGCACTGTATGTCCCAAGTGGATCACTGAGATCATCTGGTGGAGCACTTTTAGTGGTCCCCCATCACAGAGAAGCAAGACTCATGTCACAAAGGAGTCATGCCTTCAATGTTGTTGTGGGCCCAACTCTGTGGAACTCTCTCCCACTAGAAGCCAGAAAGGCCCCATTCCTGCTGAGTTTCGGGTGCCTAGCTAAAACTGTTTTATTTCGGGAGGCCTTTGCAGCATGAATGCTTCTCTGATGTTTTAAATTTTCTGATTTTTTTCTGATTTTTCTTGTTTAAATTTTTGAGATTTTAAATTTTGGAGGTTTTACATTTTTTGAGGTTTAATTTATGTTTTACATTTTGTATATTCTGTATTTTTATTGGTGTCAGCTGCTTTGAGAACAGACAGTGAAAAGTGGGATATATTATTTTATTTATTTATTTTATTTATATTCCACCCTTTCTCCCAAGCAGAGCCCAGGGCAGCAAACAAAAGCACTAAAAACACTTTAACACATCATAAAAACAGACTTTAAAACATATTAAAACAAAACATCTTTAAAAAACATTGTTTTAAAAAAACTTTTAAAACACCTATTTTTTTTTTTAAAAAGGTTAAAAACTTCTTAAAAAGCAATTCCAGCACAGGTGCAGACTGGGATAAGGTCTCAACTTAAAAGGCTTGTTGAAAGAGGAAGGTCTTCAATCAGTGCTTTAAAGATAACAGAGATGGTGCCTCTCTAATATTTAAGGGGAGGGAATTCCAAAGGGTAGGTGCTACCACAATAAAAGTCCATTTCCTACATTGTGCGGAATGGACCTCCTGATGAGATGGTATCTGCAGAAGACCCTCACCTGCAGAGCGCAGTGACTGACTGGGTATATGAGGGGTAAGACAATCGTTCAGGTAAATATACATTATTTTAAATAAATAAATAAATGGCTTCACAATGTCCAGGACAGACTTGGCACTGGCCAATCAGTCCTGATTCGAGGCCTGAGGCCTGGAGAGCACCTCCCTCAAAGTGGATCTCGGCTGTGTGAATGGCTCTCCTCCTGGAGAGAGGCAGCTGGGTGGCTGTCTACCCATTACACCGGCCTGCTGCAGCCACCAGCCTTCCTTTAGTGGGATCAGGAAGCAAGGAAGGGAGGGGTCCCACGGCCGCCTCAGCTGACCCACCAAGTGAATTGCTGCCTTTGTTCTCCCCCAGCCGTTGTTTATGTCCCGGACAAAAGGATTGTTTATCATTTCTGGGGACACAGAAAAGTCCAGCCGTGAAAGAAAGCTCTGTGCTTTTTTTGCAAGTCCGGTTCCCTGATGAGACTGGGTTGAGTTTTGTTTTCTTGCCTTTTTTATACAAAATATTTAATGCTGGGTGGTGTTTTTTTTTTTCCTCCTGCAATGTTTGTGCCAAGGGCAGAGTGGGGGAATCTTGCTTGTGAGGCTTTATACAGATCAATAGGAAACAGCTGTTTACGTTCTGCCCGGGCTGGTGGTTTTTTCTGGGGGGGGGGGAGAGGGCTGGGGCGCTGACAAGATGCTTTGCCGTGTTGGGCTAGGGTGTGTATACAGACTGCAGAAGCATGTACACTATATAGCACATTTAAAAGGTCCATTCATGAGATGGGCAGCCACATTGGGGAGAAAAGTGAAAATCGACGTTCAAGGGGAAATACAGCTAAACTTGATCAGTCTCTGCTGATTTCAGACATATTTGGGGGTGGGGGAAGCCCTTTGTACAAACAAAACCAAGCACTTTCCTGCTTAAATGGGTGGAGAGGCGTAATTGACAAAGCTGCATGCCAAGGCTGTGACACACGCATATTCAGTTATCTAGGAAGTGTTGCAGCACATGTTTTTCTGTCCTGCGAATGCCAACAAGGAGAAGTAACATTTGCCCAGCCAACTGAGGAAGTTTCTTCAGTCTTCTCCAGGGTTACCAGCAGGTGACATCCCGAACCCCACATGGAGATGCCAGAGACTGAACCTGGGACCCTGTGCTCTGAGCTGCGGCTCTTCCCTAAAAAAACCAAGCAAGATTCCAGTCCTCGTGGTTCTGAATAAAGGGCTGAGTTAACTAGGAACAGAGGAAACTGCCTTACAATGAACAAGATCATTGGTCCATACACTGCCTTGCAGCAGCTCTCCAGAGTTTCAGGCAGGGAATCTTCCCCAGCCCTACTTAGGGGTGCCGGGGCTTTGCACGTGCCCAATCCCAGGCAGCATCTCCAGGCAAGGCTTGGTCTGACTTGGCCTACAGGCATGTTGCTTTGCACTGGCATTTACTGCCTTGCGGTGACCGGATGCCTCAGCTTTACAAAGAGAGACTATGATCCCGGCCTGGAATCGAGACAGCCAGTGACCGTTGAGAGATCACATGGATTTGTTACCTGCAGCCACAAGTCTAAATGGGAAGATAACAAGCGGCAGGGAGAGAAATGAAAGGGGATGAAGGTTACGCAACCAGATGGTTGCCCAGTGCATCAGGATCGTTCAAGGAGAAGACGAAGCAAGGCCTTTTGTAGAGGCTGCTGGCGATGTTCCCTACTGCATGTAGAATTTATGCCCCGGCGGCATCCCGGGACAACAATGCGCAGGTCCACACACCGTACATTGAAAGCACATCTGTTGCACATTGAAAGGTGGCTTTCCTCACATAATCCAGGGAACTGTAGTCTGTTGTGGGAGCTGGGAAGTTGTAGCTCTGTGAGGGGGAAACCACCTTTCCAAGGATTCTTTGGGGGAAGCCATGTGCTTTCAATGTGCTTGCAGTGTCTGATGTGGATATGACCTCAGTTATATCTGCCTGAAAAGGAGTGAGATGAGCAATGGATCAGCGTGTGAAATATTCCACTTTCCTTACTTCCAGGTATGAAAACGTAGACTAGTGACTCAGCTCCAAATTGTCACAAGAAAAAAAGGCCCCTCTAGAGACCTCCCACCATAACGACAAAGGATTGTTAGTGAGAAGAGGCTCCCTGGGATCATTTATTTAAAAATCTGGTTGGTAACAATGTTATAAAAGAAGATTTACAAGGAAACAAGGCAGCAATTAAAACGACACAGCCTATCCGAAGACGATTAAAGCATTTTAAATCAAACAAGGCCCCCAGGAAAAAACAAAACGCAATTAGGGACCGATTAAAACAGCCTTTGCTTGTAAGGCAGTTAAAGGCGGCATGTTGTACTTTCAGTGATAACGCAGAATAAAATTCAGGGCACCTGGAGCTTAGGATCAAACCTTAGAAAATAAAAGTGGGTAAAATCCTCGCATTTCCCCACAATCTCAGAATGTCCTGTTTCACCAGCTTGTTGAAATCCAGTTATTAAAAGAGGCAGATTCCGGCGTTATGAGAGAACTAGACAAGGTCCTCAAATGCAAAGATGTATCACTGAACACTAAAGTCAGGATCATTCAGACCATGGTATTCCCGATCTCTATGTACGGATGTGAAAGTTGGGCAGTGAAAAAAGCGGATAAGAGAAAAATCAACTCATTTGAAATGTGATGTTGGAGGAGAGTTTGCGCATACCATGGACTGCGAAAAAGACCAATAATTGGGAGTTAGAACAAATTAAACCAGAACTATCACTAGAAACTAAAAGGATGAAGCTGAGGTTATCATACTTTGGACACATCATGAGAAGTCATGATTCACTAGAAAAGACAATCATGCTGGGAAAAACAGAAGGGAGCAGAAAAAGAGGAAGACCAAACAAGAGATGGATTGATTCCATAAAGGAAGCCCCAGACCTGAACTTACAAGATCTGAACAGGGTGGTTCATGACAGATGCTCTTGGAGGTTGCTGATTTATAGGGTCGCCATGAGTCGTAATCGACTTGAAGGCACATAACAACAACAACATCCAGAGTTAGGGGATAAATGCAAAAGTTGTGTCTCCTTGAGGGAATCTCTGCAGGACGTTTTGTTTCCTGCAAGTGGTGCCACCGCTGGCTGCTGCCCGGTTGTCGTTGACCTGCAGCGGGGCCTTCTTGGTGGTGGGTCCCATTTGTGGAACGCCCTCCCTGATGAGGCCCATCTGTCTCCCTTGTTATGAATTTTCAGGAAGAATTTAAAAACATCCCTGAGTCCCCGGGCGTTTGAAAAAAAACTGTCCCTGGCAACCTTGAAATGATCTAGCTGCAAATGTGATCGTTTTACATGTTTTTGATCGTTTCAAAACATATCCATTTAAAATAGGATGTTGTATGTTATTTATTGCTTAAGTTGTTTTATCACTGATGTGCCTGTCATCTTGGCCCCATGGGAGGAAGGCTGGGATATAAATGTAAATAATGACAACACGATGCCACTCTGTTTTATTTTGTTATTGTTGTTCCTTGGGATAAGAAGGAAGCAGGCTTCACAGCTCTGCTTTTCCCGTGGGTCTCATCCACACCACACACTGAAAGCACATTTACCACACTTTTAAAGCACATAGCTTCTCTCAAAGAATCCTGGGAACTGTTGTTTGTTAAGGGTGCTGGGAATTGTAGCTCTGTTGGGGGTAAAGTACAGTTCCCAGGATTCTTTGGGGGAAGTGCTTTAAATTTGCAATCATTGTGCTTTCAGTGTAAGGTGTGGATATGATGGCAAGTGTTTACCCATACAGTGCATGCCCTTAGGGCCAGACAACATTGGAAAGATGCCTAAATTGTGCATGTTGTATGTGGTTTCCCCTGTGGTGTGGCCACATGCCAAACCTCTTCAAAACTTGCACATTCAGTCTAGTTTGTTTGCTTTTTAAGGTATCGAGACAGCTTGAAAAAGGACAGCTGTGGAAAACCATGAGAACTGAGAAGGGAACAAAGGTGCAAGTTTTGCCCCCTGCAAGAGAGAATAGTTGCCGCCTCGTTACAACTGAAAGGCTGGATTGATCCCTTCAGCGTAAACCTATAAATAGCAGTGGAGAAGGGAAGGTGGCTTGGATTTATTACGCGCCCGAATCTCCTTCTTGTTTAGCCCTGTTGTGCTAGGAATAGCACCTAATCCCAAATGTGAGGAGATTAAAAACGGTAGCAAGAGCAGTTTCTCAGAGATAACACTAGCAGTGCAAAAATGGAAACCCCTCTGCTCCTTGCAGGGAAGAGGGCAGGCAGTTTGCCAGTCACAGGGTATGCGGTTGCCCTCAGCTGGACGGACCGACAATGATTTTTGTGGGGCTACAAGTATGAGGACTGTGGCTGAACCTCAGAGACCCAAACTGAGTGTTCCCTGAGTCCCTCACACTCTCGCTGGTGGTGCTGCCGCCAGATCAATCGTGGCCACGATGGGGCACATCAAGAGGAAGTTGCTCTGTCATCATGTCCCAGTGATGTCACACTTACTTATTTTGGGGGGGGGGGGTTCTGCAAAGGTGTCCTATAATTCAACAGGCAATTCTGTCTGCTTCTTCAGCTGTCTTTGTTTGGGGTTGTCTCCAACTAAGTTCTCAGAGTAGACCCACTGAAAGTAATGGGCCTAAATTAGTCATGTTGATTAATTCCTAGGGGTCTACTCTGAGCAGGATTAACATTGGATGCAGGCGTCAGTCGTGAAGGTCCCACAAATATAAACACACACAGACGCACAGACATGCACACGCAGCGGGGAACCGTTCCTCAGCCTGAGAGTCGCATGTTAGCACTGGGCAAAAGTGGGCGGAGCAACGACGTGACCCTCCCTCTTGTACAGCAGGCTACAATCCAGCCTCGCTAAAGGCAGAGGCTACACCCGCAGGTTCTCTCTCGATCCACCATCCGGGCAAGCCTTATCACAATTCAAGGGCGCATCCCAGCCAGGGGAAAAAAATCAGTGGAGAACGCAAAGCAAGGGTGGTGAGGGGTGCGGCTCAGACCAGTACCGAGGGCCGGATAAAGAGGTCTGGAGGGCTGCATTGCGCTCCGAGGTCTGTATAAAATGTTACCAAATAAACAAAATGTATGGATGTGAAAGTTGGACAGTGAAAAAAGCAGATAAGAGAAAAATCAACTCATTTGAAATGTGGTGTTGGAGGAGAGCTTTGTGGATACCATGGACCGCGAAAAAGACAAATAATTGGGTGTCAGAACAAATTAAACCAGAACTATCACTAGAAGCTAAAATGATTAAACTGAGGTTATTATACTTTGGACACATCATGAGAAGACAGGATTCACTAGAAAAGACAATCATGCTGGGAAAAACAGAAGGGAGTAGAAAAACAGGAAGGCCAAACAAGAGACGGACGGATTCCACAAAGGAAGCCACAGACCTGAACTTACAAGATCTGAACAGGGCGGTTCATGACAGATGCTCTTGGAGGTCGCTGATTCATAGGGTCACCGTAAGTCATAGTCAACTTGAAGGCACATAACAACAACAAACAAGATAAACAACGGGAGAAACCAGTAATCAGTTAGGTCAAAGTCAAAGGAATGCGAAAAGTACAGTCCATATTAACAATTTTATGTGAAGCTTAAGATAAGGTTTTGATTTTTGAGCTTGACACATAAACATTGAAATAGCTTGATGGCTATTCATCCCAATATACGCCTACTCAGAAGCTGGTCTCACTGTGTTCAAGGGAGAGAGGCTTCCCTCCCAGGAAAATATGCACAGGATTGCACCTTAATTTCTCTGTGTAGAACACCACCAGGGAATGGAGTGCAGCGCTAGCCTTCCCAAAACAACATAAAACCAACAGAATCTTGCAGCATCTCCAAGGCAAAGAGGCTTCTTCCTTCTCCAGGCTGAAAGCGCCCCCTCGCTATGTGCTGTGGGAAATCCAGTGAGAACGTCAACCCTTTCAGAAGTTGTAGTGGATGTTGGACTACGTATCTAGCAAGGTGCAGAGTGACTGTTTAGCCACCCAGGTCGGGGGAGGGGAATCGGTGGCCCTCCAGGCCTCACTGGGAGGGAGGGATGAATATGTTGGCTCCAGTTCTCCACATTTCCACAGCAGTTTGCAATTAAAAAAAAAAAGTCCTCATGAAAATTCCTCAGCATTTTACTGTGCATTTCTCCTAACCTACACATGCTTCTATGCAATTTTTGCCTAACGTACAATTTTCTGCAAAACAATATCCCCCCTAATGTAATGCATTTTTGTATGGTATTTTCAGTAATATATGCATCTGTATTAAGGATGGAAAGCTCTGTTTGTTTCGTCTGTCTCCATTTCTCATTTTTCCAGTCTTCAATTCAGTTCTCCACATTTCTGCAGCATTTCGTGAATTTTTTAAAAAAATCCTCATGGAAATTGTCCAGTATTTATTGAAAATTTTCCCTAATAAACACATCTTTGTAGGCAGTTCTGACTAACGTACACATTTTTGCAAGCCATTTCTCATCATAGAATGCCATTTTTGGATGTTGTTTTCACTCATATATTCATTTTTCTGCACACTCTCCCCTAACAGATGCCTTTGTGCAAACATAAGTTGGTTGGCGAACTGCTTCGCAAAAGTCTGATAAGTGCGAATTTTGAAGGTTGGCTGCAGTTCTCATACAGTTTGGTCTATGACCGTAAATAAAAATCAGTCAGTCAGTCAGTTCTCATATTGTTTGGCTTGAAATGTGAGCTGAACTGAATTTCTCACCCAACCCTAATCTATATGTACAGTTTACCCCAGTATATGCATTCCTGTACACATCACTTGGCTCGAGAATTGCATTGCAAAAAGCCCGGTTGTTAAACGGCACCCTGAAGATGGTGCGTGTGAAGTTGCAACCCAGCCACCCTAGCGTCTTTCGGTCCGCGGGACTTCTAAAAAAAAAAAAGAATAAATAAATAATTAAAGTTAATAACAGTCAATTTAAAAAATAATATTAAAATAAATTGCATAAAATAAAAATATAGTTTTGCTCAGAGTTGACCCACTGAAACAAATGGACCAAAGTTAGTCATGCCCATTCATTTACTCTGAGTAGCACTAACGTTGGATACACCGCTCACTGTGTGTGATCTAATTTTTCCTTAAAAAGACAACTGTAGCTTTTGGCTAATCAATACAGATGTGAAGTCACCCCTGAGTCTGTAGCAAAGTCCCTTCCAGCTCCACCGCCCCCCCCCGTCCTCCTCGCACAGCAAAGCTGGGGCTGCATCCAGACGTGCCTGCGTTCACGCCCCCGCAGACGCGTGTCGACTCCCCGCAACCAGCATTGCAAGCGCAGCGCCGGAGAAAAGGCTGAAGCGGAGGCTTCTGGGAGCTGTAGTCCTGCTGCCGCTGAGCCAGCTGTGAACTCCACTTCCCAGGGCTGCGAGAGACAGAGAGGAAGTGGAATTTGCTAGCTTCCTAGATTGCAAAGAAATACACAAGGAAAGCAGCAAGCGGATTTGGGTGCATTGCGTTTCCTTGCAAAATCCAGGGGTTCGGAGGCATTTGCGGAAAGGAACTAGGGGAAAAATGAACGTGGTGTTTGCAGTAAAGCAGTACATCGCCAAGATGATCGAGGACAGCGGGGCTGGCATGAAAGTTCTGCTGATGGATAAAGAGACGGTGAGTTAATTAAGGACACGGGGAGGGGGAGAGATATAGGAAGCTGCTCTACGCCCAGGCAGAACTTTGGCCCATCCACCTCAGTGTTGTCTACACTGACCGGCAGCGTCTCTCCAGGGGTTCAAGACAGCGGGGTCTGCCTGGAGATGGCACCTCTGGGGGACTGAACCCGGGACCTTTTTGCGTGCACAGCTGATGCTCTAACCACTGCGCTACGGCCCTTCCCCGAAGGCATATCCACATGCATGACAATTTGCACGGGGGAGCAAAGCCAAAACTGTGAGGGGAGGTCAGGGTTGCTGATGACACCGGTTTCTCCAGGGTGGTTAACACAAAATAGTAATAATAACAAGATTGCAAGGAGCTCCAGAAAGCAGATTGTGGAGGGCCGAGCTCCTGATTTCTGGCCTGTGGAGTCAGGCCATTGTTCCTCTAACAGAGCAGAATGCACTCTGCACGTGTTCAGAAAGACACTTGTTCTCGGGCTGACCCTTGAGATTGTAAACAAGTTGCAGGGCAGAGCCTCAAGTTAAGCTCTGCCCGTCTGTAATCAAGCGGAATCGCCTCAAGTTGTTTTGCGTCTTCGTAATCCTGGAATGGAATAACCCAGATCTGCTAGTGGCATGGAGTGTCCTTCTGCACTCCACATTTAAAGCAGCATCACGCCACTTTAAACAGTCATGACTTCCCACAAAAAACCTGGGAATAGTAGTTTGTGAAGGGTGCTGAGAGTTTAGGAGACCCCCCCCCATTCCCCTGGGAGTTGCAATTCATAGAGTGGTTTAAGAATATATATTGCAGTGGAGTGCAGAAATAACTGGTCTGCTAAGACCAGTAGTTGAAAGAATAAAGATACTTCGATTTATTACTACAAAGAGGAATGTCATACGTGCTGAAGGAGCTTCCACTCCGGAAGCTATTACTCACTGACTGAGAACGAAGCCAGGACGAGGAGGAGCAAAGCCTGCAAAAACAACAAAACACTTTAGAGGAGGAATCAGCAGAGGGAAGAAGGGGTTGCCTTTCTGTCTATCGTCCTCCCTCCCCACTTGTTCAGGTCACACTTGTAACATGCCTTGGTGCTTTACTCCCAACGCCTGCAACATCTGGAGGGCTGCAGAGGCTCCCTGATCCTGGGCCTAGCAACTTGGGCTCCTTTATGCACCTCTTTCCTTGTCTGCCTGCCTCCTTGCAGACCAGCATCGTGAGCATGGTGTACACGCAGTCTGAGATCCTGCAGAAAGAAGTGTACCTCTTTGAGCGCATAGATTCAGCCAACCGGGAGAACATGAAACATTTGAAGGCTATCTGTTTCCTGCGGCCCACGAAGGTAAGGCAGCGCATGGGATTTGGGAGCCTAGCCCCCAGCCCTGGCCTATGCAGTTACCACCGTTTATTTATTAGATGTATATCCCGCCCTTCCTCCCAATCCCCTTCCTGCCTGCGTCTCCTGTTCCCATTTGTGTGAGCAGAGAAAGCTGCCTTTTACCAAGTCAGATCTTTGCTCTATCTAGCTCAGCGTTGTCTGCACTAACAGGCAGTGACTCCCCAGGGTTTTAGACAGGGGACATACCCAGTCCTATCAGGAGGTGCCGTTGGGGATTGAGCCTGGGACCTTTTGCACACACAATATGAGTGCTGTACCACTGAGCTGTGGCTCTTCCGCTGAAAATAAACGAAGATTCCAGTCTTTATGGTTCTGAACAAAGGGATGATTTAAATGGGAATATCGGAGGCTGCCTTCTACTGAGCCAGGCCATTGGGTCTATCTGGCTCAGTACTGTTGGCGCTGACCAGCTGCTGCTCTCCAGGGTTTCAGGCAAGGGGCGTTTCCGCTCCTACCTGGAAATGCCGGAGACTGAAACTTGGACCGTCTGCATGCAAAGCATGTGCCCTAAACCACCGGCCTGTATGGCTCTCTCTACCAGTTCTAAGATTCTAGAGCTGCTGTTCTAATAATATTTCCCGCCCCTGCCAAAGGTTGGCTGAGAATTCTGGGTGAGACAAATGCTTTGCTTTCCCGGACTGGCGTTCTGATCTGACTGTGGTTTTGGGGTTTGTTGTTTGGTTAGGAAAACATCGACGGCCTCATCCAAGAGCTGCGGCGGCCTAAATACAGCACCTATTTTATTTGTAAGTATGAACGGCCTTTAGATGTGTTGCCTTTTCAGGCCTCTCACTCTGATGCGTCAGTGGTGTGTTGCCATTCTGCCTTGAGCATGGACCATCTGGGCAACGCCGCCTCGATTGTTGTTGTTATTTATTAAATTTATATCCCGCCCTTCCTCCCAGTAGGAGTTCCTCTTGATTATTTATATGGCTGCTGACCTTGTGTTATTATTCCTTTGTTTGTTTTGCTAATATTATACTTACAGCTAACCTTTTTTCCAAGGGGCTCAAGGTGACATGTGTGGCTCTTCCTTCCTCATTTTATCCTCACAAACAGCCCTGTGAGGTAGGTTAGGCTGAAAGATGCTGGCCCAAGGTCACACCCAGTGAGCTTCATAGCCAAACGAGGATTTGAACCTGGGTCTCCGAGGCCCTCGTCTGACATTCTAACCACTATGGCATTACAATAGTGTTATCGTTATAATTAGACCCTCCGTGGTGCAGAGTGGTAAGCGGCAGTAACGCAGCCAAAGCTTTGCTCACGGCCGGAGTTCGATTCCAATGGAAGGAGGAAGTTGAATCTTCGGTAAAAGGGGTCGAGGTCCACTCAGCCTTCCATCCATCCGTGGTCAGTAAAATGAGTACCCGACATACGTTGGGGGGTAAAGAAAGGCCAGGGAAGGAACTGGCAATCCCACCCTATATATACGGTCTGCCTAGTAAATGTTGCAAGACATCACCCTAAGAGTCGGAAACGACTCGCACTACAAGTGCGGGGACACCTTTACCTTTTTTTTTATTGTTATAATTATTAATGTTGTGAAGTATTGTGTCTGGACTTGGCTGTTTTAGGAGGGCTTTCAGGAGTTTGCTGACCTGAAAGATCGAGTCCGCCATCTTGATTCAAAATGGTGTCCAGTTGTATCCAGCTATCGACAAGAAACTGCTCCTTTATCTCATCACAATCAAGCCAAATTTGTTCACAATGGGTAGTAACCAACTTTGTCCTTCTTAGACGTCAGTAGACCCACTGAAATTAATACACCAAAGTTAGACATGATCACGTTCAATGAGTCTACTCTGAGTAGAACTACCATCGGAGACAACCCAAAATCTTAAGAAGAGATGTCCAAAGGCATGGCGAACAGGCAAACAACTTTCCAAAATATATAATAGATGTATTCTTTAGTCTTGATATGTTAAAATTTTCTATACGGGTTTTTTTTTTTAAAGTGCTTCCTTTAGCTGCCTTGGATCTCTCTTATGAGAGAAATTCAGACCATGCATCTTTTAATAAAAACAAATAAAAACCTACGTTCTTCTCTGAAAACAATATCAACCGCAAAGGTTCAGTTCTGTGGAGTTTGCATGAGTTGACCCAGACAGGCCTCTAGATGTCGCAGTCGCCTTACACAATTGCCTTGATGGAGGGACACTCCACTTTTTTGCATTTGCAACAGACGTGGCTGGGTTTGGTCTAACATGAAACTCTTGCTCCTTGAAGACCCTGACGGGGAGGAAGGCAAGCTGTGGGGATATCTTAGAGGGTCTGTCGCAGAACAGGCCCTCATATATGTTCCACTGAACGGTGCATGGCGAGCAAATGCTGATGTATAATGTTTGCAGCCTTGAGTGCACATTGAACAACTGTGCAAGGTCGTTCAGTCAGTCTTTGTCAAATACCATGGCTGGTTTGGGAAAGGGCCGTAGCTCCATTGGGAGAACAGTTGCTTTGCATTCAGAAGGTCATAGGCTTGACTGCAGCATCTCTACGTACAGCTAAGACACCCGCACACACACTCGGCTGTCTCAAACCTCAGTGCCCACTGCCACTCACTCGATCATACTGAGCTGGATGGACTCATCTTACGAGGCAGCTCTGCAATCCTGCCTTCCCCAGCTGCAGTCAAATACTTGAACGCAGGGTTGTAGGAGCCAGTGTGGTCTAGTGGTTAGAGTGTCAGACTCGGACCTGGGAGACCAGGGTTCGAGTTCCCCCACTCAGCCATGAATGAAGCTCACTGGGTCATTTTGGGCCAGTCACTATCACTCAGCCTAACCTACCTCGCAGGGTTGTTGTGAGGATATAATGGGGAGGGGGAGAATCAAGGGGTGCCATCAATGCAATAATAAAATAAGTATAACTAAAATAAATATTCTCTGTTGAAAATAATAGTTGCTAACTGCGTTTAACCAATCTGAAGCCACTGACATTGGGGCAGCCTCCCAGGCAGCATTCAAACAGTCTGTTTTTTGCCCTCTTAGGCTAGCCAAGGTCTTGGGAACAATTGCCTCCTTGTTGCCAGGACTTTGCCTCTCTCTGTCTAAAGAGCCTTCGATTAGTGTGCGCGAATTGCCAGAGGGAAATCATTCCCCCCCTCCCATCAGTTGCTTAGCTGGCTGACTTTTGTGCTGCCTCGTTTCAGATTTCAGCAACGTCATCAGCAAGAGTGACGTCAAGTCTCTGGCCGAGGCGGACGAGCAGGAAGTTGTGGCGGAAGTTCAGGTACGTTTACGGCTGATGGCTGGCGTGTTTGGGAAGACGGTGGCTTCTTGAGGAACGCTCCCCCGCTGCTTTTGAGACGGATAGATGGAGTGGGGTTGTTGCAAAGGAGGCCGTGTGTGATTCGGCATGATGAGCTAATGTGGCCCTCCAGGACTCTCTGTCAGGCCCCCAGGACTCTCATGTGGCCACGCCCCTTCACCAGCCGTTGTTTGGTGTCAGTGTGACTGCTCTGTCGGGAAGTCGGACTCGACTCCGGGTCCATGATGAGGCCTGTTATTTGCTGGGGTTTTCCCATGCTGTTATGGTAAAAATAGAGCATATTCTATATAAAGAATATACTCTATGGACTATTAACCCTTCCAATCAGAAGTTGAAAGGCTCAGTGGTCCAACACTACGTACCTTTGCTCTCATTTCTTTTCTCTTTCAACAAACCTTTTAGGTTGAGACATATCCCAGTCTGCATCTGTGTTAGAATTGCTTAATATGTTTTTTAATAATGTTTTTAACCCTTTTTTAAAGTTTTTTTTTAAAATGTTTTTAATGCTGTTTTGTTTTAATGTATTTTAAGATCTGTTTTTATGATGTTTTAAAGGTGTTTTCAGTGCTTTGTTTGCCGCCCTGGGCTCCTGCTGGGAGGAAGGGTGGGATACAAATTGAATGAATGAATAAATAAATAAATTTCTTACGACTTTGTTTTTTGGGGAAGACGTGCAAACTGAGCAGGAAGGCGATGCTCAGCTCCTTAATCCGAAGCATCGTGGTTGCCCTGTTGCGCGGGGAGCCGCTGCCACCATTCTGGGAGTCCTGGTGCTGCCTAGGGCAGTCCCCTCCTTCGCAACCACGAATCTCTAGACCGGGGTAGAGAATCTTTGGTCAGCCCAAGGGCCGCTTCCGTTTCTGGGCAACCTTGTGGGGGACGGGGCACATGTCAGTGTCGGGCAAGGCCAGGCGCAAAATTGGGTGGAGCAACATTTTTTTTTTACCTTTGCATAGGAGGGTGGTTTGTACACACACTCGCGCATGCATCGCTCTCTGGCCAGCAAGAAGCATGATAAGTGCTCAAGAGCACGTTCCTACCAGGCAAAAACACTTTAGGAAGGCGCAAAGTAGGGCTGGTGAGGGGCGTGGCCTGGCTGGAAGGGGTGTGGCGTGGGGAGAATCCCGAGGGCCAGACAGAGAGGTGTGGGGGGCCGCATTCATCCCCTAGTCCTGAGGTTCCCCACCTGTGCACTAGATGGTTGATCATCCTACTCTCCTCTTCCCCCTCAGGTTGCACAATTAATGAAGTGTCAGGGGCTGTGTCAACCTTCCAGCTCTTCCGCCTCGGGCAGCCACCTGACTTTGCTCCGTGGCCAAGCCAGTCCTGGGGCCCGTGCAGCAGGCTGGAAGCCCTGACTCCCCTGTGGCCTGCCAGGTCTAATCGCGGGCGTGAGACGGTTGATCGAGTGTCGCTGTGACGACGAGTCTCTTCTGCTTTTCTTTGGCAGGAATTCTACGGTGATTACATAGCGGTGAATCCGCACGTGTTTTCTCTCAACATCTCCGTCTGCTGCCAGGTACGTGGGGAAGAGGCAGGACCCCCGATGCCTCTGTCGCCTCTCCCTTTTTTTTCACCAGGTAGGCATGTTGCCTCCCTGGGCGTGTCTGGGTGGAGAAGATGGAAGGATCTGGTGAGAGCTGGCTCAACTAAGCACCTTTTGTGGTGTGCTGTGCTATCTCTGCTTTGGGCGCCCATCGAATGTTGACGTTTTAAGATGTAGAGCTTGGAAGATGCTCGTGAGGGAATGTGGGCACGTCAGTAAGCGCTTCTCTGGGTGGTGGAATGGACCGTCTTGAGGTGTTCTCGCAAGTACTGGGAAGAAGGGTGGGATATAAATTTAATAAATAAAATTATTATTATATCATCATCATCTGACATCATCATCATCTCTCTGTTGAGTTAACTACAGGCACCCACTGTTTGTACTTTCCAAAAACAACTGGCAATGTTTTTGTTTTGACAAGTTTTTCTAACTGAATGGGGGTGGAGAGGGAATAAAATGTGCCCTTACACTGTGATTATGCCTCTTGCTTGTCTGGACGTAGAGAGTGAGTGAGTGAGTGTGTGTGTGTGAGAGAGAGAGTGTGAGTGAGTGTGTGTGAGAGTGAGTGAGTGTGTGAGAAAGTGTATGAGAGTGAGAGAGATTGAGAGAGTGTGTGAGAGAGAGAACCTCTGATCTTTTGCGTGACTGGAACGTAACTGTACAAAGGCAAGAGTCACCTCTGTTGCTCCACCCATTTTGGCCTTGGGGCCCCTCCCATCACTGGTGGGCTGCCCCCAGAAGGTTCCTCACAAGGGAATGTGACCCTCGGTCTGAAAAAAGCTCCTCCTCCCCCAACTTAGCTGGAGGTATGAAGGTGAGGAAAAAGGTATTTCATGTGCCAAGTGTGTCCCCAGACCCCTTTCCATTCTGTTTCCAGAAAAGGTGGTTTTCAGAGCTGAGGCCACCCAGACGAAAGCAGGACTTGTTCAGATCTCGCCAATCTGTTTCTTCTCGTTGTTGTTTTAGGGACATAGCTGGGACCCAGCTCAGTTGTCCAGGACCACCCAAGGCCTGACCGCTTTGCTCCTGTCCCTGAAAAAGTGCCCCATGATCCGCTACCAGCTCTCTTCGGAGCCAGCAAAGAGGCTCGCGGAATGCGTCAAGGTGCCTTATTTATTTATGAAAGTGTTTCGATACCACCCTGCAGGGCGGTGTGTTTGTTCATTTTAGTTTATTCCTATGCCGCCTTTCCACGGTGAGCTATGGCCAAAGTGGCTTGCAGCGAACATTCAAAAATATCAAAATGCACAACGTTGGGGTTTGGAGGGAGGGGCCTGTTTGCAAAACCTGTCAATAAATTCAAACAGGACTCAAATCAACCATTTAGCAAAGAGAGAATAAATTTGATATTGTAAAAGAAATAATCTAGGCTTAAATCCGCAAGTACAGAGCAAAAGGAAAGTTACCAGGCGAGAAAGTTCCAGGCGCTGGTCTTACTGCATCCCATAGAGCCCCAGCAGGCTGGCTTAGATACAGTTCAGAAGAACAGGGGTCTTCTCACCACGCTAGATGACTTACAGCTGGCTCTCTCATCTCTCTCCCGGAGGAGATGAATGACAGCAGAAGGGAAATGCTGGGAAAGGCAGTAATGGGGAGTCCTCGCTCCCAGCCTCCAGGAAGTTCCCACTGCTGGTGCTGGTGCAAACCTAAGAAGAGCTCGGCTCCTGGATCAGGCCAATGGCCACAGCGGCCAACCACACGTCCCACTGGGAAGCCCACAAGCAGGACCGGAGTGCAAGAGCGCTCTCTCTCCTCCGGTGGTTTCCAGCAGCTGGTACTATTCAGAGGCAAACTGCCTCCGGCCGTGGCGGCCCAGCATAGCCACTGTGGCTAGTGGCCATTGATCGTCTTCTGCCCCTCCATGGATTTGCCTGAACCTTTTTTTAAAAGCCGTCCAAGTTGGTTGCCATTGAGGGCAAGTCACGGGCACATCTTTTGCCTGCAGATGGTTCCAGCATCAGGGTAGAGAAATAAAACCGCACTTGGCGTGTAGGAAACCTTTTCCCGTCTTCAGTTAACAAACGGGCTACTCCCTTCCCTCCCCCCACCCCGAACAGCAAGTGATCACTAAGGAGTATGAACTGTTTGACTTCCGCCGCACTGAAGTCCCTCCGTTGCTGCTGCTTGTAGACCGTTCGGACGATGCCATCACTCCGCTGCTGAACCAGGTGAGCATGTCTCTCCTTTCCCTCGCCGTGAAGGCATCTTTTAAATAGCAACACAGGATGCTGCCTTAGGCCATTGGTCCATCTAGGTCAGTGTTGTCTGCACTGACTGGCAGCAGCGGCTCTCCAGGGGTTCAGGCAGGGAGTCTTTTCTGGAGATGTCATGGGGCATTGAACCTGGCACCTTCTGCATGCAATGCGTGTACTTGGCCACTGAGCTCTGGACTTACATTAAAAATAATGTAAGAATCTAGTCCTCATGGTTCTGAACAAAAGGAACAGAAGAAGCTGCCTAATCATTCTCAGGCCATTGGGGTTCATCTAGTTTAGTATTGTCTATAATGAGTGGCAGCAGCTCTCTAGGGCTTCAGACAGGATCTTCCCAGGGATGCAGGGGATTGAACCTGGGGCCATCTGCATCCAAAGCAAATACTCTGCCTCTGAGCTGCTGCCATTCCCCAAAGTTTTGGAGCTTTTCTTGCTTCAGCTGGCTCTCCTGCCTTTCTTTTTCTCCCTGCATAGTGGACGTATCAGGCGATGGTGCATGAGTTGCTTGGGATTAACAACAATCGCATTGACCTGTCACGAGTCCCGGGCATAAGCAAGGACCTCCGGGAGGTGGTTTTGTCTGCCGAAAATGACGAGTTTTATGCCAACGTAAGTATTTTTGGGCCCCTGTGTGGAAGCAGGATCTGGGTTCTAGTTCTCCCTCTGCCACAGAGCATGCCTCTCCTGAACCCCACCCCACTGCAAGGCTACAGCAGACTTTTTCAAACTAAAAGCAATAATTACTGGTGTAGAAAAAAATGCATCCTGTTGGTTTTGCAGGCTGGACTTGGTTCCGGTTGAACTTTGGAGCGGCTCGCTCAAATCTTTACCAAAAGGGAAGGATCCAGCAGTGTACAAACCTTGTAGTATATTCCAGGTGTAATATATTCCAATATGGCGCCCTCCAAAATTTCTTGGACTCCATTCCTCCATTATCATCCCTGACTACTGGCCAGGCTGACTGGGGCTGGTGTGGGAGTGTTATTTACTTCTGGAAAGATTTATAGACTGCTTAATCATAAAACTGCCTAAGTGGCCTACACAATAAGATGCACTATATATATCAGAAAGTTGTTTTATCTGTTTGCTTTGCATTTGGGCACCTCTTAAGAGATCGTCACCAAATTTTGCACAGTGATTCCTGACATCTAGGAGCTATGTTTGGATACAAGTGGACGCCATTCAAGACTGCACTGTTTTTTTTGGTTTCTTAGAATTCCCAAGCAATGCCAGGCTGCTTGTTATCGATAAAGCACAGCTTAAATCCATAGAACTGTTAAAATATATACATAATGTCAGTATTAATAAAACATATAAATTCATAAAATGTTTAAAACAAACTTGGATAAATTATATGTGGGTAGGCTTACTGAATTAAAACTAGTTTTCATCAGGCATCTAAAACATTATTATTATTATTATTATTATTATTATTATTATTATTATTATTATTATTATATATTTCTGTCCTCCTAAAAGAGTCCAGGGCAGCAAACACCAAAGTAGTAAAACATTACAATGACATTACCTTTAGATATAGCGAGGATGCCTGTCTAATGTCAATATTCGGAGTTTCAAGATCAACCCTGGTAAATGATTGGGAGTCCAACAACATTGGACTAATAACGATCTCGGTTGAGTGCACCACCTGTCCTAGACGTAAGAGAGAGGTATCAGAAGACACAGGGGGATCCCCAAGGTTTGCCAAAGTACAAGTATATTGGAGGGGAACTCCTTCCTAAACCAGCCCAGTAAGAATTGAGCAGAGCTTGGAAAAGTTACTTTTTTAAACTACAGCTCCCATCAGCCCAAGCCAGCATGGCCACTGGATTGGGCTGATGGGAATTGTAGTTCAAAGTAACTTTTCGAAACTCTGGAACTGAGCATGCTCAGTAGGTGTGAGATACAGATTGTGTTTGGGGGTGGGGGTGAACAGATGGACCAACAGGAGTGGAATGGAGTATCCTGGGAAAAGGCATGGCTGCTTTTTGGCACCCTGAACAGTTATGCAATGTGTGCCAGTGTTTTGGTGCAGGTTCCGCTTGTCTTGGTCTTCGCAAGTTCTCTTGTGCGGACCCAGCTGTGCCAGATTTAACTAGGTTTCCTAGAAAGCGAGAGAGCTTTTCATTTGCTTGCTTGCTTTTTAATCTCATTGGCTCATTGTCCTCATTCTGAAAACCCTGAAGGAATTCATGTACCTGGCATTGGCTTTCTGTCTGGAAGCATATGGTTCAGCTGTTGCTCCCCTAATCTGCATTTTCCACCCCCTTCTCTGTTCCTGTTTACTTGAGGATGAATGTATGTTTCATCACAATGTCTGCACTTTACAGAGAATTTGATGGCATTGAGATTGCTTTGGCCCAGCAAGCCTCTCTGTTGGGCTACAACAGAAGGCAGGTAGGGCCGAAAAGGGAAGCCAGACCTCTCCATCGGCACAGCTGAGAGATCGGCAACTTTTGCCTTTTCTTCCTCTTTGAACTGTTTCCATGCCAGCTGGTTATGCTATGTTATTTATTAGTTAAGTTTATATCCCACCCTTCTTGCCAAAAGAGCCCAGGGCAGTAGCAACTTTCTGTGATTAAAAAAATACAATTAAAAATAAAATGAAGTGTATATTTTAAACAATTTAAGACTGTTACAAACATCTAAAAACAAGGTTAAGACTAAATTAGCCGTCTGTCTGGGTAGGCTGAAATAGAAAGGTTTTCAGCAGGCATCCAAAAGAGTACAAGTGAAAGAGTGTCCAAAAGAGTATAAGTCCTGCCTTATGTCAGTAGGCAGGGAGTTCCAAAGTACAGTTGTTGCCACACTGCTGGAATGACTCCTTACAAACATGGAACGGACGTCGCATGGCACTTGTAGAAGTGCAAATTCCGCAGACTGAAGTGATCTAATCGCCGCATATCGACATTAGAAGAACTTGTTAACAAAGAACTGATACTTGTGTTTGGGTTTTGTCTCTTCTCCCCACCAGTCCATTTTCTTTTAGTGTGGTATCTTTTGGACTGTAAGCCTAAGGGGTTTTAGCTGTTTTTAAGCTGCTCTGGGAGCCTTTTCTTGTCCAAAGAGCCATGTAAAAATTCTTTCTTTAACAAGCAAATGGCTGTGCAAGGCTTGCAAAACTTGTGCACGGAGGGGTATCCTGCGGAACATTCCTCAAACTTTTTGAGGGCTGCAGCTTGTCAACATCCATGCCGAGACTACTTCATCTGGGGCGGCTCAGGACTTCATGGTTTCCATGACGACCATGGGGCTGTCTCAATTTGTTACTGGCCCGACACATGTGTCGGGACATACCCTTGATTTGATCTTCGCCACTGGACATGGAGATGGTGATCTGGAGGTTGGGGACTTATCATCTATACCATTGTCATGGACAGATCACCGCTTGCTGAGGTTTAGGCTCACAGCGACCCTTTCCCTCCGCAAGGGCGGGGGACCTGTTAAAATGGTCCGCCCCCGGAGACTAATGGATCCTGAGGGTTTCCAAAGGGCTCTGGGGTTTTTTCCGACTGAGAAGACTGGCGCTCCTGTTGAAGCCCTGGTTGATTTGTGGAATATGGAAATGACCCGGGCGGTTGACACGATTGCTCCCATGCGCCCTCTCCCTTGCAGAGCTCATACAGCTCCATGGTATACCTTGGAGCTGAGAGCGATGAAGTGAGAGCGGAGAAGGCTTGAGTGCAGATGGAGGCGGACTCCCAATGAATGTAATTATGCCTTGGTAAGTGCCTGTTCAAAACAGTATATAGTAGCGGTGAGGGTAGCAAAAAAGAGATATTTTGCTGATATTATTAAGTCATCACTCTCCCGCCCAGCGGAGCTTTTTAAAATTGTACGAGGGCTTTTACATTCTGGCCCTCGGGATATTATAGACTCATCTGTAGCCCGCTGTGAAGAGTTTGCCATGCACTTCCAAGATAAGATCGCATGCATTCGTCGGGACTTAGACTCCAATATTATAGCAGTTGGTCCTAATGAAGCATCCAGAGCACGGTCTTGTCCCCATTTATTGAATGAGTTCCAGTCGGTGCAGCTCGAGGATGTTGACAAGATCCTTGGACTGGTGCGGGCGACCACGTCTGTTCTGGGTCCTTGCCCCTCTTGGCTGGTGAAAGCTAGCAGGTCCGGAACCGCCGACTGGGCCAAGGAGGTAATAAATGCCTCTTTAAGAGAGGGAGTGGTCCCTGATTGCCTAAAAGAGGCGGTGGTGAGACCACTCCTGAAGAAACCCTCCTTGGACCCAGATAACCTGAACAACTATAGACCTGTGGTGAATGTTCCGTTCCTGGGCAAGGTCCTGGAACGGGTGGTTGCCGGCCAGCTCCAAGGGCTCTTGGATGACACTGATTATCTTGATCCATTTCAATCCGGTTTTAGGCCCGGTTTTGGCACCGAAACAGCCTTGGTCGCCCTGTATGATGACCTCTGTCGGGAGAGGGACAGGGGGAGTGTGACTCTGTTGATTCTCCTTGATCTCTCAGCTGCTTTTGATACCATCAACCATGGTATCCTTCTGGGGAGACTCACGGAGTTGGGAGTCGGGGGTACTGCTTGGCAGTGGCTCCGCTCCTACTTGATGGGTCGTCACCAGAAGGTAGTGCTTGGGGAACACTGTTCAACACCCTGGACTCTCCGTTGTGGAGTCCCGCAGGGATCGGTACTGTCCCCCATGCTTTTCAACATCTACATGCAGCCGCTGGGTACGGTCATAAGGAGTTTTGGGGTGCGTTGTCATCAGTATGCTGATGACACGCAGCTTTATTTCTCCTTTTCATCCTCTTCAGGTGAGGCTGTTAACGTAGTAAACCGTTGCCTGACCGCGATAATGGACTGGATGGGGGCTAATAAACTGAAGCTCAATCCAGACAAGACCGAGACGCTGCTGGTGAGTGCCTTCACTGCCCAGATGGAGGATGTTCATCCTGTTCTTGATGGGGTTACACTCCCCTTGAAGGAACAGGTTCGTAGCTTGGGAGTTCTTTTCGATCCTTCCTTGTCTCTCGAGGCCCAGGTGGCCTCGGTGGCACGGAACGCTTTTTACCATCTTCGATTGGTAGCCCAGCTACGTCCCTATCTGGACAGTGATGACCTCGCCTCAGTTGTTCATGCTCTGGTAACTTCTAGGTTGGACTACTGCAATGCGCTCTACGTTGGGCTGCCCTTGAAGATAGTTCGGAAACTACAGTTAGTCCAGAATGCAGCGGCCAGACTATTGACGCGGACCAGACGGTCCGCTCATATAACACCTGTTCTGGCCCGTCTGCACTGGCTTCCTATTTGTTTCCGGGCTAAATTCAAAGTGCTGGTTTTGACCTATAAAGCCCTACACGGCATGGGACCGCAATACCTGGTGGAACGCCTCTCCCAATATGAAACTACCCATACACTGCGCACGACATCTAAGGCCCTCCTCCGAGTGCCATCACATCGAGAAGCTCGGAGGGCGGTGACTAGATCCAGGGCCTTTTCGGTGGTGGCCCCCGAATTGTGGAATAGTCTCCCTGATGAGGTACGCCTGGCGCCAACGCTGCTATCTTTTTGGTGCCAGGTGAAAACCTTTTTATACTCCCAGGCATTTTAAAATTTTTAAAATATTCTATTTTTTAAAAAAATTGTTTTATAGTGTATTTTAAAACAGTATTTCATTACTGGTATATTCTGATGTTGTTTAGTTTTTGTTCTTTGTTTGTTTTGCTTTTTGCTTTTCTTATATTTGTTCTATTCATATATTTTCTTGTTTATCCTCTATGTTCACCGCCCAGAGAGCCTTTTTGGCTTAGGGCGGTATATAAATTAAATTAAATAAATAAATAAAATGCCAGCCTTCACTTCAGCCTGCCCCTTTTACCGTTCCCAGAATATGTACCTGAACTTTGCGGAAATCGGCAGTAACATTAAGAACCTCATGGAAGACTTCCAGCGGAGGAAGCCCAAGGACCATCAGAAGCTAGAGTCCATAGCGGACATGAAGGTAACTTGGAAAGGCAAGGACTGGCAAATACCTGCCCAGGAGCCGGCAGCTGCTTAGGGTGCTGGACTAGGACCTGGGTGAGCAGGGTTCAAATCCCCACACACCCGTGAAGCCCACAGGGTGTGACCATGGGCCGGTCACCACCGCTCTTGGCCTAACGGACCTCACAGGGTTCTTGGGAGGATAAAATGGGGACGCGGGGATCCATGTACACCACCCTGAGCTCCTGGGAGGAAAGGTGGGGTTTAAGTACAAAGGCAAAAAGAAATAATCCCAGCTCTGCCTTCCCTAACCTGGTGCCCTTCAGAGGTTGGGGACGTTTGCTGTAGACTGATCTAGGCATTGCTGGCTTAGCTATCTAGACAGGCGAGATAACTGCATAGGTCTTTATCACTCGGGGTACCCAACACAGTGTGAGCATTGGAGAAAGAGCCTTACCTCAGCAGCAGGACACCTGCTTTGCGTGCAGAAGGTCCCAAGTTCAACCCCCCCCCAATGGCATCTCCAGGTAGGGCTGGGAATGACCGCTGCCTGAAACCCTGGAGAGCCGTTGCTGCCAGTTAGAGTTGGCGTTACTGAGCTAGATGGGCCAAGGGTCTGACTCGGTATAAAGCTGCTCCCTTGGTTCTAAACCTGAACCCAGTACCTTTCTGCATAGGGGACTCTCCTGAGCGAGCAGGATATGCTCCTTGGAATCCTGTGTAGCACAGTCAGCATTTCTGGGGTCTCCTGGGTTTGTTGGGGGGCAAGGGGGCCTTGCCTGTGCCCCACTGTACTCGGGGGCGGGGGAAGGTTTCAAATAGCCCTGAGGCCAGGGTTTGATGCGAAAGGGGAAAGTGTTTTTCTTCCTCTCTTGTTACAGAAAAATTTAGGGACACCCAATAAATCTGAACATTAGAAGATTCAGGACAGGTAAAGTGAGTTCCTCTTCACACCACGCATAGTTAAACTAGGGAATTTGCTCCCACCAGAGGCAGTGATGGCCACCAACTTGAATGGCTTTGGAAGAGAATTCGACAAACTCAATGGGGGATAAGGCTACTAACCACAATGGCTATGCTTTTCCTCCACAGTCGGAGGAAGTACGCGACTGGCGGTAATACCAGTTGCAGGAAAGGGTCAATGCTCTTGTGCCCAGGTCTTGCTAGGGGGCTTCGGGAATGCTTTGATTTGGATTCATGCATTGCGCAGGGGGTTGGACTTGATGGCCTTATAGGCCCCTTCCAACTCTGCTATCCTATGATTCCCACTGGGGCATCTGGTTGGCTGCTGTGAGAACAGGAGGCTGGGCTAGATGGGCCAGTGGCCTGATCCTGCGGATGGGCTCTTCCGATGTTGGTCCGGTACAGCTTTGCAAGGCTCCGTTTCCCCTCCAAATCTGCAGTTCGTGCCTTCCTCTCTCTCTGTCCTTTCAGGCATTTGTGGAGAACTATCCGCAGTTCAAGAAGATGTCCGGCACAGTCTCCAAGCACGTGACGGTGGTCGGGGAGCTCTCCAGGTTGGTGAGCGAGAGGAACTTGCTGGAGGTGTCGGAAGTGGAGCAAGAGCTGGCTTGCCAGAATGATCACTCCAGCGCTTTGCAGGTACCCGGCCCTGCAAGCGGACCCTTCTCTGCAGCCCCTCAAACGCCCTCTCGGCTTGGTGCTTTGGAGTAAACGTTGCCATTGAAGTGAAAACAACCGTGCCTCGTTCCCAAGGCTCCCAAAGCAGCCTTTCCCAGGCTGGTGCCCTCCAGACTTAGACACATTAAAAACTGACCTCTCGCACAGGTCACTTGCCGTAATGCCAAAAGACACACACCCTTGTCCTTTTTTAAAAAAAAATTAAATTAATGAATGAATAATGGGTGGCATTCAGCTAAGTTTGACTTAGCATTTGTTGTGATGATTAATTTCTATGACTCTGCTCTGAGTAGGACTACCACTGGATAAAACCCAGTGCATGGCAATAAAAAATACTTAAAATGGTGTACAACAGCTGATTGGGAAGCTGTTTGAAAGTCAACCTTGAAAACGGCAATTCTTGCCACGCCCACTTTTCCACTTTGGACACGTCCTCTTTGACATGTCATCCTCCCTTCCCTGAGGCTTGACCACGGGTCATTGCAGCCCTCGTTTTGAAAATCTTACCCATCCACGCCATATTTAATCACTGTTTATTGTGATGTCCGAATGCAACTAGTGGCTGTTTTTTCACGAGATGCTCAGCTGTTGTTATATTTAGCCACGATCTGTTCAACAAACCACGAGTCGTCTCACAGATGAGCAAAAAAGCCACGGCTTGATTCTCCGGACCTTGTTCCATTTTCCAGCCGCTCTTGACTCATGCCTTTGTAGCTTGGCAATTGTCTGAGGCAGGGCAGCCAAACACAGCACGGTTAAGCAAGACTGTTGGGTCCAGACATAACACCAAAGCCATAGTTAAAACAAGCCATGATTTGTAGGCCAAAAAACCCCCATGACTTCAGAGCCTGCTTTGTTAGCAGAAAACAAACTATAGTTTGGTGGTCTGGGTTCAGCCTTTCAAAGCAACTAATCCATGGTGCACAAACCACGGTTTAGCATTCTGTGTCTGCACGTGTGCTTCTAGTCTTTAAGCCTCAAATAACGTCGAAAGTATGCGTTGCAGTACTGTTTTTTGGACAAGTGCTTGCTTCTCAGTGCATTCTGAAATTTAAAAGCTCAGAAATAATCTGGGCTCCATTTTGTTCTGAAAAAGGTTCTCCTCTTCTGGATCCTGCTCCCCTGCCCGCTGCCTGCCTTGCCCCAGTCTGGATCTTTCTGAGAGAGGCTGAATCTTTAAATAAAGCATTTCTTTGGTGCAGTGGAGCTTTTTTTTTTTTTTTTTGAATTTTATTTTTTGGGGAAAACTTTCACAAGGAAACGTCTGTCTGACCCTGGAGCAGCATAGATGGGACGTCTGTTCCCTTTGCAGCCCGCAGAATTAATAGGCTGACCCCACTATCTGACACCGCATCAGTGAGGATGAATTGGTGCTGTTGACTGTTAACAATGCAGCCCTTTTAAGAGGAATCTTCCAGGGTTGCCGGGCTGTAGATGGGCACAGAGATCAAAATAGGGGTGGGGTTGGATGCCTTTAGGGCAGAAACATGTGCGTATGTCTCAGCATCTGACTGCTGGGAAATCTCTTTGGGGTCCTTGTGGCTTTTCCAAGTCTCTGGCTGCAATCCTCGAAGATCTAGCATTTCGGGGGCTCACAAATGCCTTCATGGATACATGGGGAATGTCTGTAAGCATATGCATAACCATCTCTTCATCTGGGACTTTTTCTTTTTAAAAGAAAACCTTATAATTAACTTAGGGAACTCACTGCCACAAGATTGGGTGACTGCTGCTACCTGAGATGGCTTCAAAAGGGCTTTATTTATTTAAAATATTTCTATCCCACCCTTCTACCCTATAATAGGGCACTCAGGGCGGCTTACAAAAATAAAATCAAACATGTACATAATAAAATTGTAAACAGTAAAATCACAAAAACTTTAAAATAAATTTAAAATACAATTAAAATACATATGTATACATATACACAGACATATATTCTAAAGGGACTACAAAGGTAAAATTTAACGCATAAAATCAGTGTCAGGCTCTACCTTCAATCCCAGACATATTTGGTGGAAGGGAAGGGTTCAAGTAAGGATGGCCTCATGGAACATTTATTTCATTATTATAAAAGCATTTCTGCACCGCCATATCATAAAATTGGCCGCCCTGGGCTCCTGCTGGGGGGAAGGGTGGGATATAAATCAAATAATAAATAAATAAAATAAAATATCCGGGTGGGATGTAACATGAAAACCTAAAACACTATTAAAAACAATACAGATAATCATCAAAAGTGACCGACTAATCAGTAAAATTGAGTAGCCGCAAAGGCCTGCCGCCATAAATGTTCTTCAAGTGATGCCTGAAAACCAAAAGCAAGAGGGTGACTGTTGCATCTCTGCTGGAAGAGTGTTCACAGCGTGGAATCGTCGACACATTTAGGTCAGCCTTCCCCAACCAGGCCACCCTCCTGACGTTAGACCTAAGCTAGTCATCTCCATTCATTTCCATGGGTCTACTCTGTGTTGGACAAACATGGGTTACAATCCAGCCTCCCCTTAAGACCCAAGCCTATAGCCCCTTCCCAGGAAAATGTCTCTCCTCCTCCCCCCACAGAACATCCGGCGGCTCTTGCAGAACCCCAAAGTGAGTGAGCTGGACGCCACCCGCTTGGTGATGCTCTACGCCCTTCACTACGAGCGCCACAACAGCAACAGCCTCCCCGGCCTCATGACGGACCTGAGGAACCGAGGCATTTCTGAGCGGCACCGCAAGGTGGGTGGAAGTGCCGTATGCACTGGGTGGTGGAAATCTTTCCTTGAGACAAAAGATATTTTGTGTGTGTGTGTGCAGGGCCCTTGCCAGAGGGCAGCCAGGGCGGACCCTGGCCGAGGGCCCCTGAAGGGCCCCTCCTTAGGGTGGAAGGGTAGCGCTCCCGTTCCGTGATCCATGGCAGCATCAACTCCCAACACTGCCGCAGATTGCAGCTCCCAGGCACTCCCACACACACAGACCGTGCGGGCTTCAATAAGCCCAGGCGCACATCCCACCTACCTCTCCTGTTGCTGGGATGGCTATGCGTGCATGCCTGCCATTAACCAAAATGGCAGAGGAGGCTTCCCTAAGGGGCTGATGCTCCTGCCGCCATCTTGGTTGATGGCAGGCATGTGCGCACTGCACACAAGCGGTTAACATGAGGCGATGGGAGAGGTAGGTGGGGTGTGCGGGCGGGCACCGCAGGCCTGGGGCAGGCTGGTGCCCAAGGGCCTAGTCATGCCTGGCGCTGGCCCTGTGTGTGTGTGTGCATAAAACTTAAAAAATTAAACTGTTGCTTCTGTGCATTTGTCTAGTTGCAGACACAATTGCAGCCCTCTGTGAGCTAAACTCCTTACTAAAAACCTTTTAAATCATGTGGGAAGGCCTTGATTAAGATTCTTGCATGGTGTTTACATTATTATCATCATCATCATTGTCATTATTATAACATTTCTATCCCACCTTTCCTCCAAGAAGCTCCAGGTGGCATGCAAACATGGTTCTCCCCCTCCTGATTTTATCCTCACAGCAGCCCTGTGAGGTAGGTTAGGCTGAGAGATACAGGGCCCGAGGTCACCCAGTGGGCTTCACGGCCCAGTGAGGATTTGAGCCTGGTCTCCTAGGTCCCAGTCTGACACTCTAACCACTATGCCACCACTGGCTCTCAGTATGACTATTATCACTATCTATTAATTACCACTTACATGCCAAAGTGGCTTCTAAGCAGCCTACAAGTCTTAAAATCCATACGCCGAAAGATGATTCCATCAAAGTGTGAAAAAACACCCATCATCAAAATATGCAGTGAAACAAGCCGATCGAAAAGCGTAACAATCAAAAAGGGCTAAAAACCGATTAAAACAATGAAATGCAATTCGATACAGCTTAGGATGAGGGACCTTCAGGCCCTGCAGGCCACACGTGGCCCTCCAAAACCTCTCTGCCTGGCCCTCAGGATTCTTCCTCGGGCCATGCCCCTTGCCAGCTCTGCTCTGCCACCTCTTCCCCCTTGAGTCATTTTCCGTGCCTGAGTGGCAATGCTGCTTCTTGCAGGGGGACCCGTGGCCTGCTGTTGCAAGGCCAGGGTTGTATCCCTTGCTGTGAAAGGTTCCCCACGCCCCCGGCTGCCACATTGCACACTGCCTGTTCCAGCGCGCATCTAACTTAGACTAAAGTCCCGCTCGGCTCCGGACAGCTTTCCTCCCAAGTAATCGTGGAAGCCTAGGAATCTGCCCTTCTCGCTCAGTATTGTCTGCACTGGCCGACAGCAGCTCTCCAGGGTTTGAGCCCCACCTGGAGATGTTACAGACTGAACCAGGGGGACCTTCCTCATGCAAAGCAGACGTGCTGCCACTGAGCTTCATTCCCACCCACCCCCCAGCTGCCTTATCCGGAGGCAGAGCATTGGTCCATCTAGCTCGCACTGGCTGGCAGCAGCTGTGCACGGTTGCAGGCAGGAAACATCCCCCCCTCTTCTTGGAGCTGCTGTTGGGGATTGAGCCTGGGACTGTCTGCGCACAAATCAGGCGCTCAGCCACTGAGTATGTGTCGGACGGCAGCCTTAAGCAAGTTTCTGGGTTCAACCAGGCATTTCGCCTTCTCTTTTGGCACAGCTGGTGTCCGCAGTTATAGGATATGGCGGGAAGCGGGTTCGAGGGAGTGACCTCTTCAGCCCCAAAGACGCTGTGGCCATCACCAAGCAGTTCCTCAAAGGACTGAAGGTATTTTATTATCAGGACGAATGTTGTTATCACGCCTTACCCCGCGTGACGAGAGGACAGCCTTCCTCCTGTGTTTTTCTCTCTTTTTTAAATAGGGGGTTGAAAACGTTTACACCCAGCACCAGCCTTTGCTGCACGATACGCTCGATCAGCTCATCAAGGGGAAACTGAAGGACAACCAGTATCCTTACCTGGGCCCCAGCACTCTCCGCGACAGGTAATGCAGCCGTGGGATGCGGATGCGGTAGAGAGAGATTTATTTGTATCAGCTGCTGGCCGTTGCAGTTTGGTTATAAAATACAAATGGCTGAAGCGGGTGAAATGACCGAGCTAAATTAAAACACCATCGGTTGCCATTTGTGCAAAATGAATAAATAAACAAACAAACAAGAACGCCGCCACCGAGCAGGTAAAACTGCCACACTCGGTTTGAGAGTTTTAAAATCGCCAGGCATCTTTACGGCCCTTATGTTAATGGTGGCGGCTGCTGAGAATTTTGCTGTCTTTGCAAGTTGACAGCTTCTCTTGATCTGCAAGGAGAAAAGTTGTGTGATAATGGTGCTAATATGTGGGGCAGGTGGAGAGGCCCCCCCTCGTCCATCAGATTGTTGTCTTACATGCAGCAGAAGCCACTGGAGAACAGAGATTAATTGGAGTATTGTTTTTAATCTTTAACCAAGCCATTACCTGGTTAGTTACAGTAATTAATAAATACATGCTCTCAGTTTTATGTGTTTTTGTCTGTCTGAAAATGTTTACAATTTTGAAATTTGGGTGTAGTTTTAAAATTGTTTAAATATGTGTTTTAATTGTAGATGGAAGTTTTAGTTTGTACACCGCCCAGAGAGCTTCGGCTATGGGGCGGTATAGAAATTTAATAAAATAAATAATAATAAATAAATAAGAACTTAAGAAGAGCCTGCTGGATCAGGCCAGTGGCCCATCTAGTCCAGCATCCTGTTCTCACAGTGGCCAACCAGGTGCCTGGGGGAAGCCCGCAAGCAGGACCCGAGTGCAAGAACACTCTCCCCTCCTGAGGCTTCCGGCAACTGGTTTTCAGAAGCATGCTGCCTCTGACTAGGGTGGCACAGCACAGCCATCACGGCTAGTAGCCATTGATAGCCCTGTCCTCCATGAATTTGTCTAATCTTCTTTTAAAGCCATCCAAGCTGGTGGCCATTACTGCATCTTGTGGGAGCAAATTCCATCGTTTAACTATGCGCTGAGTAAAGAAGTACTTCCTTTTGTCTGTCCTGAATCTTCCAACATTCAGCTTCTTTGAATGTCCATGAGTTCTAGTATTATGAGAGAGGCCTACCAGGTGCCTGGGGGAAGCCTGCAAGCAGGACCTGAGTGCAAGAACACTCTCCCCTCCTGAGGCTTCCGGCAACTGGTTTTCAGAAGCATGCTGCCTCTGACTAGGGTGGCAGAGCACAGCCATCACGGCTAGTAGCCATTGAGAGCCCTGTCCTCCATGAATCTTAAAGTTTTGTAAATTGTATTGTTCTTTTTCTTACTTGTATTTTGTATTTCTGTGTATTCTTTGTGAGTCACCTTGGGGGCCTTTTTAGCCAAAAGGTGGCATAGAAATAAACCCTAACGACATGTCATAACATACCATCATTCAGTTGCTGAACCAGCTTTTCTAGGGTAATACAATTTGATGGATTTCTCTGCCACGGCAAAAGAGCCAGCCCTATTGTGCACCATACATTTAAAGCAGGGTCATGCCTCTTGAGACAGCCATGGCTTCCCCTAAAGAATCCAGGGGTCTGTCGCTTGTGAAGGGTGCTGAGAGTTGTTAGGAGGGCCTCCGGCAACAATCCCCAGAGTGGTTTAACAATCCATCCTTCTTTCCCAGGGAACTCTGGGAATTGTAGTTCAGGGAGGGGAAATGGGGGTCTCCCAGCAAGCACCCTGAACAAACTACATTTCCTAGGATTCTTGGGGGCAGGGAAGCCACGCAAGTGGTATAAGAGTGCTTTTAATGTATAGTGCTGATGGGACCCGAGTCTTGGCAGTCAACCCATTGAAATAAATGAGCGTGGCTCTCTTAGGCCCGTTAGTGTCAATGAACGAGTAGAGCGTTGTGGTCGTCGAGAGTCATTTTTGAGCATTCCTAGTGACAGCTTCAGTGGCTGGCAGGGACGCCGCTATCTGTCGTTGGGTGCCCCTGCTGGGTGGCTGCTTCCCCGGGGGATAGGGGTGTTGATCGGGTTTAGGGACTTGCATAAAAACATCAGGGCGGCTTTGCTTTCGGCTCCTCTGCAGCGCACTCGCGGCGGTCCTGATAATGGGGACGGAATCCAGAGGGCATGGGAGATGGTTTCACGACCAAGAGTCACGTTGGGAAGCTTTTTCCATCGCGTCTCGGAACTTGCTCTGATCGAAGCCGAATCGAAAAACACAGATGGGGTCATTTGCCCTCCTCAGGTTTAAGCAACCATTGGTTTAAACCACAGGCGGGGAACCTTTTTTCGTTTGAGGGCCGTGTGCCTTTCTGTGCAGCTTTCTGGGGGCCACGGGCCTGTGGTGAGCAGGGCCCAGCGGCTAAGGTGCGCAGACCAACAAACGTGCATTTTAATTTTTGTTCAGGAGGCTAGTTTCTGCACGCTCCTCTCTGCCCTCCAGCAAGGCAAGAGGCATTATCAGAATTCAAGGACGTATTCAGCCAGGGAGCAGCACACCAGGATGGTGCAAAGCAGTGACCGTGAGTGCTGTGTGGCCTGGGGAGAGTTCTGAGGGCCAGACAGAGAGGTCTGGAGGGCCACATTTGGCCTGGGCCTGAGTCTCCCCCTCCCTGGTTTAAATTAACAAGGCAGCTTATTACTTTTTTTCCTCCGCAAGTGAGGTACAGAATCTGGAGAGGAAAAAGGAAAGAAGGGTCTTGAATCCTACTGGCCACTCAAGAACTGCTTGGTGCCACTTCCTTGTCCTCTGTAGTTTCCAGCCGTACAGACCTCTGATCCATCTGATAAGACTTTAATGATAATCTTCAAAATCCCTAAGGGAAGCAGGGAGGGTTTTTGTCACAAATGGTGTCTAGATTTTGTGGCCCGTTGACAGCTTAATGGCACATTAATCACTTGAGTTATGAATAAGAAAAGGGAATTATGAGTTCACAAGAGGCAAATTGTTTGTAGGCCATTCAGGTCTGCCAGGAAATGTCCCAAATTCTCATCAGGAGGTGGCTGGATGGGCACCTCGCCCCCCCCGTTGGATTTCAGGTTGTGGTGCAGCATTTCTGAGTCAGATGAAAGCGCCCCTGTTTGTTTGTCTGACAGATAAGAAAAAGACAGCATTGTAATCTTGCATGTGCCCATTTAAAGACAGGCCTGCTTTAAAGGAGGGATTCTTTGGGGAGCGAGAAGATAGGCAAATTCATGGGCAATCTCTACTTTATTAGAGCTGTCTGAAATCCAGATTTTGTCATTTATTTTTCCCTCCCCATTTCAATCTCAGTTTGAAATCCGCGAGTTTCTTTCCTGCTCAACTAGAGATCCTGCTTTTTAAAATATCTATATCTATCTATCGCTCGATCGATCTATCAATCAATCGATCATCTATCTATCATCTTTCTATCTTCCATCTCCTGTCTGTCTGTCTGTCTGTCTATCTATAATAGCGACCTGAGATGGCAGAATTTTGGGACTGGCTGGGTGCAAAATTCAACCCACTGCAAATCTCACTTTTCACCTCAGAAGACAGGTGAAACATCCCTGCTGGATCAGGTCATCTAGTCCAGCCTCCTGTTCTCACAGTGACCAGCCAGATGCCTCCGTGGAAAGCCCACGGGCAGGACATGAGGGCAACAGCTCTCTCCTCACTTGTGGTTCCCGGCATCTGGTATTCAGAGGTATCCTTTACAGGCTGCAAAGAGAAGTGTTTGGGTATCAGTCCACTGAGGTTGTAACTGAGCCTTCGCCACCTGATGCTGCCAGACTCCAACTCCCATCCCTGGTCCAGGAACATACGACAGTCCCCACGTTTGCGGGGGAAGGGCTGGCATTATCTCATGGTACCACTCATCCCTAGCCTGGCATAGCAATTCAGGAGGAGAAGGCGGCCTCACATTTGTCAACATCCTGACGCTTCCCTCGAATACTAAGTTCAGGTGGCTGGAAGAGAAATAGCATCCTCGCAAAAAAATAAGAAAAGAGAAAAGGCTGTTTACTTCCAGGAGATGAGGCCACCCCTCAGTTGCCCTCTCCGCTCCCCATCTTGAAAAGCCGCAGAAAATAATGCACCCTCAGCAAAGTTTTGCAGCTGTGCTTAATGTTGGAGAAGTGAGCTTGTCTTGGGGTGGCCTTGATGGATGGCTGTTGGCTTTGGCTTTAAAAAAAAAATAGGCTAGGCTAAGAGACGATAACTGGCCCAAGGTCACTCCCAGTGAGCTTCATGGCTGGGTGAGGATTTGAACCCAGTTCTCCCCTCTCCCTGGCCCTAATGCAGCACTCTAACCACTACACCACAACACAGCCACTCCCAGTCTCCTCGTTCCCACTAATAGCTGTTCTTGTTTCTTAAACTACTGCACACTTCTAGGGAACTAACATTCTGGCTCCACACTCAGACCCTTCCCTCTGCCTTAAGCTGGTTCAAACCTGCAGTAGCAACGCAGTCCCTTCCTCTACCCCCCCCCGTGTGTGTGTGTTTCCACTGTAGCATTTTTTGGGGGGGGTATTACACTTCTTTTACACACCTGCTCTGCACATGCACGCGCTGCTATGGGTGCAACAAATCCTTTCTGAGTTGTAGCATTTCTGTCTCTAATTTGTGAGAGACGCAAAGGGGGTAAATTGCAAAGGTGAGGTAAAGAAGAAAGATGTTTGGGGGGGCTCCCTGTTTCGTTGGCCATTTTGGAGCAACTGTGTATGCCTGGGTTCCCCAATTGTTTGGGCTCAGAGAGGGGGGAAATGGAAATGGCCTGCCTTCAAGTCCATCCCAACTTATGGCAACCCCATGAATAGGGATTTCATGCTAAGCGGTATTCAGAGGGGGTTTCCCATTGCCTCCCTCTGAGGCTAGTCCTCCCCAGCTGGCTAGGGTCTACTCAGCTTGCCACAGCTGCACAAGCCAGCCCCTTCCTTGTCCGCAACTGCCAGCTGGGGGGCAACTGGGCTCCTTGGGACTATGCAGCTTGCCCACGGCTGCACAGGTGGCAGGGCACGTCACCCTTGAGCCACTCCCTGTGGGGTGATATTTAGTTGGGGCATGCTGAAAATCCAAGCAGCTTCCATGGGTACCATAAAAAAACCCATTTCACAAAAGGAAAAACTGGTGATGCTCAGAATCACCCACCCCCCAAAGCATGCAATGCACTTATGCCACCACCACCCCAAAAAAACAAAGGCAGAGGGGGAAGCTGACAAATCATGCCCCCAAAAGTAGGCAAAACATGCCCCAAACAACAACACCCCCCCAAACAACCCAAACAATCAACACGTGGGGGCCAGAGGCTTCCTGGAGCCAGTGTGGTGTAGTGGTTAGAGCAACCTTTCCCAACCAGTGTGCCTCCAGATGTTGTTGGACCACAATTCCCATCTTTCCTGACCATTGGCAGTGCTGGCTGAGGCTGATGGGAGTTGTGGTCCAACAACATCTGGAGGCACACTGGTTGGGAAAGGCTGGGTTAGAGTGTCAGCCTATGACTCTGGGAGACCCGAGTTCAAACCCCCAAATGCCTCGTTGGGGTGACCTCGAGCCAGTCACTGTCTCTCAGCCTAGCCTACCTCACAAGGCTGTTGTGAGGACAAAATGGGGACGGAGAGAGAACCAGGTAAGCCACCTTGAGCTCCTTGGAGGAGAGGTGGAATATTAAGGTAAAGATAAATAAAATTCTGAGAGAATGGGGGGGGGTAAGAGGGGGGAGGACACCTCCAGTTTTGTTCCAGCCAGTTCAGTGCCCTCCCCATGGTAAAAACAACAACAACTAAACAATTTAAGAAATGGGGCAGAAGGTCCTAGTGGTTATCTGAGGGATGCTGTGGAGTCCCTAGATCCCAGACGTATGCATTAAGTCAACTAGAGTCTGCACATGTGGGGTGGGGGGCAGGGCTCAGGAAGTGTTTCCGGCAGAAGAGATTGGTAACGCCGTGCACTTCCCACACACATCATCTGAGTCGCTGTCCTTTTCCAGGGTCTGTTATGACCTGCAAGCCCCTGTGCATGCGTGCATCTGGCCCATTCCTTCTCTTCCAGCCCCCCTTGCAAGAACAAGCCTGTCATCAGATACTTCACAGCACAGCCATGCTCTCCTCTCTCTGCCCCCCCCAAAGAACTCCAACTACAAAGAGCGCTGCGTGACTCACGTCTTCACCAGTGAGCAAAGCCGGCTCTGTCTGCACTGGCAAGCCATTCAGGGCCCTCGCAGCATCTCTTCCGCCTCTCTGCAGTTGCTAAATATATCCAGCTTAGTTTTAAAGTCTTGTGGCTTGGGAGGATCTCACATGTTGTTCCTGCTTGGGTTTTGGAAGCGAGAGAGAAAACTTATCCCCGTCTGCATCTGTCTTGGAATTGTTTTTTTTAAAGCTGCTGTTCTTGTTTTGCTGTTTGCCACCCGGGGCTCTTTTGGGAGGAAAGGCGGGATATAAGTTTCATAAGAAATAAGAAATAAATTCCTGAGGACTTGCTGAGCATTTTGCTGTTTTCCAGATATCTCTGCTTTATAACTGGAGCCATTTCCCAGGAACCTTTCCACTTCCTCTTACCCATCTCTCTTTCTCCCTCCCTCCCTCCCTCTCTCTCTCTCTCTCTCTCTCTCTCTCTCTTTCTCTCTCCCTCCCTCCCTCTCTCCCTCTCCCTCCCTCTAATAATAATAATAATAAATTTTATTTCTGAGTCGCCTATCTGGCCGAATCAACGGCCACTCTAGGCGACATACAATTTCATCAATAAATACAATAAAACCACAAAAATCATAATAATAATTAATAATATCAATATTAAAACTAAACCACCCCAGAGATCCCATAGGCCTGCCTGAACAGCCAGGTTTTCAAGGCCCGGCGGAAACCTGTCAGGGAAGGGGCATGGCGAAGATCGAAAGGAAGGGAATTCCAGAGGGTGGGGGCCACAGTCGAAAATGCCCTCTCTCTGGTCCGCACCAGCCTCGCTATTTTAACTGGTGGGACTGAGAGAAGGTCTTGCGTGGCAGATCTCGTCAGGCGGCATAATTGGTGATGCTGGAGGCGCTCCTTCAGATAAACTGGGCCGAAACCGTATAGGGCTTTAAAGGTCAATACCAACACCTTGAATTGGGCCCAGTAAACAACTGGTAGCCAGTGTAGATCTATCAACACCGGAGTGATATGATCACGGCGACGGCTGTTCTTAATCAAACATGCCGCCGCATTCTGTATCAGTTGCAATTTCCGGACCGTTTTCAAGGGTAACGCCACATAGAGCGCATTACAGTAGTCTAGGCGAGAGAAGACCATGGCCTGTATTACCCCTGGGAGCAGATGGGCAGGCAGGTAGGGTTGCAACCTCCTTATCAGATGTAATTGATACCAAGCTGCTCGTCTCACTGCCGAGACCTGAGCCTCCATGGACAACTGGGAGTCAAGAATGACCCCGAGGCTGCGGACCTGGTCTTTTAGGGGCAATCTTACCCCATTGAACACCAGGTCTATATCCCCCAGCCTGCCCCTGTCTCCCACAAGCAACACCTCGGTCTTGTCAGGATTTAGTTTCAGCCTATTCCTTCCCATCCATCCACTTACGGATTCCAGGCACTTGGAAATGGTGTCCACAGCCAACTCTGGTGAGGACTTAAACGAGAGATAGAGCTGGGTGTCATCCGCATATTGGTGACACCGCAGCCCGAATCTCCTGATGATGGCCCCCAGCGGCTTTACATAGATGTTGAATAACATGGGGGAGAGGATAGAACCCTGTGGCACTCCACAATTGAGAGGCCAAGGGTCTGAAACCTCCTCCCCCAATGCCACCCTTTGATGCCTGTCTGAGAGATAGGAACGGAGCCACCGTAAAACAGTGCCCCCTATTCCTAATCCCTCCAGGCGTTCTAAAAGGATACTGTGGTCAACGGTATCAAAAGCCGCTGAGAGATCCAGGAGGACGAGGAAGGTGAATTCTCCCCTATCCAACGCCCTCCTCATATCATCCACCAGAGCGACCAAGGCTGTTTCAGTTCCATGTCCAGTCCTGAAGCCCGATCTCTCAGTCTCTCTTTGCAGCTCATAATGAGCCACGAGGGGCAAGGATCCAGTAGACAGGTGCTCTCTCTCTCCCCCCTCCCCCCCTCTCTCTCCCTCTCTCCCCCCTCTCCCCCTCTCCCTCTCTCTCTCTCCCCCCCTCCCTCTCTCTCTCTCTCTCTCTCCCTTGTTCGTCTTACACGCTGTTTGTACCACAGACACAATGAGCAACCAAGCTGGTAAAATTGCCAGACTCAATTAAAGACAGCAGTAGCTGCAATTTGTGTAGAGGCCTATTAAAAGCAGGACTAAACAGATAAAAAATTGCCAAACTTGGTTAAAAATGGAAAACTATACAATTTCAATCAACTTACTTCCAGTATAAATTCAAATGCAATAGTCATTTTTTAAAAAAAATTAGGCATCCTCTAGTGCCCATGCCATCCAACCTTACTTTCACCATAGCTGGGACGCATACCAGTTTGGGCATAATACTAAGCTATGGTTTATTAAACTGTGGGTTAATAAACTGTGGTTTGTTTGATCACCCCAATCCTGCCTGGTGGCTTAACTATGGTGTGTTTACTGCCAGCACACCACAATCTGAAGCCATGGTTGGTTGTTAGCTTATGAACCTTTGTTTGTTTTAACTACGGTTTGGTGTTATGTGTGAACATAGCACCTTTCCTTCTCCATGGTTTGTCTGGCCACCCCGTCCCAGATGCTTACTAGGCTACAAAGATGTGAGGCAAGAGCAGCTGGAAAACAAAGCCAAATTGTGGAGAAACAAGCCACGGTTTGTTTGATTATCTGTGGAACAGCTCATGGGTAACCCAAGTTTCGTTAGGCAAACCATGGCTTATTGTTGCAGGCTGGAGAATGGTCTCCCCACTTAATGATTGGGCAGGGTGGTCTGGTGGGGAGGTGGCCCCTCTGGTATCCTGGACCCCAAAAGCCATTTCCTCAACCTAGTACCCCCAAATATTTTGGTCTGCAGCTCCCAGTCTCATTCCTGATGGTTGGCTGTGCTGACTGGAGTTGACAGGAGTTGGAAACCAATGGCGTCTTGAGTGCTGCTGTTGGAGAAGACTGATTTTTAGGTCCATCAAAGTTAGAATTATCACTCCGAATTGCGTCCACAAACAGCTGTTTCCCCGTTCTTTGTTGCAGGCCGCAAGACATCATTGTGTTCATAATCGGAGGGGCAACGTACGAAGAGGCCCTGACCGTTTATAATTTGAACCGTACCACCCCCGGGGTCCGGATTGTGCTGGGTGGGACTGTCATCCACAACACGAAAAGGTAATTTGGGGCTGCACTCGGATGGATGGGGCTGGCTGGTGCAGGGTGTCTTCTGCCGAGTGCTCTGAACACAAGGCTGTGATTTTTGTCCTAGCATAAGTTGGTGTAAGCAAACCCACTGACACCCCTGCAGTTGCATTAATGTGAGTGGTGCTCTGCCCATCTAACAACATAGCCACATGGCATGCCATTTATTCATTTTGTTGTTAGAGAAGTCCAGTGCCTCTCTGCCCTCATATACGCACTCACTGTCTTTCCCAATCGTTTATAAATTGAAAAGTTTCTAGCCCTCAGTATTCCAAATAAAATATTTGCTGGAGGGGGGGGAGAGAGGGGGGCATAAAGGCAGCATACATATGAGTACTCAAGTCTAACAAGGGAAAATAATGCCCCGTTCAAGTCAGATTCAATTTATGTAATGAGTTCTGGAGGCAACTGTGTATTTTTGGTGCATACAAACCATTGCTAAGAGGGAAAAGAATCCATTTGAAGTTTTCCTCCGTTCCCCAAAGTGCCCAGCTAGGAGGTGACTCACAAGTACGGTTTGTGAAAGGGGGGTTGTCTGGCCATCACAGGTAGACTGCCTCTGAGCCTGGCTGTTCTCTCCTGGCTGTATGGCCATTCATGAAGCCTTGTTCACTCTCTTCCTTTCACTCTCTTCCTTGTACTATGACTATGTGCCAGTGTGGTGATGTGGTTAGTGTGTCAGACTGGGGCCTGGGAGACCAGAGTTCAAAACTCTGCTCGCCCGTGACACTCCCTTGGGTGACCTTGGGCCAGTCACGGTCTCTCAGCCTAACCTACCTCACAGGGTTGTTGTGAGTATAAAATGGGGAGGGGAAGAACAATGGATGCCACCTTGAGCTCCTTGAAGGAAAAAGTGGGATATAAATGCAATAAATAAATAAGAAGGAACAAGATCTGGTGCCGGGGGGAGTCGAGGGTGGGGGTTTGCTTCCTGCCTTCCCTCCAGACCTTTTGCAGCATTCTGCCCCCCTCCCCCCTGCCCTTCAAATTCGCTCTTGCTGTTGTGCAGGGCTGTTAATGAGGCTCTTGGGATCCTCCTGCTCCTGCAGGAAGTGAGCATCCAGCCTGTGTGTGTGTTGTATGTGTGTGTGTGTGTGTGCCTGTCTCGCCTCCTCTTAGAAGCCTCCTTTGGCTCCTTGCTGAGCTTTGCTTTAAAAACAACACTTCTCATTTCAAGCCGCATCAACCAAATTCGCACTTTCCAAAACAATAGGAGAATTAAAACACAGCCATGCTTCAAAATTCACACTTAATTTTGCCTCTGCGCCTCCCGCTGCAAGGTCTTGTGGTGCAGATGCTAATTTCAGTCAGGGATGGGGTTGGACTGGATGACCTCCCAAACCCCTTCCCACTCTATCATTCTCTGGCCTGTTTGCAGGTAGGTTTCACGCAGGTGCGGGGAGCACCTGGAATGGCTTTTGTCTATGTTAATCTGCTATTTTATTTTATTTTATTTAGAAATAGGCAGTTAAGAAATTTAATTAACTAACATATGCAGTCTTTTCACATCGTAAACGTCACAAGCCCCTTCCTTTTGCATGAATGAATATTTTTATCGCTCAGAGCCATAGGCTACCACAGTTTAATACATGTAAAAGGAAAATGCAAAATACATATTAAAATACAAGCCAGGTTTCATCAAACATACGTCATACAGAAAAGAACAACAGCCTTAAAGTTAAAATGAAATTTCCTCTCCGGGGCAAAAGATACACTGACCCTTTCGTTTTGAAAAGTGTCTTATAAGTAGGACCTTTTAATGATAAAAGTGTTAGGAGTAGAAAAGTTGTGTTTGTGTGCACACACGTTGTGATTTCTGCTCTTCAGAAGCACGGGTAGGGATACTTCATCCGCCAACCCCAGAAGCATGACATGTTCTCACGGCACAGAAAAGATTTGTTTGGTTTCTCGCTGTCAAAAGAATCAGATGTACCGCCTACCAGGGGGAGCGGGCGGATAGGTGGAAGGGGGGGAGAGAGGGAGTTCCCCTTGTGAGCAAAATACCAAATACTGAGATTGGACCCGAAACTTAAGTATCTCTCAGAAAGTGGGTTACAAAGGCAAGTCTGCATTAACCTACATTTTGTTTTACCAAATCTTGATGGAATTAGCTAGGGTGCCCCCGCCCTCCAGATTTTTTCTCTCTCCCCTCCCCCACAACTGATTCAGCTGCCCTCCCATAAATCCTGATGTCCAGATGTTGCTAGACTTCAGCAGTCAGCATGATGATGATGAATTGTCCCAAAGGCCCATCTAACCTTGCAGGGTTGTCGTGAGGATTCCCAAAGCAGTGAATGTGGGGAAATCCAAAGCATTTATCTGGAGTTGTGGGTGTGTATATTTATATTTATTTTTACACATACATATGGGGCTTCTTAGGCAGAGGGGCTGGCCTTCAGATACTCTCCAGCCCCCACCTTCTCATTTTGCAAGCGGACCCACAAGTAACGACACCATAGCGCCTCTTTCATATTATCCTTACGACAGCCCTGTGTGGGGGACAGTGACCTGCCGGCAGCCACTCAGAGGGGCTTGGAATTTGAACTCACGTCTGTTGGGCTACAGAGCAACAGCTACAGGGCTTTTATGGAGCTGAGTGCATTTAGGTACATTGGAATTTGTACGTAAAACAACCAAAAGATATATATAATTTTCTTCATAAATTTTACTTGGAACTTGGAAGAGCCATTGATCATCTTTATGCTTGCTCTCGTGGGGAGCATAGTTTATTGCTTTGGATCTTAGTCTTATTTATCCATTGCTTTGCATAAACATTTGCAGACTGCTTTGGGATCCACAAAGTCCATTATATTGAAATATTTGTTGAATTTAATAGATGGCCGTCTTTTGTCTCCCCCCCCCATTAACCTGCAGTCATTTCCCGACACTTTTTCGTTTGTAAACTATAAAAAACATTTTGCTCATCTCCTCACCTCACTTTCTTCCTTTTAAAAAATGCAGCAGGATTCTAGACTCAAGAGTAGACCCATCGATAGCTTTGCACGCAAAATGTCCAGGTTCAGTGCTCAGCATCTCCAGTTAAAAAAAAAAAAAGATCCGGTGACAGGAAATGAGGGAGGTCTCTGTCTGCCCAAGACCCTGGAGATTGTTGCCAGTTGGCGTAGACAAGATCTGATGGTGTGACTCGGTAAAAGGCAATTTCGCACTTACAAATGCTGGTGTCAAGGTACAACTTTAGTTGCTAACAGTGGCGGCTGGTGGCTCCGTGTCAGTGGGGCAGTGGAATCCGCTCTGGGTTTTAGCCTGAACTTCCAAGCACTGAACTTTCCAGCTGAAATACCTTGGTCAGCTCTTGAAAGTTGGGACTAAAACCTGGAGCGGATTACATTGACCCACTGACACGGAGCCACTGTTTGCTAATACTAGACTGTTGTATTTCTTTTTTTAAAATTCGCAAACGAGGATGCTTTTAGGCTGGGCAGAAGTGCAGGAAATCTTCGAGAGGTTCCATTTGCTTATCTTGTTTTTCTACATAGGGGCAGTGTCACCTGTGGAGAACAAGACAGGCTTTTAGGGTGCACAGGAATCTGCAGCAACTAATCTGGGGGTTAACCCATTGACCCACTTAGAAAGATAAACCCTGTTCCTTTCCATGTGCCAGCCACCCCCCTCTCCTGATTGTCTTCAACTAGCAATTTTAAAAGAAAAACAAAATCACGTCGCTGGATATCCACTGATGGCTCCAGTGTTTATGAACAAAGACTTTGTGCTTCATATATAAATGTACTCATTTAAAAGCATGCATTAAACCAATATTTCAGAAAATCTCTTAAAGTGGTGCACAGTCTGGAAAAAACAAGCAATGTGTCATTAAAACATTAAAACAAAAGCACCTGAAAAACTGTGAAGTTGTTTAAAAACATTAAAAACAAAAGCACAACATAAAAACAGCAAAGCAGCAATTTAAAAACACATAAACTAACATACAAACTAACTCCATTAAGAAGCATTGCATCTGAGACAATATGACATTTGTTAGTATTGTTATTGAAAGATGTTGCTGTTGCTTTTTTAACAATATATTTTTATTTAAATGTTTGTAAACTGTATTGTTCTTTTCTGATATGTACTTTTTATTTGTGTTTATTTTTTGTTAGCTGCCTCGAGGGCCTTTTTGGCCAAAAGGCGGCATAGAAATAAACTGTAACATAACATAACATAAAAAGCCAGTGAGCCAGTGGTGGTGTAGTGGTTAGTGTTGGACCGGGACCTGGGAGACACAGGTTCAAATCCCCACGTGGCCATGAAGCTCACTGGCTGTGACTTTGGGGGCCATTCGCTATCACTCAGCCTAGCCTACCTCGCAGAGCTATTGTGAGGATAAAATTGAGAGGGGAGAACTGTGATTGTATGCCACCTGCATCTCCTTGCAGGAAAAGTGGGATAGAATAAATATTTTTTTTAAAAAAGCGAATTAACCAGAAATGCAGTGGATTCAAACACATAAAACAGGCTCCAATCTTACGGGTCAGGGAAAGCCTGGGTGAAAAGATATCTTAAATCCTGCAGTATTCTGTAGCAGTGGTTCGTAACCCTTTTTTGGATCACAGACCCCATCCAGAATCTGATGAAAGCTGTGGATCCCCCCCCCCGAAAAATGTACAAACACATACACACAAAATATTTTGCATACAATTTATTTTACTGCATTGGAAATTGGTCTGTGTGCTCAGTTCACAGACACCCTGAAGCCCAGTGGACCACAAGTTTAAGAACCCCTGTTCTATAGGGTGCTATAAGTAACATTTCCCCAGATCGAAGTGATCGTACAGGTCTGTGCGGCAGCCGATGAGGAAGGGAGATAGCATAGCCGCTGGACAGGCCTCGTTTCCGCAGGATTAAGTCTCCCATAAAAAAGCACAGCAGGAAACCACATCACCCACGCAACTTCTTTTTGAAACAATAAAATAAAACCCCTTGTATGGCATTTCACAACTTGCTGAGAAACCATCTGTATGTTGCTTTTCCAGCATGACGATAAAATAATATTGTCAACAGGCTTCACAAAACCGGGGTGCTGTGCAGGAACTGAACCTGGCTAAGTTGAAGGTGCTAGTTCTGGCGTATAACGCCCTTTACGGCTTGGGGCCAGGATCCCTGACAGATCGTCTCACCCCTTTTATACTCAAATGGATCACTGCCCTCTGCAGGTGAGCCCCCCCCCCAAAAAAAATCTTTATAAACCGCTTGCTTGCTTGCTTGCTAAGCTATGCCATTTGCGGCGTTGCTGGGCCTAAAACTAGCCAGGAGAGGAGAGAGAGAAGCCTGAACTATAATTGGAAGAAAGCTGGAGGGATGGATAGCGAGGAGGAGGGATGCTCTCGGAGCCCCCCCTCCCAGCCCAAGGACGTCCCCCACCTTTGAATTTGCAACTCTGGAAGGAGAGCGAGCAAAGCCTGGCTTCTGCAATGGCAGGAGCTCCTCTGCGGACTTTGTTTTTTTCCCATAAGCCTTGGCCGGCAGTTCTGTGGTTCTCTTGGATCTGCTCCAGGGCGAGTGTGTGATAAACATTTTCTGCAAGGTTTCCCACACACACACCCCAATCATCTTGTGCCTCCTGTAGCATCACACTCTGTGGGGATCTTCTGTCATTTAATCCCTGATCAACTTGTACAAGAAAAAAAAATTTTTTAATCATCAGCTGAAAAGAATGAGTCATTTTGGCAGAGAATAACCCCCTGTGTAACCATGCTGTTTCAGTAAGCGTTCTTGCTGATGCATATGTTAGTGGCATCTGTCGCTGCTGCTCTGTGTGTGTGAGAGATACACAGTTTTGTGATGCACAAAAGAACTCCCCCAGACCTTTACATTAGGGGTGGCTAAACCCTTGGCCTCGAGGAAGGGGAGTACAGAGATGGAGGCAATGTTACCGTGTTTCCCACCGTCTGTCTGGACAGTGTAGTTTGTAGAAGTCCTGATGGATGACAAAAGCCGTTATTCTTACTGGTGCTGCATTTTGTTTTATTGATTATGGATATGCCTGGTTCTTGCAGCAGAGGAGCAGTGTTCAAGAGCACTTTGTTATTTTTAATGTAGATTGTGATGGTTATTGTTATTTAACTCTTGTAAATTGTGTTTTGTAAATCGTATTGCTTTATTGTTTTATTGATATATTCTTGTATTGTATTTTGATATTTGTGTCTTCTGTAAGCCGCCTTGAGGGCCTTGAGCCAAAAGACGGGGTATTATTATTATTATTATTATTATTATTATTATTATTATTATTATTATTATTATTAATAATAATAATAATAATAATAATAATAATAATAATAATAATAATAATAATAATAATAATAATAATAATAATAGGCAACATGGCAGAGGTGTATACAATCATGCATGGTGTGGAGGAAGTGGATAGAGCGGGGGAAATTCTCCCTTTTTTTCATATCATGAGAACTCATGGAGAACCAGCGAAGCATTGGGACATTGGGAGGTTCAGGACAGACGAAAGGAAGGGCTTCTTCCACCGTGCAGAGTTAAACGACGGAAGTCAGACAGAATGGCGGACGGCGACCGGGGTGGCTTTGAAAGAGGATTGGCTGCCTTCCTCTCTGTGCACTTGCCTGTGTTCTCTCTCGGCACTGTCAGGGGCAGGACGGCCTTGAAGGCCAGTTCCTGGGGAGAGCCGTGCTGCTGCGCTCTGGCCGTGCTTAAGGGCTTCCCGGAAGAGGCGTCTGGTCGGCCCTTGTGAGGACAGGACGCTGGAGTAGGTGGGGGCCCCTTTGGCCGGATCCAGCAGCCGGACTCCTCTTGCATTCTTAAGGGGCATGTCCACACGTGTAAAGGTGTGAAGATGTCATCATTGACGTTGATATTGGCGGGTGGCTTTAAAAGAAGACTGGACAAATTCATGGGGGATGAGGCTATCGGGTGGCTACTAGCCAACGATGGCTGCATTATGCCTCCACTCTCAGAGGCAGGAGGCCCCTGAAGGCCAGTTGCTGGGAATCACGAGTGGAGGGAGTGCTGCTGTGCTGGCTTCTTCCCTTTGGGGCACCTGGTTGTCCCCTCTGAGAACAGGATGCTGAATTCGATGGGCCTCCTTTGGCCAAGTGGCTTTAAAGGGGGATTGGGCAAGTTCCTGGAGGAAAAGGCCATCAAGGGCTGCTAGCCACAAGGGCTATGTTCTCCCTCCACTGTTGGAAGCAATATGCCTCTTTGAGTCCCAGTTGCTGGAAATCACAGCTGGGGAGAGCATTGCTCTTGCGCTCAGGTCCTGGTTGGGGGCTTCCCATTTGGGGCACCTGGTTGGCCACTGTGAGAACAGGCGGCTGGAATATGTGGTACACTGGCCGGATCCAGCATCCGGGCTCTTCTGCTGTCCTCAAGGACTCCTTCACACAAGGCATAGTTTCACAGTGTGGGATTCGCTCCAGTAAGAGCCAGCGGTGGCTGCCAGCTAGGAGAGGGTTAGACAAATTCATGGCGGGTAAGGCTATTGGGCTACTAGCCCGGATGGCTATGCTCTACCTCCACTCTTGACGGCAGGATGGTTTTGAAGAGGAGTCGCTCTTGGGTCCCGCTTGGGGACTTCTCAGAACGGACATCTGGTTGGTCCTCGTGAGAATAGGAGGCTGAACAAGGCAGGCCCCCTTTGGCTGGTTCCAGCAGCCGGACTCTTAAGCAAATTGTTGCTGGGGGGCCGGGGGAGGTAAGGTTCAGCCCAAACAGCTCAGTCCCCAAATCCCATAACTTGAGATGCCTTTAAACTTCTAGAACTTTACGGGAGCGGGCGCCTGTCCTTCAGACGCTCTGAAGCAAAAATGTGTTTTTTAAGCCTCTTGAGTCTGATGGGCTGGGAAGGGTTAGGGCTGGCTGTGATTTCTAGCCAACCCCAAAGAAGGCTGGTGTCGCCCTCGGACACAGGGAGCCCAGGGTGCTCAGGCTAACCTGTTTAGGTGCCCCTGGGAAACAGGCCCCCCTTGAACGGGTGCTGTTTGTGAAGTGGCATCGTGCCACCACGGTGCCCACCTGTTGACGTCCAGAGCCGTCCTGGGTGCTGGAGATCAGCAGAGAGGCTGGTCGCCCTTTCCCCGAGGTTGAAGCGCCAAGCCTTGTTATGGCAGGCCCATGGCCCAACATGTGTGGGGGCTTTCCTTCCTTCGGGGCCGAAGGTCGTGGGAGGCTGCGGCCCCTGCCTCGTTCGTGACCCATTTTTCGGCACAGGAAAACCCTCCTGACAAGCCCGGTGGAAACAGACCGGAGCAAACTTTGTAACTGAGAGGAGGCGGCAGCAAACAAGGAAATGTTCCCCTTCTAGGCTAAGTATGAAATGGAGGGTGGTGGAAGAAAATGGCACTCCTGTTCACCAGAAGGGGAAGAGTATGTGTGTGTGTTTAACAGCTCTGTGTGTGTGTTTTAACAACCGTGTGTGTGTGTGTGTGTGTGTGTGTGTGTGTGTGTGTGTGTGTGTGTGTGTGTGATTAACAGCCGTGTGTGGGTGTGTGCATGTATGTGTGTGTATTTTAACAGCTCTGTGTGTGTGTGTGTGTGTTTGCTGGTCCCCAGCAATATGAGTTTCTCAATATTTCAGCCTACGTGGGCAGGTCACGAAAACACAGCCAGCCGCTCCGTGGTGTGACAAGGACTAATTAAATCAACGTGGGATGTTACAAGGATGCCTCTAACTGGAGGGCTGTTGAAGGGGGGACTTTTTTGCGGGGTGGGGGCCAGAGAGAGTCACGACAACACGGCTCCTCTTGAGACCTTCTGGAGATGCGTCTCGTTCCAGGCTGACTCAGACCCCCTGAGTCCTTTTGCCTGCTTTCCCTCGGGGTGGGAGGGAGGAGAGGAGAGATTTAGATGCTACCTACAGTTCCAGTCAGGGCTGGCCTGTGACATTTTCCTGTCTGAGGAGGGGCAGGAAATGGTCCCCCCCCCCAAAAAAAAGAGAGTCAAGGTGCCCAGAGTACCAAAGCCAGCTGAGTTATTTTGGGCACTTAAGGCAAGGAGAGAATCTCATAAGTGCCTCTCCCCCCCCACCTCCAGCAGTGGATTCAGATTCCTTTATTTCTTTCCAGGCCTAAGGCCAGGGGTTCCCAAACCGTGGCCTGCGGCTGCCAGTGACCACAGGTTTCATTTCAGTGGTCCACAGTGTGCCTGTATAAACAGTTAAAAATCATGCAGCATTTAGCACAGAACATTACAGTGGTTCCAACAGGCACAAAAATCATGAGGTCGTCTGCCAAGGCCCTTGGCAATTTTCAAGTGGTAGGTGGGGTGAGGTGGGGGACCTTGGAAACCGCTGCAAAACAAAATTCAGCAATATAAAAGTGAGGCGAGACAAGCAGGAATAGAAATTAACTTGGACCACAAATGAACTACAACATGAACAAGCAAATCCCTCCTTGCCCCCTTCAAAAAGGGAAGGTTGTTACTCTTAAGAAATATTGAAATGAAATGTCAGTTCTGCAAGTCTGAATTTAAAAAGGATGCAAAGACGAGGTAAACTTAAAGTTCTGAATCTCCCTGGCAAAAACAGCATTCTCTCGTAAGGATTTTCTTCTCTCACCAGTTGCTACCGATGGAAAAGGTGTTGTTGTTCTACGTTATTCTTACGTCGCTGTCCCACCTTTCCTCCAAGGAGTTCAATGTGGCGTACAGACACGGTTCCCCCTTTATGCCCAGACCCTTCCTTTAACTCCCTGCCAACGTTTATTCCTCTTTCCCAGCTTCCTGGAGGAGGTTTCGGCTTCTGGCTTCCGCGGACGGGGCACCGAGAGCTCTCACGGGGTGGCGAGGGCAGCGCCCAGGCGACTGAACTGATAGTTTCTTCTCCCGCTCCATCATTTCCTCCTGACCGTCTCGGAGGGATCAGCATCCATCGTGTGCGGTCATCCCTGCAACTCATTTGCCTGCCGTCTGAAACTCCAGCAAAGCACTTTAGAAGACCAGATTCCACTCTCCCAAGTACCTGTAGCCGGACAGGACAGGGTACGCATGAGAGCTTTGAGCTTGCTCTTCCACAGGACCAAGTTGTCTCTTCGCAAGCCCTGACTGAGTTCTTGAGATGGTGGATGGGGGGAAATACCACCACTTTAGCCTCATTATTCCTTGTCTGCCTGCAGCTCTGTCTTGCGGTCCTTGAGGTTGTCTTAAGCCGCCGAACTTGTTTTCAAATTTCTTTGTTACCACCACCCCGGAAGATTACCTGCCTACTGTCCTGGGATGCGCTGTCCCTCAAAGAAAAATTATGTCAACTCCAATAAAAAGGAAGTTGTGATTTTCCCCCCTCTGGCATATAACTGGTGTCTCCACCTTTTTCTCCATGGAGTATAGGAGGCTGGGCCCAATGTCCTGTAGGGCCCTGCAGAGTTGCGTAGCGGAACGGAGAGTTTTGAGCGAGCTTATGTGTGTGTGTTTGAAACTTTGCTAAGATTCTCCCTTCCCTGCAAATTAGACAGAGACTTTAAGCTTTAAAATAAGAAAGAACTACTTTATTCTGGAAGTACATGCTCGATAGGAAAGAGTTCTAGATCTAGCTAACTAGCTATGCTGGAGCAGCCGGCACTGGTCCCAGTGCTAGCCCTCATGAGAGACAAAGGAAAGATGTCTGCTCCCCTCTCGAGAGAAAGAAAACTGGTAGAAGGCAGGAAGGAACAGGGATCAACATTCTTTGCATATCAGTCTAGCAGGAAGGAAGAGACAGCAGGAAATCAAAGGACAGGTATAGCCTAGCAACCAAGAGGTCTCCTCTCTAGCTACGCCTTTAGCCCCATGCAGCCTCAACCCACAAGTTGGAGTTGAACCCCATATATTCCAACATGGAGGAGTAAACTTTGCATGGTTGTCAGTTTGATGAGGAGTCAATTCTGCGCAATATATGGGGGATAAGGCTATCAGTGGCTACTAGCCGTGATGGTTGTGCTCTGCCTCTGTGATCGAAGGCCTATGCCCCTGAATACCAGTTACTGGAAACCGCAGGAGGGAAGAGTGCTGTTTTGCACTCAGATCCTGCTTGCAGGCTTCCCTTTGGGGCATCGGGTTGGCCACTATGAGAACAGGAGGCTGGACTAGATGATTGCCCCCCTTTGGCCTGACCCAGTGGCTGGCCTTTTCATATGCCCTTATGCTCGGTGATGGCTGGCTTGCAGGTAGGAGGGACCACTCTTTTAAGGATGGGGAACATTGGTGGCCTTCTAGATGTTGCCCAACTACAGCTCCCCAACATCGTCTCTAACTGTTGGCCGTGCTGGTTGCTGGGGCTGGTGGGAGTCCAACCACATCTGGAGGGCCGCAGAGGTGTTTTCCCATCCCTGCGATGCGTGGCTCAGCCAGAGTTGTTTATGCAGGGTGGGGGGTTGCCTTGCCCCTTTAAAGGTGCCACGATGGCGACCTGTTTGGGTCCGCTGGGAGATCAGCCTTAGAAAATATCTGGCGCCTTATTATTCTGAATCGATTTGCTTCGGTTGTACCTTCCCTTCCTTCTGGCTTTTGTTTCCACCTGGGCGAGAAGGTGGAGTGATGATGGTGGTCATGGTGATGATATAAAGAAATGTTTCCCTAAACTAGGAAACTTGGAGGCAGTTGTCAGATTCCCCCGCAGCACCTTGAGACACTGGCATCATGGAGCATCCGCGCCTGGCAGGAGGGATGTCAAGATAATTCCCAGTTAGGCCAGAATCTCACCTACCCCGAGCTGGCTAAATTACACGTTTTACTGTTTTGAACCCCCCTGGGGACATTGCCTCATGGGGGCTATCTTATTTTCCATTTAGTAATCCTGACGCCAGCAGTGTGTGTTATATTTGGGTCTCTTTTAAAAAGGGAGTGGGGGGAACTCCCTTGCATCGGAGCATCAAAGAAGAGCCCAGCTGCTGGATCAGGCCAGTTGGGGGGGGCATCTAGGCCAGCCTCCTGCCCTCACAGTGGCCAACCTGATTCCCCAGTGGCAAGGAGGACCTGAGTGCAACAGCAGCAACCCTCCCTCCCTGCCTGTGATTCCCAGCACCTTGGACTCAGGGACAAACCGCCTCTGCTAGTGCCTACGCTGGGCGCTGATTTGACCAGGTAGGGTCAGAGGTTGCAGCTTTCCATTGTCCAAGCCGGCTTCAGCCAGATAGCATTTGACCTTGCTTACAATCCACCCGTATCAAGGAGCCCTGGCGCTGGGAGGCTGGCCCTCCCGCGTGTGTTAGCTCATTTTAAGCTGCTTTCGTCGATGGAGTAGGCAGTCCCCAAGAGGATTTGCTTGCTCTGTCCATTTTGGTTTCAAGGGGTTCCCTGCTGTGGTATCAAGCAGTGGCCTCAGGTGGGAAGCAGGTTGTATTGTTGTTGTTGTTAGTCGCTTACCCATACAGTCAGTTAAAGCATGACAATACTTGCCTGCAGGCTTAAGATTGAAAAGGCATGACAAAAGGAAAAGGGGAGGAGGAGGGAAGAGGAGAGAAAAGCAAACTGGCGAAAGGATGGTACACTGCCTTTCTCCCTCATCCCCACCCAGATTGGCAGCTGAATCATACTCCAACCCTTTTTCCTGGTCAGGTCACCCCCAGTTCAGTCCCCATGAGTATTTGTGGAATTAAGATTTTCTTGCCTTGCCCTTTCCACTTGTTTACATTGGGCAAATGCAATTTGGTCACTCAGTTTGGATATCTCCTTTTAGAGCTCTTCACAGTCCCTTTCTGTTTTTGCTTCACCAGCAAGCTTCTTTAGGCTTGTACTGGGAGAAAGGGCGGGATATAAATCTTAACAAAGAAATACATCATAAGCTTCGCCACCGCACTGCTCGCCCCTAACTCTAGGCTGTTGATGAATGAGTGAAAAAGGACAGTCCCAAGGCCGATCCACTGTCTGCAGCCCTCCGCCTATTCCTGCGCTCTGCTTCTTGCACCTCGCCTCTTATCCCATGACCACTAAGCGCACTCCGGAGTCCTTTGGCGAGGGACTTTTGAAGCTGCAAGTGCACGTTACTGGCGGGGATTGATTTTGCAATCTGGGTTTGCAGTCAGGATGGTAATGGAACCACGCAGGGATGCTTCCCTTGTCTTGTAGGGAAACAAGCCGTTAGATGAAACCTGCTGTGCTTCATGTGTTTATAATATTTCCCCCCTTGTTTGTAACTCCGAAGCAGAAGGGAGATAGCGAGCTGTGTGGGCGGATGCTCCTGAAATGTGGAAAGTCACCAACCGGGGGACAGGAGGAGGAGGAGGAGGAGGAGGAGGAGGAGGAGGAGGAGGAGGGCAGCACTCTGGCGCCTGGATCGCTGTCACAGACTGAAGATTCACTTGCAAGAGATATGCAGTGAGGGGAAAGAACCAGGCAACAGCGGAAGGTGCCTTGTCATGAGTCAAACCCTTTGGCCATCTAGCTCAGTGCTGTCTGCACTGACCAGCAGCAGATTTCCAGGGTTTGGGGCAAGGGGGTATTCCCAGTTCTACCTGGAGGCACCAGGGGTTGGACTTGGGGCCTTCTGCATGCAAAGCAGGTCCTCCACCTCTTATGACCCTTCCTGTTTAAATCAGCCCTTTATTCAGAACCATGAGGACTAGAAACTTTATTTTGGGGGGAACAGAGGAAGCTCCCTTATCCTGAGTCAGATTCTTGTTCCATCCGGCTCAGTAATGTCTGCGCTGACTGGCAGTGGATCTCCAGTGTTTCAGGCAGGGGGTATTCCTAGTTCTAACTACAGGCACCGGGGACTGAACGTGGGACCTTCTGCATGCCTGACGGTCCCCCGAGTGGCTTAACAATCCATCCCTCTTCCCAGGGAACTCTAGGAATTGTACCTCTGGGTGAGGAATAGGGGGCATCTCCTAACAGCTCTCAGCACCCTTTGTATATGACAGTTCCCAGGGTGCTTTCGGGGAAGCCATGACTGTTCAAAGTGGGACAATACTGTATTAAATATATTGTGCCGATCCCCGGCTGTTGGCCATGCTGGAGCTGCTGGCAGTTGGTGTCCAGCAACATCTGCAGGGCCATGCGTGTTTGGCAGTCCTCTTGCAGATGGATATGCAATTCGTTCCATGGGTGAGGTGATGATAGCTGTAGTGGGCCTACAGTTACGCAGGCTGGCTAGTGGAGTTGGGGGGCAAGCTGTGGCAAGTCAGTGGCACAGCCAAAAAAACCCACACCCTAAGGGCTCTAGCCAGCGTTAACCCTACTCAGAGTAAACCCACTGAAATTAATGGGCACAACTGAATGGAAAACATTCCTGTTGACCCAGGCATCTGATGGCCAAAGGAGACTGTTCCTGGCAACCTGGAGATTACTGGATGGAAGAATGTTTTTATCTACAACGGTTTTTTGGATGTTTTAACTGACCTGTTTTTAGAATGTTCCTAATTGTTTTTAGAATGCTTTTTAAAAAAAGTTTTGTTGATGTGTTTGCTACCCTAGGTTCTTTTAATTACTTTTATTATTAGTATGATGATGATGATGAAGAAGAAGAAGAAGAAGAAGAAAACTTAGATTCATTAATTCCAGTGGGTCTACCCTGAGTAAGGCTGCAAATGGACACAACCTCAAATTTAGCTTGTCTCATATGCTTAGAATGTATTTAATTGGGATAGACTATATATATGTTTAATTGGGTCGTATCCTCTGCGTTTTTCTTTTTTGAAAGTCTCGGCTAGAAAAGGCATTTAAAAAAAGATAGCTGGAGATTTATAGAGCAGTGGGGGAAGAAGATTTGGCGACTTCTCCCTTTGCTGTACACTCCTTGCTGTGGAGAATGCCCCAGCATGGAACAGTGAGGCCATTATTCAGGTGGGCTTCAGTTCCTTTTCTGACCTCAAAAAAGTCAAGGAGAATAAAATGGCTGGGAAATACACTAAGCTGTAATCGCAACTTTCATTTTGGGAATTAATGAGTCAGATCAAATTAACCAGCTCGTAATCTCCTCCAGTAATTTAATTTTTTGGGTTGCTTTAATCCTCATTGTCTCCGTGCAAGAACTGAATTTGTTTACCGGAAGCCAAATGATGTGGTGAGCTCACCAGTATGGATTAGAATTGGGGGAGGAGGAGGAGGTGGTGGTACCATTGCCGGGGGGGGGGGGGAGCAGAGAAGGGAAGGGGCTCCAGGGGGCGCCTAAATGCAAAGCCCCTCCCTCTTGGACCACCTTTGGGGAGAATTAAGCCCTGTCACCACTTTAGGTGGTCTTGACACTGCGAGATTCTGTTCTTTTCTCTTGTGCATTGAGCGGCCCTAGAGAAAGGAAAAAGAGGAAGGGGGGTGTTTTGGGGAAGCCCCCTTTTAAAACTGGTTTTTGTACCCCCACAAGGCCCCTCCTGCTTATGCCACCACCATGCTGTGGATCTGAAATGGGGGGGAAACTTCAGCTGGGGGGGGCTTCAAATGTGGCCCTCCAGTGCTCTCTGTCTGGCCCCAGGAACTCTCCCCAGACTGCCACAACCCTCACCAGCCCCTTGAGCAACCCTTCTTGAATGTATGTATTTAAGATATCAATATACCCCTTAATTATTCACATTTCGAAGCGGTGTGCACAAAAGAAAAACATAGAAAATGAAGAGAATGTTCTTGCCTGGCTGAAGAGAGAGAGAGAGAGGAAAGGAGCCTACTGGAAAAAGTTTGCATCCTTTACTCTGCCCAATTTTGCCTACCCTGGCGTGCAGCCCCTGGCAGGTTGCCCAGAAGGGAATCTGGCTCTCTGGCTGAAAGAGGTTCCCCACCCTAATGTAAAAGTTTACCCATCCTTTTGTGCATCTTTTTATTTATTATTTGATTTATTATTTGATTTATATCCTGTCCTTCCTCCTAGCAGGAGCCCAGGGCGGCAAACAAAAGCACTAAAAATGCTTTAAAACGTCATAAAAACCGTCTTTAAAATACATTAAAACAAAACATCCTTAAAAACATTTTTTTTAAGCTTTGAAGACATCTTTTTTTTTAAAAAAAGGTTAAAAACATATTAAAAAAAAAAGGTTTAAAACATCTTAAAAGCAATTCCAACACAGAGGCAGACTGGGATAAGGTCTCAAGGCTTGTTGGAAGAGGAAGGTCTTCAATAGGCACCGAAAAGATAACAGAGATGGTGCTTGTCTAATATTTAAGATTAATATTTAATTGTTAGTAAAATGAGCCTGAGACACCGCCCCCAAAAGACGAACTTATGTTGGACAGTTCTCCTTTGAACAGGACCCATGTTGAAGGACCCTGAATTCCAGCCCTTTGCCAGAAAACCCCCTCCAGACCCACATCCCAAGGGGTTGGGAGGAGGTGAGCGTGTGTGAAATCGGTGTGCCCTAATTCAAAAACCTTTTGGTTTCGGCAGCAGCAAATGCTGAAGATATTGTGTGTGAGAGAGTATAAGGAAAACTGGGTGTGAAAAGATGGACGGGCAGAGATGATTGCCAGCAGCGTGCGTTGCACACACACACAAAGATATTTTGGTAACTGATGATTATCCACCAAATAGGAGAACAAAATTGCAACACTGGGGGGGGGGCAGGGATGCAATGTGTGAATAGGATGTTCCAGGGCAGAGAACAGATAATAACATCTCTCTGCTCTCGTTCTCTGTCCCTCCCCCACCCCAGCTCCAAGGTTTCTCCATCCTGCCTCTCCTCCCTCCTTTTCCATTTAGTAAGAATCTGTGCTCTGCGTAACAGAATGCAAACAAGAGTTGTTACTTTCCCTTGTGTCCGTTGTGTTCTCTGCACGCATGCCCCCTTGGAGAGCTGAGGTTCCCAGAGCATATGCCCAAGGCTGCAAGGGTTTGGCCTGTGGCAATGTTACACTCGGCCTTCATGAGATATCCCCCCCATCTTATTTTGTTTCTGAAAGAGCCAGCTGTGTTTAATGCCAGTCAGGGCTGCGTACACCAGGGCTGGGCGCTTCCATGGCGGTGTGCGGAAAACAGGTCACTGACTCTGAGCTTCGGATGTGGTAGAATCACCACTTTTGTTAATGGAAAAAGGAAGCAAGATTCTAGTCTGAGAGTGTGCATTTTGGCGATCACTCGTGGCCGAGTAAGATTGTCTTCCAAGATAAGATCTTTAACAGTGGGTCCGTAAGTGACTGTGGAGGCCAATTCTGGATCCACACAGCTTCCCACAGTGAGGACATAGGTTTCCAGATGGAAGATGGTTGCGATGAGGATTTGCTTGATGTGCATTCCGCTTAGCTCTTTTTTCCCATTCGCCCTGTATTTGTGCTTCTTCAAAGTCCACAGCACCTTTGATAATAGCCGACCTCCATTTGGGACGTTCATGGGCCAAGACTTCCCAGTTCTCGATGTTCATGTTACTTTTTTAAAGATTAGCTTTGAGAACATCTTTAAACCTCTTTTGCTGTCCACCGATGTTCTGTTTTCCAACCTTAAGTTGGGAGTAAAGTAGCTGCTTTGGAAGACGGTGATCAGGCATTCAAACAACATGGCCGGTCCAGCGAAGTTGATGTTGAAGGATCATTGTTTCAACACTGGTAGTCTTTGCTTCTTCCAAAACGCTAACATTAGCCCGTTTGTCTTCCCGAGTAATTTGCAGAATTCTAGTTCCTGAGAGTGTGCAAAGAAGCTCTGAAAATATTACAGGATGGTGAGCAGAGCAAGATTTGGACAGAGGTGGCCAGGTGATACCACCATTGCTCAGTGACACTAGAGCACCTGCTTTGCATGCAGAAGGTCCCAGGTTCAATCCCTAGTGGCTTCTCCTGGTGGTGGGGGGGGCTGTCTGAAGCTCTAGAGAGACAGTATTGAGCTAGGTGGACCAATGGACTGTATATAAGACAGCTTCCTACTTTTTTCTATATTCCTCCGTGGATAGGGACCGTTCCAAGAACACTGTACAACTGCACAAACACACAGAGCACATGGTCCTGACAGACTGACTGAAGCTGTTCCCTGTGCTACTTTTTACACCATTCCTTCAAACCATGAGGACTGGAGTCTTTGTTTTATTTTTAGGGAAAGGGCCATGGCTTGGTGGTAGAGCACCCAGGTTCAATCCCCAGCATCTCCGCAAAAGGCTGAGAAGGCCCTGCGCCTGAAACCCTGGAGGGACGCTGTCAGTCAGTGTAGCCAATACAGAGCTAGAGGGGACCAATAGTGGAATAAGGCAGTTTCCTCTTCAAACCACTCCTTTATTTGGGGGTCAGGCTCCGCCCAGCAACTCTGGGCAGGGTTTGGAGAGACCCCTGCCTGAAACCCTAGAGAGCTGCTGCCAGTCAGTGTAGGCAATACTGAGCTTGATGGACCAAGCATCTGACTTGGTACATGTTGCTCCTGCTCTTGGTTGTATTCACACGCTCAGCCCCACTGTGGCAGGAGCTGAATCTTTTCCTTTGTCTCATCTTGCATGGTGCTGAGAACTTTCATTGGGCTTTTAAATGATTTGCTTCCTTTAGAAGAATCTCTGTGGCCTCCACACACACCCCTTCCTACCTTTCATCTTATACGGTCTGCAAATCTGCGGAACGTCTAAAGCATTTTTTATCTGTCTCTTCTCCAGGCTTGGCTCTGTTTTGTGGTTGTCTAGATCCCCTGCCGACAGAGTGGGCTTTATCAGTGGTAGTCACAGAGGCGCTTTTGCAGAGAATTTGTTAGGATCACAGGGACGGCTGAAGTCTCCCCAGGAGTGACCCATTAACCTTTCCTTTTGATCTTGACTGGGCAGACAGAGAAGGGCTACAAACAAGGCCCAAGATATTCCTTGTCTTCATGTGTGTGTATAGATATTGGCCCCCTCCAAATGGTGGTTTTTGGCAGGTATATTCTGTTATTGGTGAATTTATACTGGACCGTCCACACGTCATTCCGCGTACTGACTTGTTCTGTAATGCTTCCACAATGTTCCTGCTTTGTTGCCATCCGGAGGGGCACTCTTGCACTATCACACAACAAAAGCAGGATGCACGACTCACACACGCTAACGCCCCGAGAATATTTGTGATGTGAAAAGTTGCAGGATTTCAGCAGGAAAGCTGCCCTGAAACCTTTGCAGATGCAAATGGTATTGAAAGCAGAATTGTGTGTAACCTCCCCGATACCATCATGAGCACATGTCATCATGAATGCACAATTTAAAAGGATGTCTGAAGGGGGTCCTTTCTTTAATACTGCTGGTTTTATTTATGCTGCGGCTGCGGCATTGAAAGCATTTTCCGAATTAAAAAAATGCAAGAGAGGGGGGGAAGAGCAGGTCCTTGCCCTCTAGGACCATGTAATTTAAACTTCTGGAGAAGAGAGAGAGAGAGGTCCAAAGGAGGGCAGGAAAGGATCACAGAACTGCTCTGGGCCAATACTCTTAAAACATTTAGGATCAGTTTTGGTATACTATGAGAACTGAAATGTTAAGCCAAAGACTTCAAGGAAAGGATGGGAGGATGGGAAGAAGGAACTGGAGGAGAAAGAGTGTTCTGGGAAGGAATTTAGAATCATGGAATTGGAAGTGATTCTAGAGGTCATCTATCCCAACCCACCTTTTTTGCCAATCTTGCAACTACAGTGTCCCTGTAGAGAGTTTTGGGTCTTGGGTTCTGGTGAATGAGGCCTGCCCAGCCTCTGCTTAAAAACCTCCACTGAAGGACAGTCCACTGTCTGTCAAGGCAGTCTCTGCCCCACGGACGAACAGTTCTCACCTTTAGAACGACTTGCCTAATATTTAGTCAAATGCTCCTCCCCTGCAATTACCACTCATTTCCAGGTATTAGGCTCAGGTTCTTCAGGCCTCTTGCAGGGAAGGAGGGAGTGGGCTGTGAGTATAAACGTATGTGTCAAGGTGACCCTTCCATGCTGCAGCCTGTATTAATCATGCAGATTTGAGCAGCTGTGCATAATTTCCCTGAGTTTGCATAATTTATTCTGCTCCTGCTTTTGATGAGGGGCACAGAAGTCCCCGAACCCCAAACCACAGATCTTACACAACAACTTCTCTGGCTTCTGTGATTCCACCAGGTGTTGCCCATGCACATTAAAGCAAGCTTAAGGTGTTGGACTATGACCTGGGAGACCAGGGTTCGAATCCCCACACAGCCATGAAGCGCACTGGGTGACCTTGGGCCAGTCACTGCCTCTCAGCCTCATGAAAACCCTATTCATAGGGTCACCATAAGTCGGAATCAACTTGAAGGTAGTACATTTTTTAAAAAACTATGAGAGCTAGAAACTTACTTTTTTTAAAAAAAAATGAAAGCTGAGATTTTTCAAGAATTCTTAGCTTTCCCTGTAGTGTGGAATCTTGGCATATACACCTGACTTGGAATATCTCTAGGGAAGACCAGCATCTGGGAGGGAGAGGGGAAAGGATGGGACACCTTTATATAGCTATAGCTATCCTGTGCTCTTTGGAATGGCTTTCAAATGGTAGCCTCTGGTATAGCACACTGGGGAGTAGAGCCTGGCTGGGAGTCCAGAGTCTGTAAGTTCAAATCCCCACTTGTGTCTCCTGGGTGTCAAGGGCCAAAGATCACCCCCACAGTGAGTGGCTCAGGAGTTACGTGCCCTGCCAGCTGTGCAGCCGTGGGCAAGCTGCACAGTCCCAAGGAGCCCAGTTGCCCCCCAGCTGGCAGTTGCGGACAAGGAAGGGGCTGGCTTGTGCAGCTGTGGCAAGCTGAGCAGGCCCTCACCAGCTGGGGAGGACTAGCCTCAGAGGGAGGCAATGGAAACCCCTCTCTGAATACCGCTTACCATGAAAACCCTATTCATAGGGTCACCATAAGTCGGGATCGACTTGAAGGCAGTCCATTTCCATTTTTCCAACCTGCTCCAGGTGCATATCATCATGCAAACAACACGAATTTCAGTGTGCAGCTGTTAAATCTAAGAACCAGGTGTGGGGCACATCTGTGGCCTTCCAGATGTTCCTGAACTACAGCTCCCACTCTCCCTGGCCATGCTTGCTGGGGACTGCTGGGAGTTGTAGTTCTGCAACAACCGGAGGGCCCAAACTTCCCTGCACCTGCCAAGACCGAAACCCTCCGCCACCATTGCATGATGTGTGATGCTTCTCTTCACCTGCAGCCCTCCATTTTGGATTTCACATTTGTCTTCCAATGTTTGTAGCTGTTCTTCATGTTTTTTTAAAAATGTTTTGAATAAGTCTTTCATTTTATTTTAATTGCATTGTTTTTACTGCTTTGTGATTTCCCAGGACTCCTTTGGAAGGAAACCAGGAACAGTTGCCATCCCTTGTTAATGCAGCATATTTTAACATCATCATTATGCCCTTGTATTTCATATTGACAGTTCCTTGGACAGATCCAGTTACTGTAATTTAAACTGTTGTAACCCACCCTGGGACCTCAGGGTGAAGAGTGGGTACTATTTATTATTATTTGATTTATATCCCACCCTTCCTCCCAGCAGGAGCCCAGGGTGGCAAACAAAAGCACTAAAAAACATCATAAAAACACTTTAAAATATATTAAAACAAAACATTTTTTTTAAAAAAAGGTTTAAACGCATATTAAAAAGCAATTCCAGCCGAGAGGCAGACTGGGATAAGGTCTCTACTAAAAAGGCTTGTTGAAAGAGGAAGGTCTTCAGGAGGCCTCGAAAAGATAACAGAGATGGTGCCTGTCTGATATTTAAGGGGAGGGAATTCCACAGGGTAGGTGCCGCCACACTAAAGGTCCATTTCCTATGTTGTGCGGAATGGACCTCCTGATAAGATGGTATCTGCAGGAGGCTTCACCTGCAGAGTGCAGTGATCCACCGGGTATATAAGGTGTAAGACGGTTTTTCAGGTATCCGTGTCCTAAGCTGTATAGGGCTTTGTACACCAAAACCAGAACCTTGATCTTAGTCTTGTAGCTAATGGGCAGCCAGGGTAAGAAATTATTATTATTATTATTATTACCACCTGCCCTTCACCCAAAGGTCCCAGGGTGGGTTATGCAACACAGTTCAAACATTATTATTTAGCCCTTTTTCACCTTTGCAGTTCCTTACAGATTTGCCATTTGCAACATATTTTTACCATATTATTTAGCCCTTTTTCACCTTTGCAGTTCCTTACAGATTTGCCATTTGCAACATATTTTTACCATTATTTATTATTATCATTGCCCCCTTCTGTTTCACATTTGCACCTCCTTGGACGGATCCTGTTAACGCCGCCCGTTTTATAGCCATCATCCCGATCGTTGCACGCACCGCGGTCCTGCTCCGAGTAGACTTACGGAAAAGAACAGGCCTGCCCCCGCAGCCCAGCGGGTCTTTCCCGCGAGCAGGACCGCGCCTGGCGGCAGCCGCAACCAACATCCCGATGGCTTCGTTGGCGTTGGCGACGCCTTGGAGGGGCCCGGGGCCCCTTCTCCGGGGCGGCGGGGCTGGGGCGGGCTGACGGGGGAGGGCTCCTCTCCCCAGCCCAGCCCGACGGGCTCGAACACAGAGGCGGCGAGCCGGCTGGTGCCTGCGCCCTGCTCGTCCTTTTTTACTTGGTGAACTCGGCGCGCGTCATGGCGCGTCGGGCTATAGATGGGGCTGCGGAGCCCCGGATCACCCCCGCCAGGGCCTGCCCACAAGAAGGGAGGGAGGGCGGCAGGGAGGGAAGGCGGGGGCTCCTGTGCCTGCCGGGGGCCTCTCGCTCCGGCTCAGGAGGGCTGGGCGCGCATCACCCGTCCTGCCTGCCCCTCGAGGTCCCTCGCGCGTTCTGCGAAGAGGAGGCGGCGGCGGCGGCAGGCAGGCGAGAGAGGGGAAACTAGGCGGCGGTGGGAACCCTCTTCTTCTTCTCTCCCAGCAGCGGCCGCCGGCTGTGCCCAGGAGCCCCCTCTTCGATTTTGATTTTCTCCTTCTACCCCCTCCCCGCCCTTGTGTCCCCCTCCCCGTCCCCCCAACCCCTTCCCCTTTCTCGGCCGGCACCACTGAGGAATGATGAAGAAGACCGATGCTGCCAAGCGGGTGAGTTGCAGGCAGCTTTCAAGACCCTCCGTGCCCCCCCCACAAAGGGGCCATTGTCCGGGCTGGGGGCGACGGGGACAGAGCCCGCACTTTCCTGGACGACAATCATGACGACTGTTACTTCGATTTCCTCCTGGTCAGCCCCCTCGGCTCCTGTCTCCTCTGCGCTAGGTTTTTGAAACTGGAACAGCAACCACATCCCATGTTCTCAAGGGCTCTATTATGAAAGCCCTGGTTTTTGTTTTGTTTTGGCATTCATTCTGGATTCATCGGAAGCTACATGCACGCACCTACCCAAGTGTGTGTTGCATCTTCTGTTGGTTTTTGAGACTTTTTCCATGCTTGGGGGAGGGATATGAAGAGAGCGAGGTCGGTCCATTTGAAAACATGACATTATATATCAATATATTTGCTCTTATCAACGGGTGCAGCATGTTTTCCCTCTCTCTCTCTCTGCGATTTCAAAGGTGGAAAGCAGAGAAAAAGATCGTTTTTTGAAAAATTAAAAAATATTTCTAGGTGAAACGCAGAGTGGGCCAGGGAACAGATTGACACAGTCTGTTTTCTTATATAATGGACACAAAGTCAGGGGGCGGGCGGGAGGAGAGTGTTGGTGCCTTCATTTTGTTTTATTTATTTTTGCAGCACCTGGCTGGCATTATAGATATAATAATTTTTTTCCAAAAAAATGCACATTGGCAGGGAGCTGTGTGCAACAAAATCATGCATTTCCCCGCACCCTCTTGGCTTTGCCGCTTTTGAGAGAGAAGACAGGGAATCCTATCATGCATTTCTCTCTCACACACGCACACACCCCAGCAGTCAACCTAGGAAGGCTGCTGGCTGGAGATTAATACAAACCCCTTCTTAACCCTTTCCTCTCCATTTATCTCCTCCCCCCCTCTCTTTTGGGGGGGTGTCTATTTCTAGGGGCTCCAGGATGGCAACCAGCAGTCCGTGCAACCCGAGAAGGTGGGCTGGGTCCGGAAATTCTGCGGGAAAGGCATTTTCCGGGAAATCTGGAAAAACCGCTATGTTGTTCTGAAAGGAGATCAGCTGTACATCTCGGAGAAGGAGGTAGGGGGTCTCTCTCTCACACACACTCACATGCGCCATCCTTCTCAGCTTTTCCTTTTAAGCCTGCCCTAGATTTTCTCCTCTTCAATCCAACCTTCCCCCCTCCCCATGGATGTGATGGTAACAGTTTCCCACGCCTCCCCCCCAAAAAAAATTGCTGGAGAAGGAGGAAATTGGGGGAGGGGAGAGAGCCCACCAGCTAGGGCCTCACCTAGAACCTAGCTTTGATAAAGGGGCATGGGGAGGCAGGTTTTTAATTCAGCAACAGCACTAGAAGTGCCGCCAAGGGCTCCTGCTCAGAGACATAGTCAGAGCCCTTTGCCCTTTGTGGGCACCTGAGCTGCTCACGGGTCAGAGAGCTCAAGGGCTTGATGTCGGGAGGACTTGGGCAAAAGCCTCCGTTGCTGGCCAGCACCGGCACAGAAGGAGATAAAGAGCCCTTTGCTGCCTTCCCAGCTTGCAGTGTGTGTGTTTGTGAGGGGGGAACAGCTGTGTGTTTGGGGGGGTAGGTGTTATCTTGGGGACGAGAGGAGACCAGACTGAATCTGGCAACTGGGGTGTCACTTCAGTGGCAGAGCGCCTGCTTGGCATTCAGAAGCCCCCCTGTCCAACCTGTGGCATCTTTGGGTGGGGCTGGGAGAGACTCCTGCCTCAAATCCTCACGAGCTGCTGCCGGTCAGTGCAGGCAGTACTGAAGCAAAGAGACTAATAGTCTGGCTGCTTTCTGAAGCCAGCCCTCGATTCAGAACCAGAGGTGGGTCCTTCCTTTCTTTCTAGAGGCAGGGCCCCAGATCAGTGCAGAAGGCCCCAGGTTCAGTCCCCAATACCATCCCCAAGTCAGGATAAGAGAGACTCCTACTTGAAATCCTGGAGAGCTGCTGCTGCCGGTCAGTGTAGACAATCCTGCGCTAGACGGGCCCAGAGTCTGACTCCTGTGGTCAGTGGGAGGCGGCTCCCGATGTCCCAGCAGCTTGTTCCAAATGTGTAGGTGAGTTACATGGACCTCTTTTGTCACTACGTTAATTCCTCCAAACTGTGCTACTTGCATGGATTGGCGTTAGCCTTCTGGAATGCCTCCAATCGTGGGCTGCGGGGGGTGGTGGACACCATCCCCGTTCACTGTGTGGATATGGGCAAGACTGGGGGACACAGGAGCATAAGAAGTCAGCCTTATGCTGACTCAAACCATTGGGTCTATCTAGCTCAGTATCGTCGACACTGACTGGCAGCAGCTGCCACTATTGGGGATTAAACTGGGGACCTTCTGCATGCAAGGCAGAGGCTCTGCCTCTGAACTGCAGCTTTTCTCCGGTTTGGGCTGTGGGCAGCCCTGTGCTGCTGTTGCAGAAGGGATGTTCAGCCTTGTCGCCCTTTTGGGCTGACCCTGAGAAGATTCTTCTTCCCTCTGGGAGTTTCTTTCCACCCGCAAAGGTGCCCCAGTTGGGTAGCAGGTATTAGATGCTGTTTGCAGGCTTGGCGTTTGATCTGGCGACTCGTGGGGCACAAGTGCAAGCTGATTGAGGCTTGTGGGGATGAATGTCTGTCCAGATGTTGGAGATGACCCCAGCGCTTGGCTGGAGCAAAGGGGTGCCATTGCGAGTTTTCCACGCCATGCACCAAATTGTTGTGGGCTTTAGGAACCGCTTTGACCTCAAGACGCCGAAAAGGTTTCTGTAGAACAACGGCTCCCAAACTTCCCCCCCATGGACTACTTGAAAATATCTGAGGGTCTTGGCAAACCACTTAATGACTTTTCTGCCATTGTCATGCGCCGGGCTAGATGCTGCATGATTTTTAATTGTGTTTCTATTGCTTCTTGCATTTCTCATAAATGGCATTTTATTCTATTCCATAGAATTCAAATTGTAATATGATAAAATACAAAAGAATGAACAAATGAAGCAATAAAAATCAACAGGGGTATTGAATGCAATGGATGCGCCATCCGATTTTCAGCCACAAATCGACAGGCGGGCCACCTGAATGAAGCCCGCAGGCCACAGTTTGGAGAGCCCTGCTGCAGAGGGAAAGGGCGGTTGCACGGGGGTGGCTCATCTCTCTTCACCTCATTTCTCCTCTGTCACTTTCTGTATTGTCAGCTGTGGGTGGGTGGAAACTGCGATAGGTTTTGCATGTTGATTTTGAATGGCCATAAGCGGCTCATTTCCTTGTTTGACATCCCTTTCCACCAAGCTCGATGGGGATGGGGCAGAGTCCATGTTGCGTGCAAGCACGTGTGAAATGCGGTTGGCCTCTAAGTAGAAATCTTTCTCTTAGCTCTTATTAAAGTCTTCGTCCCTTGCAGGTGATTGACCTGAGAGTTACATTAACCCTGATTGTGTTGTGCTAATTTGGAGTTCGTTTCCTTTTTCTGTGGCTCATTTCTTTTTAAAAAAAAAAAATTGCTTGGAATTTGCATCCGGAGCCCCCAGTTTCAGACTGATAGGAAGCTGCTGCCCTTTCTCGGTGGTGAGAGAAACGCTCTTTGCACGTGCCCAGAGACCGGTAACTCGTTTCTAAAAAGAGGTGCTGGGCTTTAAACCCACTTTCCATATTTAGCCTTCTGGCTCATCTTGACCTCAGATTTGTAATATAGCAGTGAGGGGAAGTTTTAACTTTTATTTATTTATTTACAGTATTTATTTTATTTATATCCCGCCCTTCCTCCCAGCAGGAGCACAGGGCAGCAACTTTTGAACACATGTTTAGGAGGACTCCCTTTTTATTTCATGTTGTAGTTTATGTTTATGTAGCGCCATTAGCGCACAGGATGCTTTTCACTGTTGACAGAGTAACATGTGCAAAAAAAGGTCAGGTCCCTGCCCCAGTTAGCTTACAATCTGCAGTAAGATATTGGGGTGGGTTGAGGAGGATAACAGCAAGAGAAGAAGCCAAGGAGCGAGGGATGGATACAAGCAAATGCAGTTTTAACTCAATGGGAAGGGGCCGTTGTGCAGTGGCAGAGCGCCTGCTTTGTATGCGGACAGTCCCAAGTTCAGTCCCTGGCGGCATCTCCAGGCCAGGGCTGGGAAGAGACTTCCCACCTGAAATCCTGGAGAGCTGCTGCCAGTCAGGGCAGACAGTGCTGAGCTAGATGGGCCATTGGTCTGACTTGGTATAAAGCAACTTCCTTGGTTCGAATGGAATGATGCCTTCAGGCAGGGCTGGGGAGTATCTGTGGCCCCCTCCAGATGTTGCTGCACTCCCATCTGCCGCACCATTTCTGACTGCAGGCCACGCTAGCTGCTGGGAGGTGGTGTCCAGCGGCATCTGAAAGGCCACACAGATCCCTCCACTCTGATGTGGCTGAATCGGACCCAGATCCACCCAGTCCAGCGTTCTGTGCAGAAATCCCAGCAACTGGCAAAGCACTGAGCTCAGGGATGGAGTCCATCTGTGGCCTTCCTCCAGGTATCGATGCACTCCAGCTCAACTGGCCCTATTTCAGGTTGCTGCATAACACTTGTTCCACTCTTGTAAGAAAGCGTTCTTTTAGGGGGGCAGGATTTCCCCTTTGGAACTCCCTGCCTATTGATAGCAGGCAGGGGCCTTCGCTGTACTCCTTTCAGCGCCTGCTTAAAAGGTTTTTGTTTTGGCAAGCCTACCCAGGCACACACAGACTGTTGTGTTTTAATATTTTTAGTCTATTTATTTTTTTGTTTTAAAAATGTTTTTCATCTCTTTTTTTTAAAAATGTTTTTTTGATAATTTGATTTATTTATTTTTGTAAACCGCTTAGAGGTTTTCTATAATCAAGAGGTATATAAATTTGGTTAAGTAAAATAAAATAAACTCCCATCATCATCCCTGACCGTTGGCTATGCTGGTCACCAGTGCTGCTGGAATCTTAGAACATCTTCACCCCGGCCCTTAAGGGGTGATGCCAAAGGCTTCATGGAAGAGGCTTTTCAGACTCTGGCCTTCATAGAAATGGTGTTTAATTACCATGAAACTGAACGGGTGCTTGGCTGGTAGGAAACTAACGCATTAGAAATGCACAGAGGTGATTAGGCAGAGAGGCACATACGAGGCGCTCTGGTTTCAGAGACAGTCGTCACTGGATATCCAGTGTCTAGGATGGATGGCTTGATAGACAGCTGAGCAGGAGGAGGCCAGGCCAGGCCAGGCTGGGAGACCCTGGGAGGAAGGAAGACCCTTTCTGGATCTGCTGTTTCTTTCACGTATACAGTTGCAGGAGTGCAAACTTCAGTCAATAAAGCAGTTAGATTACTCGGTTAAGGGCAGTGGAGCTGGTTGGCTTTGATGTCAGTGGGGCCATGGAATCTGCTCCGGCTTTTAGCCCGAACTTTCAAGGAGCTGTCCAAGGTGCTCAGGTCTTTGATTTGGGGGACCTAGCCAATCAGGGAGCCAAGCTCTAAGGAGCCAAGCAGGGTTTCTGAAACAACAACTTCAGATTAGGCGCCCCTTGATCCTTGGGCTGCTGTAGTGGCCAATGGCTTTGCTTGTGACCCAGGTGGGCCCTTGGGAGTGTGTGTGGTGCGATGCCTCCTCCACTCCATATGCGGGCCAATTCTGAGCTCTTCCTCACCTTACTATGATTCAATCTGTATACAGGGCTGGGTGTTCTCCATTCTAAAAATAATTTTTACATTATTTGCCCCGGCAACCTAAATCCTGCACTGCGAAAAGCTGGACTTTTGACCTCTGTAAGTCATGTGGACGAAGCAACTTTACATATTTGCTCATTTTGCATAATTGTGTTTGTTGTGAAGCCCTCTCTGGGGACCACTTTGGTCACGGATGGGGCACCTGTGGCCCTCCAGATGTTGCTGGACTAGAGCTCCTATTGTCCCTGATTGATAGCCATGCTGGAGTGATCTCCATCCCTATTGTAGATCTTGCTGACCCCCCTTTCTTCCCCATCTTTTGAGATTTCAACAGGCATTGCCCAAATATTTTTAAAGTCTGCCCTTGAACCTTAAGGAGTGGAAGCCTACTTTCTTTCTTAAAACAAAAAAGCTGAATAATATAAGACAAGCCCTGCTAGATCAGACAAAATATTTCCCTAGTCAAGCATTCCTGGATGTCCAAAAGGAGGAAGTGAAGGCAACAGCACCTTCCCGTTGTTTGTCCTCCGTATCTGGTATTCAGAGGTAGACTGCCTCTGAACCTGGAGTTTCTATTTAGACAATGGGGCTAACAGCCATTAATAGACCTCCTTCTCCATGAATTTGTCTGATCCAATTTAAAAGCCATTTAAGCCAGTGACCAATCGTCAGTGGTGGCTAGTGGCTCCATGTCAGTGGGGCCATGGAATCCACTCCGGATTTTAGTCCAAACTTTCAAGGAGCTGTCCAAGCTGCGAAGTTTGGACTAAAACCCGGAGCAGGTCACACTGCCCCACTGACATGCAGCCACCAGCTGCCACTGCCCATCACAATCCCTCAGGACAGCAAATTCCATTAGGATTTCGGGGTAGTGAATTCTCCACCCACTACCCTAATCCTGCTTCTTTGGGAGGGGGTTTGGGTGAAATTCAGTTAAGCCAACCACAGTCTTGAAAAACAGCCCAACTCTTTTATCAGAGGATCTTTTCAACTTCTGGTTAGCCCTTGCAGCCACCTCTCCCCACCCCAGTCCCGACCATGACATGTGCGCAAAATGCCAGGTTTTACTTTCGGGGCGAGAGAGAGCCTGAATCCTTCACTACCCCAGTTCACCTCTTGTAATGAATTCCAATCCCATGCTCAAATGCGTTTGATACAAGCCTGATGCAAGGTGCTTAGATCGATGCCTGTGGAGAGAGACAGCTGCCTTTATTGATGTGTGTCAGAGAGCGTGCCAGTTCCAGCCACCTTCTCTGCTGCTTCCAAGGCAGCAGGGCTGAGGGTCGGGCGCTTCCCCTCCCAGATCCTTGCAGGCACCCTTTGATTTCTTTCTTTAAATAAGAACTAGGAGTGTTAAATTGTTTCGTCCGCATGCGTCATAAACCAACGCTTAGCATAGCAGGGGAGGGTCGTAGCTCAGTGGGCAGAACACCTGCCTTGCATACAGATGCTCCCAGGTTCAGTCCCTGACATCTCCAGTGACAGCTGGGAAGCCTGAAAGCCTGGAAAAGCTGCTGCCAGTAAGTGTAGACAGTACTGCGCTAAATGGGCCAATGGTCTGACTCAGTACGAGGCAGATTTCTCTGTTCCAGCAAAGGGCCATTGTAGCTCAGCGGAAGATTCCAGGTTCATTCCCTGAAGGCACCTTCAGGTCAGGATGCAAGAGACCCTCGCCTGAAAGCCGGGAGGGCCGCTACCAGTCAGTGTAGACAGTACTGAGCTCGACCAACCAATGAGCTGACTCAGGAGAAAGCACTGTGCTCCGCTATTTTGACCTGGATTTTTCTGTGCCTGGTTGCAAAGGAAAAATCCTCCCTGAGAATATGCTCTCAGTCACATTGTGTGTGTGTGTGCATACACACCCATTGGCACATACACACCACATGCACCTTCCCTTCCCCCCAAATTGATCTGCGAGAGAAACCGAGCATAAGCTGCGTTAGGTCAACCCGATGTGAGCGACAATCAATACCGCTATTCCCCCTCTTTGCGGTTGTCTGCAATGGAGAAAATTGCCTTTTTCCTTTTTCTTCTCTCTGGCAGGAAGAATCATGGAGTTGTTCCATTAAGCTGCCTCCGATCCCCATCCCTTGCTCTTTTAGCCTCCAAATGCCCCTGTGAAATGTGTTTGCGGAAAGATGTAGGCCAAGACCCTCCGCAGCAGAGTTGGCTCCCTGTGGTTGACGGCAAACGGGGTGTTGGTTTTTTTTAAAGAGTGCTGAATGTGGTATGAGAAGGGCTGTCTCTTCCCAATGGTTTCCCACAATGGACATGCTCATTTGAAGAAGGGCCATAGCTGCAATCATTGCCAGAGGCTCATTGCGCAAGGGAAGTCTCCCACACAGAGCTCCCTTCACCACCTCAGAGGAAGAAAAGTGAAATTGCGTGATGGCTATATTACCTCTGTGGTCACAGGCAGCATGCTTCTGAATACCAGCTCTTGCACTCAGGTCCTACTTGTAGGCTTCCCATATGGGCAACTGGTTGGGCAACTGTGAGAACAGGATGCTGGACTAGATGGGCCGCCTTTGGCCTGATCCAATGATAAGCCTTTTCTTATAGAATCGTAGAATAGTAGAGTTGGAAGGGGCCTATAAGGCCATTGAGACCAACCTGCTGCTGAATGCAGGAATTCAGCTTAAAGCATCCCCAACAAGGGGCTGTCCAGCTGCCTCTTGAAGGCCTCCAACATTGGAGAGCCCACCACCTCCCTAGGTCATTGGCTCCATTGTTGTACTGGTCTGATAGTTAGGAGGTTTTTCCTGATGTTCAGTCGAAATCTGGCTTCCTGTAACTTGAGCCAATTATTCCGTGTCCTGCACTCTGGGATGATCGAGAAGAGATCCTGGCCGTCCTCTGTGTGGCAACTTTTCATGTACTTGAAGAGTGCTATCATATCTCCCCTCAGTCTTCTCTTCTCCAGGCTCAACATGCCCAATTCTTTCAGTCTCTCCTCATAGGGCTTTGTTTCCAGTCCCCTGATCATCCTTGTTGCCCTCCTCTGAACCCGTTCCAGTTTATGTTATGTTAATGGCAACAAACAAGGCAATAACAAGGAAACTAATAAAGAAAAAGTAAGCCGTCTTGAGGGCCTTTTGGCCATATAAATAAACTATAATAATAGCAGAAGAATACTCCAACAGAGCCAGTCCTGCTTCTCTGCTGCTGTAAGATTTGGGGTTCGCTTAATCGAAACTGATGGGTGTCTGGCTCTTTGTCGCATGCAAGAAAGATGGGGCAGAAGTGAACATCTGGCCCAGGCCAGACGTTTGAGGAAAAAGCAATTCATTGCTTGTTGCTAAGAGTGTATCTGTTGGGCACAAATCAGATTTGGCTCCAATGAAATCTGTCATTCAGTGCAAAGAGGAACTCCTAAGGTGAGATATGAAAAGTAGGTCAAGAGTGATCTTTGACCCAACTGGCTGCAGTTGGTGCAGGAATATGAAAATGTTTGGCCTTCACAGACATCTCCATCAGGCGGAATAGAATAATCTCCATGATTTCAGATGTATGAATTCTGCTGCCTTTGCGTTCTGTGGGAAATCAGTTCTGTGAAACTCAGACGCACTCACACGCCGACGAGTTTGTGACCTTCCCTTTCCTGCTTTAGACCGCAATGTTTCTGGTCCACTGCTTCTTCTCCCTTGCCTAGCGAAGAGGTTCATTTGGAAATGGATCCCAGAGCGAGTGGGCAGCTGTTCTCCTGGGTTCAAGCCCAACATGAGTCCACAGTCTTCCGTGCTGGGGTTTAATTCCTTTTTAACTAATCTCTTCTCTCGGGACAAAAAGAGTAGCGGTGAAGGCGGTGGTTTATTTCTAATCCAGCCTTGGCTGCTCCTCTTAAAGGAGCTGTCCTGTCTTGCACACAGCAGAGTTCTGGCCCAGTTGAAGACAGACAGGGCTTGTCCTCCACCTCCTCCTTGACTTCGTGTCCTGCCCACTTCCAAAATGTGTTGGTTAATGATGCAAGAATGTTAATAATAATAATAATAATTTAATTTCTGTGTCGCCTATCCGGCCAATGGCCACTCTAGGCGACGTACATCTTTGTTTCAATAAAATACATCATAATAAAACAATACAACGATAAAACTATAAAACTATAAACAATGACAGTTCAGAGTACTAGGCAATTTATCATAGTGATTAACCCTCCCCGAAAGTCCCAAAGGCCTGTCTGAAAAGCCAGGTCTTCAAGGCCTGGCGGAATACATTCAGGGAAGGGGCATGCCGAAGATCATACGGGAGGGAGTTCCAGAGAGTGGGGGCCGCCACTGAGAATGCCCTCTCTCTCGTCCCCACCAACCTAGCTGTTTTAGTTGGCGGGACTGAGAGAAGGCCCTGTGTGGCTGATCTTGTGGGGCGGCATAATTGGTGGTGTTGGAGGCGCTCCATCAGATAAACTGGGCCGAGACCATATAGGGATTTAAAGGTTAATACCAACACCTTGAATTGGGCCCGGAAAACAACTGGGAGCCAGTGCAGATCGAACAGCACTGGAGTAATATGCTCCCGGCGGCGACAGTTTGTAAGTAGTCGAGCCGCCGCATTTTGTATAAGTTGTAATTTCCGGACCGTTTTCAAGGGTAGCCCCACGTAGAGCGCATTACAGTAATCCAAACGAGAGGTGACCAGGGCATGTACCACCAATGGGAGCTGGTGAACAGGAAGGTATGGTTGCAGTCTACGTATGAGGTGTAATTGATACCAAGCTGCCCGACTCACTGCCGAGATCTGAGCCTCCATGGACAGCTTGGAATCAAGAACAACCCCAAGGCTGCGGACCTGGTCCTTTAGGGGCAATCTCACCCCGTCGAACATCAAGTCAATATCTCCCAACCTTCCTCTGTCTCCCACGAGTAGCACCTCGGTCTTATCGGGATTCAGCTTCAGCCTGTTCCTTCCCATCCATCCACTCACAGATTCCAGGCACTTGGACAAGGTCTCCACAGCCAACTCTGGTGAGGATTTAAACGAGAGATAGAGCTGAGTGTCATCCGCATATTGGTGACACTGCAGCCCAAATCTCCTAATGATTGTCCCCAGCGGCTTCATATAGATATTAAATAGCATGAGAGAGAGGATAGAGCCCTGTGGCACACCACAATCGAGAGGCCAAGGGTCTGAAGCCTCTTCCCCCAATGCTACCTGTTGATGCCTATCGGAGAGGAAGGAACGGAACCACTGCAATACAGTGCCCCCTATTCCCAACCCCTCCAGGCGATGTAAAAGGATACTGTGGTCAACAGTATCAAAAGCCGCTGAGAGATCGAGGAGGACAAGAAAGGTGAATTCTCCCCTATCTAATGCCCTCCTCATATCATCCACCAGAGCGACCAAGGCTGTTTCAGTACCATGTCCAGTCCTGAAACCCGATTGGTATGGATCCAAATAATCCGTTTCATCCAAGTGTGTCGACAGCTGATTAGCCACCACTCGCTCAATGACCTTGCCCAAGAATGGTAAATTTGAGATTGGGCGAAAGTTGTTCAGAACTTGGGGATCCAAGGAGGGCTTCTTTAAGATGGGCTTTACAATTGCCTCCTTGAGGGCTAATGGCATTACACCCTCCTCCAGGGATGCATTAACCACCGCCTTAATCCCCTCGCCCAATTTCTCTTTGCAGCTCATAAGGAGCCACGACGGGCAAGGGTCATTTAGACATGTGGTAGGCTTCACAGTTGAGAGCACCTTGTCCACATCCTCAGAAGGCAGAGGCCGAAACCGATCCCATTCGACCGGCTTCAGCTGGTCAACTCTGGTTCATCCACTGTATCCACGGCGTACGGGATCAGGCTCCGTAAGTGTTCGATTTTGTCAGCAAAGTGCTTTGCTAATTTGTCACAGGAGGCTTTTGACTGTTCCAAGGGTTCCTGAGCAACTGGACCGACCAGGCTTCGGACCACTTGGAACAACCTCCTGGGACAGCACTCTGCAGACGCAATGGAGGCAGCAAAGAACCTCTTCTTTTCTGCCTTCACTGCCACTTGATAGGCAGCTACTGCTGCTCTAACCTGTGTCCGGACATCTTCGGAACGTGATTTCCGCCACCGGCGTTCTAGTCGTCTCACCTCCCGTCTCAGATTACGCAACCATGGTGTATACCATGGTGCTAACTGAGTTCTATTCAGGGGGAGAGGACGTTTTGGAGCCACCCGGTCCATTGCTCTGGTGATTCCCTCATTCCACTCAATCACCAGGGTATCGACCGGGCGGCCTTCAGCAGGTTCCAATTCCCCAAGCGCAGTCAGGAATCCTTCTGGATCCATCAGGCGCCTGGGGCGGACCATTCTAATAGGTCCTTTACCCCTGCGGAGGGTGTATGGCATCGACAAGTCTATGTTCACCAGGTAGTGATCTGACCATGACACAGGGGTGGAAGAAACCACCCTCAATTTCAGAGCACTTCCTTCCCCTCCCAGGACAAACATAAGGTCGAGAGCATGACCGGCTACATGGGTGGGCCCAATGTTACTAAGGTGCAGTTCCCAGGAAGCCATGGTTTCCAGGAAATCCCGAGGGGCTCCAGTGAGAGTGGTCTCGGCATGCACGTTGAAGTCACCCAGCACTAATAATTCTGGGGACAATGCCCATACAGCTGAGACCACCTCCAGCACCTCGGCCAGGGAGTCTGCTGTGCAGCGGGGTGGGCGGTACACAAGCAGGATCCCCAAACTGCCCTTCAGGCCCAACCTCCAGTACATGCAGTCAACAAACTTAGTCCTGTGAAGAGGAGGTCTGGTGTTGGTTTTCATCTGCTAAGGGAGGCCCTCCTCCAAGTATACAGGGTTGCTGGTTTTACAGATGGATGTGATGCATGCTTACTGTTTTTAATGTTGTTTTTATATTATTTTTGGTGCACCTCCACTATCTTTAGTATGTACATGTTCAATATAATTGGGGAAGGGATGTAGCTCAGAGGGAGAGCACTTGCTTTGCATGCAGAAGGTCCCAGGTTCAATCCCCAGTGTCTCCAGGTAGGGCTGGGAGTGGATTGTCCCCTCTCTGAAACCCTGGAGAAGCTGCTGCCAGTCATTGTAGACAGTACTGAGCTGGATGGACCAAACGACTGCATTTCATTGGAGCCTGGAAGTGCCCATGAAACCGCAGTGGGACTGGTGTCCTGTATCCATAACTACCCTGCGGAAACTACAGTTCCCAGGATGCTTTTTGGTTAGGGATGCACCAAGGTACCAAGTTTCCATTTCAACCTGTCTTTGTCTTATCTCAGTGTGCCCTATTTAACGCAATGTACATAATTATTTACATGTTACATAACTCACAAATTTAACATAATTATTTCCACACCATTCATTTCAATGCAGGGAAAACACAATTTAAAGGGGGGGACGACTCAGAATCAATTTTGTACTGTTTTGCGGACTGCAACAACAGCAAATACTGATCAGTATTTGCTGGGTTGATTTCCACTCCAGACGTGGGACAAATAAGCAAACTTTGGCAATTGTTTCCATTGGAATTCTCTGACATCCATATTTATGGCATGATGAAGAGTTAAGTCATGATAGTGAAACCAGTTCAGGCGTTCTAGTATGTAGACACACAGTGGCAGCTGGTGGGTCCATGTCAGTGAAGCAATGGAATCCACTCCACAGTTTGCTCTGAGTTTTCAAGGAGTTGTCCGAGGTGCTTGAAAGTTCAGAATAAAACCCAGAGTGGATTCCAGTGCCCCACTGACATGGCGCCACAAGCTACCATTGCAGGCACAACCGGCGACCAGCTGCAAGGGGAAGTGTCTCATGGAAAAGACAGTCTGTGTATGTGTGTCTGTTGTTTTGTGTCCGCAGGTAAAAGATGAAAAAAACATCCAGGAAGTGTTCGACTTGAGTGATTATGAGAAATGTGAAGAGCTCAGGAAATCGAAAAGCAGAAGCAAAAAGAACTACAGCAAGTTCTCGCTCGGACACTCCAAGGAGCCTGGGAACACAGTAGGTCTCCACCCACCCCCCGAGTGCTTTTCTGCTGAACCATTTGCTTGTGCCTTAATGCGGTGGAAACGTGGAAGGGTCCCGGAGGGTCCCAGGTCCGGTCCCCGGCATCTTTGATCGAAGGGGTCTTGAGGAATGTCCCTTCTCTGCCTGAGACCTTGAGGAACCCCTAAATTAGAGGAGACTGTGTTGGGCTACATCAGTGTTGTGGAAGCCGTGGCCCTTGCAGTGGTGTTGGACTCCAGCTCTTATCAGCCCTAGCCAGGAGGGCCAGTGGTCAACAATTATGGGAGCTGTAGGTTGGCAGACATCTGGTGGTCCACACGTTTTGCCAAACCTGGGCTAAATGGAGCTGTGCTCGTGTAAAGTATTTGTAAGTGGCATCCTCCTCTGTTTAGGGCCGCATCTGCATTATATGCTTAAAGCAGTGTGGTTCCACTTTAAACAGTCATGGCATACCCCAAAGAGTCCTGGGAACTGTAGTTTGTTAACAGTGCTGAGAGTTTTTAGGAGACCCCTCACAGAGCTACAATTCCCAGAGTTCCCTGGGAAGGACTGATTCTTAGACCACTCTGGGAATTGTCGCTCTAACAGCACCCTTAACAAGCTACAGTTCCCAGGGTTCTCCAGGGGAAGCCATGACTATTCAAAGTGGAATGATACTGCTTGAAATGTCTGGTGTGGATGGGGCCTAGGTTGGCCAGGTTGCAACTTGTAGAACTATCCTCCGTTTAACGGCCTCTCTGTTATTCTGCGCGCATCCACCACTGTGCCCTCTGGGACTGTTCGCGAGACAGAATAGGTCAGCATGTTGTGACCTGCAGCTTTATCACATCCCCCAATTCTTGCATCTTCGGTGGGAGTCCGTGGGTGGAATCTCTTTTAGGAAAAAGGCGGCAATTCATCTCATTTCTGCCTATTAGCCACAGCTTCCTGTCTCGTTTAATGACGTGGTGATGCTCCACAGATATCAAGCCAGCTGTAGCCTCCTCACCATCCATCTCCTCTGCTTTTCCACCCACTGCAATAAACTCTGCCGTCAACAGCACCTGATATCTGCTGCTTGAGGTGGCCATCTTGTTGCAGTAAGCTGCTTTTTTTGTTGCAAGTAAACAAAATGGTCAGACTTCCTTTCCAAGAAAATCTAGCATTCTGTCTAGCCAGCCACTAGTGGAAGTCAAACTCAGGGCACTTCCAAACCACCGCTGTTTTCTGGTCTCTTGAGCAATAAACCCACTCCCGCAAGAGATCCGGACTTTTTCCAAAAAGGAAACTGATGGGAACATGCTCTGGAAAGTGTGGAGTGACACTTGCTCTGACGCAACATTGTCTAACTTCCCCGCAAACAAATCAGGGTGAAGGCTTAAGAAACAGGTCGTCTGGAAGTGCCCCAAGATGCGTGTTGACGAAATTGCACAAATTTCTCCACTTTGGCCGTGAATCTTCAACATGCTTCTTGCTCCAAGATGGTATGAGTTGCCCCTTAATTAGGCTTGATCTCAGCAATAAACAGGAAGCAAGCTATTTTGTTAGATGGGAAGTTAGAACCACAGGGATTTGGGGAATATTTTCCTGTGCCTGCTGCTGGATCATAGAATCATAGACTAGTAGAGTTGGAAGGGGCCTATAAGGCCATCCAGTCCAACCCCCTGCACAACGCAGGAATCCAAATCAAAGCATTCCCAACAGATGGCTGTCCAGCTGCCTCTTGAGTGCCTCCAGTGTCAGAGAGCCCACTACCTCTCTAATAGAATCATAGAATAGTAGAGTTGGAAGGGGCCTATAAGGATGTTGATATAGCGCTGCTTTGGTGACCACAGCGCAGTGGTCAAACACCTGCTCTGCATGCAGTAGCATCTAGGTTCAGTTCCCAATGGCATATCCAGTTAGGGCTGGGAGAGATGCCCTGTCTTGAACTCTGGAGAGCTGCTGCCAGTTGGTGTAGACAATATTAAGCTAGATGAGCTAACGGTCTGGCTCAGTAATAAGATGGCTTCCTGTGTTCCTATTTAACTCAGTGTTTTTTCAGAACCATGAGGACTGGAACTTTGTTTTTAGAGGAAGGGTCGAAGCTCAGTGGCTGAGCACCTGCTCTGCGTGAAGAAGGTTCCAGGTTCAACCCCCAGTTAAAAAGAATCAGGT